>NC_090265.1:1282292713-1282610713 GCF_040414725.1 Anabrus simplex | reverse complement strand
TAATTTGTATGTCCGTCTTCGTAGCGTAACGGTTAGTGTTATTAAGTGCCGTCCTCGGAGGCCTGGGTTCGATTCCCGGTGCTGCCAGAAATTTAAGACTGGCAGGAGGGCTGGTATGTGGTCCAAATGGTACATGCAGCTCACCTCCACTGGAGGTGTGCCTGAAAAGAGCTGCACCACCTCGGGATGAGGACACGAGTTTACTTACTTACTAATTTGTATGGAGGTGCACCAATTTTTTTCCAACCAATGATTCACAGGGGAAACAACAACAACAACAACAACTATAACTATTACTACTCCAAATACTCCAGATACAAGTCGCCTGCCAATCGTAAATTTCTGGTAGTACAAGGGAGCTGAATATAATAATAATAATAATAATAATAATAATAATAATAATAATAATAATAATAATAATAATAATAATAATAGTGAAATTGAACAAATTCTACAGCACATGGTTGTAGAACATTCATTCTTGAATGCTCTTCACCAAATTGACTTCAGTATTGTCCTAAAATGTATAAATAAAAATGAATTTTATTCCTTCTTATTTTCTTTTGGATTGCCATAGATAATTAATACTCCGTGAGGGAGACTGTTTTCTCTCTACTACAACCCATTATATCGAGGGGATTGCGAACCTAAATGCTATCTAATGCGCCTGGTTTAGATGCAAACCACTGGTACATTGTCCTACTTGGGGTTTGGTCATTGTTCCACATGGCTTCAAGCCTAATGACACCATTATCATGTTATGTTGGGATCCAAACACGATGTGTAATAGTCACCGTTCACAAAAGAGAGAATTGCTGCCGTTTAACTAATCACAACAATTGCTGCAGGCTAGTAACACATGAATTACCACCGTCAAGTTCTATACGAATTAACATATATCTCGATTTCTAGCATTAATTTGCAAATTTAATGGTTAATTACACTTCTACGCGTGATGGCTATTTTAGTGGAATAGCTCCGATCACTATGCTAATGGAAACTGTCATCTAACGAAAATTAGTTTCATAACATGATAACTGCACTTCAGGACACCTGACTTTGGCAGATCACTGAGTTATTACTAATATTGAGTAGTAAACTTACAAGCACCGTAAATATGTGATAACAGAGTGACATTGTCATCACATCGTCATCACAGTCGTTATCACCGTATCTGTAGTCACTGTTAATAATATTAGATTCAAGCACTTTCATTTTGACACTTGCCTTAATAGCCTTCAGACTACCAAGCTCCAAGACTAAGACCAATTACCAAGCGAGGCCGTGGTAGAATAAATTGTTTTAGAAAGACAATGAGAGCAATGTAACAAAATACTTAGAGTAAATTATAAATTCAGTGCATTTTGAAAAGATAGCATACATTGAAGGTGCATGTACTGTATCAATGTACAGTGTATTTAATCTGTGAGAACGGAAGCAATACAGGTGTAACGCGTAATACATTTTTTGGAGGATCCACTTGGTCAAATGCGATACACGGACAGAGTTATCTCGTGCACAACGCATGGTGTACTTTATCGTGGTCATGGTTGCCATGAACCATTGTTAAGTATAAATTCATAGTTTGAAAAATGAACTTTTTTATATTATCCAGGTACATTACATGCTTCGTTTATCTATTTGTGCATTTTAAAAACTGTTAGGATAATAATATCTATTAGAAGCAAATGGCAATACTTGTAATGATTACAAACACAACAAAAATAGTTGTCTAATATCAGTAATCTCTTAATCCCATGGTAACTGATACGCGGGGTAAGTGAAAGTTCCCCTTAACGGGAATGAGTAAAGTCAGACAATAATGAATAAATGAAATACTCTTGTCTCACGGTCACGGATGATCACCAACTGAGGAGGGATTATTTATTTACTGTAATCATAATTAATAAATGCATCTGTCTTTTATAATACGAAGTATCAAAGATAATCCCAGTAGAGTGGCCGCGAGTGTTAACAAGCATACGGCTATGGAGTGAAGTTCTGCATTCGTGAGACGCATGGGATCGAACCCCACCGTTGGCTGCCCTGAAAATGGTTTCCTGTATTTTTTTTTTTCATTTTCACTTCTTCTAGGCAAATGCCGGGACATTTCCTATTCATAGGCCACAGTCGATTCTTTTCACCTCCTTCTCCAATTCCATTCACCATCATTCATTTCATCCTCATTAGCTCATCAACTTGAGTTGCCGTCAGGAAGGGCACCCGGCCGTAAAACATTCCTTAAAATGAATTTAACCTCATCTACGACCCAATATCACGAAAAGTGGACGAAGTGTTAGACATAGCCTACATACAAAGGTAATCCAAATGAGAAAATGTTACAAAATTATTAAAGTGTAATTTACTAATACAGTATATTGTATATCCCATAAATATTGTTGCACGTATATTTAATGGACCGGACGAGTTGGCCGCGCGGTTAGAGGCGCGCAACTGTGAGCTTGAATCCGGGAGGTAGTAGGTTCGAATTCCACAGTCGGCAGCCCTGAAGATGGTTTTCCGTAGTTTCCCTTTTTAACACCACGGCCACGGCCACGGCCACGGCCGCTTCCTTCCTCTCCTAGGCCTTTCCTATCCCATCGCCGCCATAAGACCTATCTGTGTCGGTGCGACGTAAAACGTAGCCTTTGAGGTATGTCCTGGACTTTAAATGAGTTACTGAGTCTAGGATACCTCCTCGTGCATATTCTTACTACTGGCTGTGTGCATCTTCTCTGTTTTCACCTTCATTTTTCTTTCCCCATATTCCTCGTATAATATTACAAAGGGAGTACCGGTACCTAGTTTTGCTGTTCTTTCTAGTGCATTCTATTCTCTGTTTAGTATCCTAACAAGAGTGTAAAGTTCTGGGTCATTTTAATTCTTACGTATTTCCCTCCCGTCTGCGGTATAAATTTTTATCTGATCTTTCTTGTTTCTTCACAGTCTTCTTAGTAGGCGTGACACTTCCATACATTGCATAAAATGCACTGATTTTCCTTATTTTTCCTCCTAAGGCTTTATTGTTACACACTCCCACCAGCCACCAAATTTTCCGTCTCAATCCCCTTTTTGTTGACGTTTCAATCCTTATTACAACTTTTTTTTACTTATTTTCAGAAAATATAATAAATAAAATGATTCATTTACCTGTTTTTGTCCTTTCATTGTCATGAAAGTCGTATTCAACGTATGTTCACGGAAGTAATTTGTTTCATGTTTAGAAGTTTCCTTAAGTTTTTCCTCGTCAGTTCTGTGAAATGCACCTGTAAGCCGGAGGTCCTCAAGCAATATTAAGAACTGTGGCTTTTGGTGGATTTTTATACGAATACATTTTGTTTCGCTCTCACTCGGTATCATAGTAATCACTCGCCCAATGTGCTCCTCCTCATTATACTGATTACTCTGTTTAACATTTTTACATATGAGGAACCGCAGGCGTAGAACACACGCGCAATGCAAAATTTGCAGAACTAAAACTGAAAGAAAATTCCCAACAACAATGGACAACGAATTTGAAATTCTGTAAAGGAATACGAACTACAGTACACGGGAACAAAAGCGGTGACTTATATAAGTACACCAAGAAGGATCAACTGAACAAAATTAAACATTATTACTTAGGGAAGAATAAGTCCCCGACCCCGCATCAAGAAACGGGAGTAAGGAGTGGACTACAATACAAAAAATAAATACAATATTTCACTTTGGGTGTCCTACTGGCCACACTTAGTGCTATAAAGATTAATGACTCACATTGACTGTTATTTGCTATAGTCGATTTTAGCAGATCTGAGATATACAAATGCTTGTATTTAATCTCGCAGTAAATTCTAGGGAAAAGGCAAGTTAAAAAGTGTGTCTCTAAAGAATAACAATTCTAAAGAGGATTAACAAAAATATAGAGTTGGGATAAAATAATGCTTCAGTGTAGAGAACAACTTATATAATTAAATTGCATTGTTCTTGATGCTTGCTACGCATAGATTCATGAATGTCCTAGCATTTCTATACAGTGCCGAGCTGTTGTGAGGTCCGAAACCTGCTCAGTGTGGGATTATTTGAAGGTGCTGAAATACTCCTGCCTCATGTCGTTAGAGTTGCCAGAAACTCACGCAAGGTAAAATTCCCCGACCGCAGTGTCTCTGAAAATCATGTGAGTTAGTGGAGGTTAAAAGAATAACAAGAAACTGTCCTTGCACATAGGTGTTCTGTTAAACCAAATTCACCTCAAAACTCTTTATGAAATGTGCTATGATCTTCATATCCTATCATGTTATTATATTTCTTTCTGCACTGAAATATGATGTTTTCAAACAAATAAAGAAAAATAATTCTTGAACAATAGCGTTATTCTTCGATTTGTGTGATAGGCTACTGATCTTTTTTAAGCATTTTTTTTTCGTGTAACTATCTGACTTTCTGTCTTATCCCTATCATCTGCACTTTAACCATCTGGCAATGTATTTGTCATGGTTAACTACTAAGCTTGTTTGAAAGAGACCTGACGTCACAAAAAAGTTTTAAATGACTAACATGTATAAAATGATTCGTCAGAATGTGGGCTTTTCACCTAGACAATATCATTCTTTCAAATAATTTAATTTTGATGGTGGCTACATTATTAAAAGTGCACACCTTTTTGTTCTTGTTGTTGCGATTAATGGCATATTTATACGTCAGGGCATTCCTTCATTAAAATAAGTAAACCAGACTCTTATATTAAGTTGACAATTATGTTACTACACATAAGAGAAAAGTCGCCCTTGTTCGATATAAATCAGAAAAATGTAATATGAATCAATATTGTAACAGTTCATTCAACACAATTTCTAGTGTAACAGTATGAAAGTAAATTCTATTGTGGTGTAGTACTACATGCCTTCAAAACTTGAAGTTACATGGTTTCGCTTTCAAACACCCACAATCGTACTATCGTCCATCACCTCGTCACAGCATTTGAACGTGTTCGATTCTCGGCTTTTTTGCAAAGGTAATGAAATGAAATGTCGTATGGCTTTTGGTGCCGGGATATCCCAGGACGGGTTCGGCTCGCCAGGTGCAGGTTTTTCTATTTGATGCCCGTAGGCAACCTGCTCGTCGTGATGAGGATGAAATGATGATGAAGACAACACATACACCCAGCCCCCGTGCCATTGGAATTAACCAATTGAGGTTAAAATCCATGTCCCGGCCGGGAATCGAACCCGGGACCCTCTGAACCGAAGGCCAGTACGCTGACCATTCAGCCAACGAGTCGGACTGCAAAGGTAATGATTGAATGGTTGTAAGCAGCACTGTGATGGACGAATTTTCGATCACCATTCCTTCAAAAGACTTTGGTATGTTTGGAAATTTGACTTTCCGCTGACAACATATTTTATGTGGTCATACATAAGGAAGGATTATAGCAATGAATTCAGGAAATGTGTAAAATGTACAAAGAAATCGCAATTGGTATGTTAGTTCGCAATGCCTATGCCATCAACAGTTAGCCTCTGTGTAATAATAATATTCAGTCCAACTTCATCCCAGGGTTGGTAGATCACAAAGATGTAGATGAATGTATTTAACACCAGGGTCATGCAGAGCAGAGGCATAGAGTTTGGGATATCAGAATATGGTGGCGGTCAATCCTTGATTCCCGAACAAAATAGCACATATGAAAATAGATAGCTACAGCATGTAAGGTACTTTAACGGAGAAGGTTTAGTACTGTGATAAAATCAGATGATGAATTAGTTGACAAAGATTCTACCATCAGGATTTACTTTCAGAATACTTCTTGAAAAGGTATCCACGATGACTAATCACTTTACTTTCAGTTTGAACACGTTTTCTGACGAGGAATTCGTCGTCTTATTTCTAACGATTTCTGCTATTTTTTCTTTTTCCTTACACGTTGTTCTTCTTCTTCTTCTTAATCTGTTTACCCACCAGGGTCGGTTTTCCCCTCGGACTCAGCGAGGGATCCCACCTCTACCGCCGCAAGGGCAGTGTCCTGGAGTTTCAGACTGGGGAGAATGACCAGTACCTCGCCCAGGCGGCCTCGCCTGCTATGCTGAACAGGGGCCTCGTGGAGGGATGGGGCGATTGGATGGGACAGGCAAGGAAGAGGGAAGGAAGCGGCCGTGGCCTTAAGTTAGGTACCATCCCGGCATTTGCCTGGAGGAGAAGTGGGAAACCACGGAAAACCACTTCCAGGATGGCTGAGGTGGGAATCGAACCCACCTCTACTCAGTTGACCTCCCGAGGCTGAGTGGACCCCGTTCCAGCCCTCGTACCACTTTTCAAATTTCGTGGCAGAGCCTGGAATCGAACCCGGACCTCCGGGGGGGCAGCTAATCACGCTAACCACTACACCACAGAGGCGGACCACGTTGTTCTTACGTTCTTTTTTCCCTTCTGATATGCCTGTTAGACCCTGATCCGGCAATATTCATCCTCGCGACCATATGCTTAAAAGCATCGTCCCTGGCATCTGTCTTTGTACAGAATGCCTCTCTATACCGTATAGTTCGACAAAGTGCTCCCCTTAATCCCTGTTAATTTTGTTTACATGTATGGTTCTTTCCACAAATTTATCGCCAGAGATCCAAAATAACCAAAACCTCTATATAAAATAAAATTCGCCCCGAGATCACCGGAGAAGTTTTGCTCCCGAGATTGCTCGATCAACCGAGTCGTGCGCTGTCCACTCGGGAGGAGAGTATTTAACGTGCCCTAAGGGCGTGACCGGAGGTCTTGTACGACCGAACTCCACTTGCTACTAAACTCGGTTCACGAAGTCTGTGAAGTGACAGTGAGAAAACAAGCTTTCTGCTCAAGCAGCACCATAGCTGGCTAGTCCAATCAGTAGTCAGCGAGAAAGGAATAGAACGGGAGAAGGAATATTACATTGACACTGAGTGGCTAGAATACTACTCAGAAAGCGTGCGCGGTCAGGTTCCGTCCTCCCCTGAATAACGTCATGTGCGACCATACTTCACAGATTTAGTGAACAGATGTAGTTAGAGCCCTGCGAAGATAAAAAAAAATATTATCCGCATTATCTCCGCATCCGCACCCGCATCCGCGAATGGTTATCCGCGGATATTGTAAATATTTAACTACAATATATTACACCCAAGGTATTGAAATGGATATATCTGTAAACGTAATGAAATGGCATATGGCTTTTAGTGCCGGGAGTGTCCGAGTACATATTCGGCTCGCCAGGTGCAGGTTTTTGATTTGACGCCCGCAGGTGACCTGAGCGTTATGATGAGGATGAAATGATAATGAAGACGACATATACACCCAGCCCCCGTGCCAGCAAAATTAACCAATGACGGTTAAAAGTCCCGAACCTGTCGGGAATCGAACGCGGGACCCCTGTGACCAAAGGCCAGCACGCTAACCATTTACCCATGGAGCCGTACTGTAAACAGAATACAACAGGCCTGATACCTGGCACCAGACCCCCCACAATCACAGGTTTAGGAGGTATTTTCTCTTGCGACAACTACCGACGTATTGACTTTTGTTCCTTCTTTCCATTAATTGCGGACAGAAGTCAGATAGGCTACGATCAGAATTACAGCTTTATGGACTCAAGGTTCTTTATACATCACCATTCTTCCATACCACTGTCAAGGGTTGCCCAACCACAAGCAAAATTAAGAGTATATCTGAGTGTAAATTAATAAACTTAATATTTTAGAAATGAAATCCGCGAATATCCTCATCCGTGCAGGGTCTAAATATAGTCCCCACAGGGTCAAGTATCCGACTGTAGCCTATATTATTATTATTATTATTATTATTATTATTATTATTATTATTATTATTATTATTATTATTATTGAAATGCTTCACTTAAAGCGTATTGAAATATAAGGAGACGGCTTAAGTAATCAAATATGTCCAAGTACTGTATTCAAGAAGTAATTACTTCATTATATACTGTAGCCTACCTTCTCTAAGAAGTTAAGGATGTTTTCATTGCACACGAGCTTAAGAATAAGTTCTGCCACATTCAAATGGTTTTAAATGGTGTTTAAATGGTGTTTAAATGTGAGGGACTCTTGTCATCGCTTTCCAGAGGCATGCTTAAGCAAACGTTTGGCACTCTGGTGTCTCTAAAAACTGATTGTAGTCGGATCCACGTTAAATACACACATTATTATTAATATATTCTAAAATATTTAACAAACCTTTTCCATTCAACGGAAGAACACCCACACTAAATCTTCTATCATTACTAAATGTTACGAGTAGGCAGAGCATCGGCAGTGTAGTGGAGGTAAACATTTCTTGTTCATACACTTTGGCGAAGTCAAGCGTGTTTGGGGTGTATACCTAATTACGACCAAGAAGCTAAACGCAACAGTCAGAGGTCACGCGATGTGGATCGGAGAAGCTTCAAGCGTGTCTAATATGCTGTTGGAGAAACAAGAGCCTCGTTGAAGAGCCGTAGGGAAACCAAAGGAGCGTTTAAATCAATTTGGAGAATGTGGTGGATAAGGCAAGTTCCAAATAGTACAAATTATGAACAAAATTGTCCATGAGATAAGAATGAAATTATTACATTATACATAATATCGCATCATCAAATTTTAAACGTTTCGAGTTTCCTTGTATTCATAAGATTAACCAAACGATAATCGTTTAGAATGGTGAAAATTACGGATTTCTTCCTCATTTCTGGGGTGATAAAGAAGAAATAATTTAACATAACTGATGAACTTGAATGTTCTTTCTTAACAAAATTCCAAGACTCCTGAATATTAGTCGTGGATGCCATGTTTTCACTTGGTTTAACGATAATGTAGAGCTAATACTTATTCAGAAATATAGATTTATTTACAAGTTGCTTTACGTCGCACAGACACAGATAAGTTTTATGGCGACGGTAGGGTAGGAAAGGGCTAGGAGTGGGAAGGAATCAGCCGTGACCTCAATTAAGGTACAGTCCCAGCATTTGCCTGGTGTGGAAATGGGAAACCACGAAAACCAGCTTCAGGGGTGCCGACAATGGGGTTCGAACGCACTATCTCCCGAACGCGAGCTCACAAAAGCGCGCCCCTAAACGCACGGCCAAATTGCTCGGTTCGGAAATAACTCCACATGTTAATACTGCTTCTAAATTTTCCTGCCATAGTTATAATTTATAGGAAAAGTTTATTGAAACAGAGCGACGAGAGTAGTTAATCAAAAATAATTTTATTATGCAAATATCATATTGTTCGCCTGTGTGGTGTAGTGGTTACTGTGATTAGCTGCCACCCCCCGGGGGCCCGGGTTCGATTCCCGGCTCTGCCACGAAATTTGAAAAGATACGAGGGCTGGAACTGGGTCCACTCAGCCTCGGGAGGTCAACGGAGTAGAGGCGGGTTCGATTCCCACCTCAGCCATCCTGGAAGTGGTTTTACATAGTTTCCCGCTTCTCCTCTAGGCAAATGCCGGGATGGTACCTAACTTAAGGCCACGGCCGCATCCTTCGCTCTTCCTTGCCTATCCCTTCTAATCATCCCACCCCCCACCAAGGCCCCTGTTCAGCATAGTAGGTAAGGCCGTCTGGGCGAGGTACTGGTCGTCCTTCCCAGTTGTATCCCCCGACCCAATGTCTCACGATCCAGGACACTGCCTTTGAGGCGGTAGAGGTGGGATCCCTCACTGAGTCCGAGGGATAAGCCAACCCTGCAGGGTAAGCAAATTAAGAAAGAAAGAAAGAAAGAAAGAAAGAAAGAAAGAAAGAAAGAAAGAAAATCTGAAAATAAAATAGTAATAGCCTATAATGACAACATTTGAAGAACTAGTTTTTATTTATACAGTATATTTGTACAGTAAGCCTAGTGTTAGGTTTTAAATTAATGCATATATATTTAATTTATTTATTAGCCGAGGCACCTGAGCTAAAGCTCACTATGGTGTAGTACATTCTAATATTACCATGGCTACAGAGTATTTATAAAGTAAATTATTACACTCCAGTAATATAAGTTTGTTACATCAAATTAGTTAATAGATCGTTACATGAATAGATCTAAGTACTACATATCACACATATGTTACTTTAGTATAATAAAATATTAATATATCCTATAAATATGATCATATGTGTATGTTTTGTTTTATATAATTGAATTATTTCATAATGATACACTGTAATAATGAACAAGCAGACACACAAACTATTAAATATACAAGAAAGAAAATGTAACAGTCAGTTTCATAATTGATTAAATCTACATTTTTTCTACTTATGGTAATTCTTTAACCTTTTTGAACATTTTTATTGAAGAGGCGTTCTTTATATCTTCGGGCGGTGTATTGTAGAGACTAACAGAATAATGCCATATGTAATTACTTCCATATTTATTTGAATGGATAACAGTGCAGTGGATATTATTAGCATTTCTTATGTTATAATTGTGAATTACTGAATTCATTTTACATGATGTATTCGAATAATAATGGAATTATTGCAGTGTTATATATTCAACTTGGTCACATCCCCATCCCCATTGCTTTGCAATTTTCGTCCGGTTCCAGTGTGTCATATCAGACAGCTTCTCATTTGTTCTCACAAAGTGGAGTGAACAAGTTCATGCGCTCTGTCTGGGATTATAATATAATTTCGTGGGGCTATTCCCAGCCTGGTCCAGTACTTGTAAGGCAGACCCTCCAATGAGGGTGTTATGACCTGCATGTTTTTTTAGTAGAGGATACTCATGTGTATGGTGTATTAGTTTCAAGAATGTTGGGGACAGTACAAACACCCAGTCCTCGAGCCAGGGGCAATAACCATTCCCATCCGGGAATCCAACCCGTGGCCTCTGAACAGAAGGCGACTACGCTGACCATTCAGTCAAGGACTCCGACTGGCTGGGAGTAATAGCCTTGAAAGGGCTAGGAATTGAACCTCGGCCTTTCAGTTAAGATGCAGATACGCCAACCGTATTCTACGGGGCTGAGTGTTTTCATAACTACATTTCCATTTTAATTAGTATTCACTGGGGTATATGAGCCAGACTGCAAAACGCTCGCTTTCTGAAGGTGATGGATTCGATCCCGACTCAGTCCGGCAGTATTTGAAGGTATTCAAATCAGTCAGCCTGTTAACGATAGATATGCCTGCACATAAAATAACTCCTATACAGCAGAAATTCAGGCACTCCGGCGTCTCCACAGACCGTAAACGTAGTTAGAGTTTCATGAAACTAGTACCATTATTATATGGGTGGTTCAATAAGTAGCCGATACAGCGACATAGGGGTAGCATTCATACCTTTTAACCGGGGGCCTTGGGTTCGAATCCCAGGAAGGTAAAGGATTTTTACCTGAATCTGAGGGCTAGTTCGAGGTTCACTCAGCCTACCTGAGCAGCTATCTGACGGCGAGGTAGCGGCTCCGGTCTAGAAAGCCAAGAATAACGACAGAGAGGATTCGTCGTGTCGACCATACGACACCTCGGAAACTGTAGGCCTCCGGGCTGAACAGTGGGAGCTTAGTAGGCCATGGTCCTTCGGAGCTATTGTTACATGGGTTCGGTTTGCTCGGCTCAATAAGCGATATAATACGGACTCTTTAAATTATTGTCTACACTTCAGTTTTACACCAACATTGAGAATCCTTTTTTTGTTTTGCTACTTGCTTTACGTCGCACCGACACATATAGGTCTTATGGCGACGATGGGACAGGAAAGGCCTAGGAATGAGAAGGAAGCGGCCGTAGCCTTAATTAAGGTACAGCCCCAGCATTTGCCTGGAGTGAAAATGAGAAACCACGGGAAACCATCTTCAGGGCTACCGACACTATCTCTCGAATGCGACCTCACAGCTGCGCGCTCCTAACCGCACGGCCAACTCACTCGGTCATTGAGAATGCATACCACCGCTTCCTCTCACGAAAATAACGCCGAATATAATATCAGTCATACTGTCCAAACCTCAGTTATTAAATTGTTAGACTGACGAAAACGATGTCAGACGTTGAGATGAGTGGTGTGATCTTATTGTTTCACCATCAGGGCATATCAGAACCTTTAAACGTCGTAGAAATGGACGTGTGATGTTGAGAATAGTCATCGTACAGTGTTAGTTCACGACAGCACTTGTCAGAATGTGTCAACCACGCACATGAGTCCCTACGGTGCTGCCATTGCGAGGTAATGGACCATCCTGTCCAGACAAGGCATAGACTGACATCCCATCATTTTGGAACATTGTAGGAGCGTTCGGAGTGATGTCATATCTTGACGTCAGACATTTGATTCTGATTTCATTCATGCTCGGGCAGACACCATGTTACGCCATAACAGTAAGTACCTAGACAATTATAAGGACAATGTACAAGAAGAATACGTACCAAGTCTACAGTAGGTTTTATACGAGCACGTAGAAGTCACATGTATTTATATTTTCCTGGTGTGAAAATGGGAAACCACGGAAAATCGTCTTCAGGGCTGCCGACGGTGGGATTCGAACCAAGTATCTACCGAATGCAACTGCTTCTTTTTCCAGGACCTCGATTCTTATCACTGCAGACTGATTTTTGTACAGATAATAATAATAATAATAATAATAATAATAATAATAATTATATTAATAATAATAATAATAATAATAATAATAATAATAATAATAATAATAATAATAATAATATAGGTTTTACGTCCCATTGACTACATTTTTACTGTTTTCGGAGTCACGTAGTGGTAAAAATACCGACTAGGGGCCGACATATTTGAGCACCTTCAAATACCAACGGACTGAGCCAGTATCAAACCTTCCAACATGGACTCAAATAACCAGCGCCTTAGCTATCTCAGCTACTCAGTCCTGCTTCACAATGTGTTTTGCTTGTAAACCCGCGATATTTCACTGCTCCATAATGTGATCTATTATACGAAGTTTCAATACTATTACTTAAATTTGCCAGTCTAGTAAGCAAGATTTCATACTAATGTTTTTGCAGTTCGAAAATAAGTTGTTTAGGTAGGTTACCTCTTTGTAAGTGTTCATTTAAGCTGACAAGCATCCAGAGGAAGGTAAACCGTATGTCAGCTATAGTGTTGACGCCTGCCTTCGCGGCGAATTAGCTCGCGGCCTGCCAATTAAGGAAAAGCTTCGAGCAGTTCCATTTGTTTACTGGATCACCGTAATCTCATTTACGTAACCGCTCAGCTAGATGTGCAGTGTCACTTCTCTACCGGCCATATTCCGAGCTTTCTTAACGCTCTTTCTAGTTCATGCAACATTTCAGCTCATGTATTGAACGATGTGCTTTATGTACCTTTATGAATGTTTTTGTGTATATTATATTAGGTTGAGATAATAGGAACTTAAGGTTGTAGGCTTGGAGTTCGTTCAAACAAAACTATCTGGAAACAAGCAGCGACACAATTGTTTCTTGTATTTGTGAGGAGATACCTGCAAAAAGCAAAAGCAAAGTCATCTCCCTACAGGCCATGAAGGCCCTTGGAGGGGTGGAAGGTAAAGGCTTCCACCATCCATAACCTCGGCACTTGATGGGGTAGAGTGTTTAGCTCTACGCCCAAGAGGAGATACCTGCATTACCCTAAAATTAGTTATCATTGTTCTAGTTGTTCCTGTTGCAATTTTAATTTCTAGCTGACAGTGCTGAGCAGTTTTGCAGTCTCTTGCCTCTTATACACAAGGTTTTCGATGTTGTGGGACTGTCAGGGATCCGAAAATCAATCAGAGACGTGGAGGTTTGATACGTTCATTAAACCTCTTGGAGCTAAACATGCCATTCCATCTAATTCTACACCCATATCAAATTTCAATTTATTTTTCACTTTCTCTCCGCCAAGATACTTCGGGTAGTTGATCTTCCTGAAGCGTGAGCAGGTGATGTTCAGTTTCTGATCCACGAGATTATCTCAACCAGAGGCGCAAAATGTATGGATACTAGCAACTGCAAGTGCTTCACAATTACATCACTTACACTGCCTTGTTAGTACTTCTTTTTTTCTTTTCGCTGCTAACTTGTGCCATCCATCCGCCAAATTAAGAGTTACATATACTATATGTAGGTTATACAATAGTGTAGACATAGTTCCTAAATTTCGTATAATGATCTATGAACTGTGTGTGTTTACAATACAATTTTATTCTTCAAATACAACTTACATTATATTTGCGGACCCCTTGGATTATTTTGGGAATGGCTGGCTTAGATTGTACAGAACTGTCCTTTTAAGCTCAAGTTGGCGGGTTCTATCCCGGCTCAGTGCGGTGGTATTTCAAGGTACACAAATATGTCAGCTTCGTGTCAAAAGATTTACCGGTACGTAAAATAACTCCTGCGTGACAAAATACCAGCACCTCGGCGTCTACGGAAATTGGAAAATCATTATTATTATTCTTCTTCTTCCTTCGTTATGCCCATTCATAGAGCGCGTTTGAACTTGATAGTTGGTTTGATGGTTTGTGCCTTCTTATCCTCCCAAAATCTCTTCATGAATGCACTGTGTTGCATCTTGCGTTCTGTCGACCACTTCCTACCAGTTGTCTTTTTTGGTTTCTCCCTAAATTTATGATTAGCTACTTTGGTTCTAAAAGCTCCACGATTTTCCATGATGTCGTCTGTAATATTTATTTCTTGGAGGTCCGCCTTAGTTTCTTCTAGCCATTTTATTTTGACCTTCTTTGAGTTGATTACTTTGAATAATCTTTTAGTTAGTCTGTCGCTGTTCATTCTGTAGATATGGCCATAGAAATTAAGGCGCCTTTTCCGTACAGCATCAGTAAACCTGTCGGTGAAGGAGTAGAGGTCCGCTGTTTTCCTCTTAATCCACATTCCATTTTCTCTCGTAGGACCATAAATTTTCCTGAGAATTTTCCGCTCCTGCTTTTCAATTTCTGTAATTTTAGAGTGACCACCTAAGCATATGGTTTCTGAGGCATATAAAGCTTCGGGCAATACAACTGTCTTGTAGTGTCGTAATTTTGCATTACGCGATATGACTCTTTTGTTGTAGTAATTCCACGTCAGTCTGTATGCCTTATGTAGTTTGGTGTTTCTTTCTACATTGGCACTACTGTCTAATCCTGATGGTAGTATAATTTCTCCAAGGTATTTGAAGGAGGGCACCTGTGAAATTGTGCCGTTTTCCATCTCTAGCGGAGTTCTTTTGCTATTTTGACGTAGATTTTCCATGTACTTGGTTTTCTGGTAGGATATCTGGAGGCCTGCCTTTGATGCTATATTGTGTAGTCTCTGTATGGCATACCTTGTTTCATCCTTGGTCTTAGTAATGATTGCGAGATCATCAGCAAATGCTAAACATTTCACATTGACCTTGCTTCCCAAATTTCCGATGTTCACACCCTTGATATCCTTTTCCCATTCTCTAATAACTTTGTCTAGAACTAAGTTAAACAGAATAGGGGAGATGCTGTCACCTTGACGAACGCCCGTACATATTTCAAAAGGCTCAGAGATTTCTCCAAGGAATTTCACTTTAGAGGTCGTACTCGTGAGGGTCTGCTGGATAAGTGCTCTGGTCTTCTTGTCCACTCTGAGTTCTTCTAGGGTATCAAATACTGTCTGTCTGTCCACAGAGTCATACGCCTTCTTAAAATCCACAAAGGTGACGATCGTGCTGGCACTTCGGCGAATCCTTAATATCGTCTTCAAGTTCCATATTTGTTCTGCACATGATCGACCTTTCCTGAAACCCGCTTGGTACTCGCCAATCAGATGATCTGTCTGTTTTTCTAACCGGTTCAAGAGAGCTTTGGAAAGGATTTTGTATGCGATTGGCAGTAGAGATATGCCTCTATAGTTGTTTGGATCTGCCTTGTCACCTTTCTTGTGCAATGGGTGTATTAATGCACACTTCCAATCCTGTGGAATCATTTCCGTTTCCCATATTTCTACTAGGATTGCATGAATTTTGCTTACAAGATCATCTCCAAGTTTACACATCTCCGCAGTGATGCCGTCCTCTCCAGGAGCTTTATTATTTTTAAGCGATCGTATAATCTCTGCTGTTTCCTGTATTGTCGGTGGCTGTGAATCGGGGTTGGGCATGGGCTTTTCAAAGTTCAGTCTTTCCTTTGGAGGATCACAATTGAGGAGGTCTCGGAAGTAGTCAGCTAGAATAGTGCAGTTCTCTTTGGTGTTCGTTTCTAATGTTCCATTTGCTCGACGGAAACATAAAGATGGTGGTTGATAGCTAGATAAATTCTCACGGAAGGTCTTGTAGAAATTCCTGGAGTTGTTTCTAAGGAAATCTTGTTCGATTTCCATGAGTCTATTTTTCTCATAGGCTCGTTTCTCCCTGCGGATTATTTTTGAGGAGATTTTCTGAACTTTTAGGAAGGTCTCCCATCTCTTAGTTGTTTGATGTCCATTCCACTGATTCCATGCTTTCATCCGTTCATCAATGGCTTTATCACAGGTCGTGTTCCACCACCTATGTTTGCGTTTCCTTTGAGGCTGCCCTAATTTCATGGCTGATGTCTGAAGTGTTTTACGAAGGCCTGGCCAGTCCTTGGGGTCCTGCTCTCGTATGTCTTGTAGAAAGGTCGTGGCGTTCTGTCGAAGACATTCTGGATCAACTCTTAGAGATCTTTTGTGTTTAGGTCTCCATCTGTTGGGTTGGAATCTCACTTTCATTTGTGTTAGGTAGTGGTCCGAGTCGACAAATCCCTTCCGTACTCTAACATTTTGGATCTCACACATATTCTTTCTGGAGATTGCGACGTGATCGATCTGGAATTCGCCCAATAACGGGTTTGGTGATTTCCACGTTTTCTTCTTATGTGGGGGTCTCGCAAAATGCGTAGACATTAGTTTTAAGACAAATGTTTTACAGAAGTCTATAAGACGTTCTCCATTCTTGTTCGTTCTCCAATGTTCCGAGTGATGACCAACAATCCATTTGTGTTTCCTCTCTCTGCCAACCTGTGCATTAAAATCACCTACTAAGATTTTCACGTGGTGCTTTGGAATCTTGCTAGTGGTTTCTTCTAAGAGTTCCCAGAAGGCTTCCACTTTCTCTGGGTTTTTCTTATTGTCAGTGTTTGTGGGAGCGTGGGCATTGACCAAGGAGTAAGCTTTATTGCCAGATTTCACAGTAAGTACTGAGATTCTTTCAGATGGGGATGTAAAGTCAAGTACAGAACTGATGATAGTTTTTCGTACCGCAAAAGCTGTTCCAAGTTGTGTTAAGTTCCCATGGATTCTTATGGCAGGTTTACCCTTAAATATCCTGTACTCTTCAGAGTCAAAATGGTTTTCATCCTGGTAGCGCGTTTCCTGGAGTGCTATGATTTGAATATTGAACTTATCCAGGGTGTCCGTTAGCTGTTTAAGCTTGCCTGTTTTCAGTAGGGTGTTGACATTAATTGTACCTAAGAAGGTCTTTTTCTTGGGACGAAGAGATTTTGAGAAGCTCCGACTCTTCTCTGCATGATGCTCCCGATCCCCCAGAATCCGATGATCGGGAGAAACCGGACTAGGTGTGTCCAGAGCCTGGGGTAGTTGCTGTGATAACGTGTTATCCATCATGCCAATGTTGCAAGTTGAAGATACATGCAGGGGGTGATCATACTGGTATGATCACAAGGTTACAACTCGATGGTTAAGATCGAGAGGTGCCTCTTGGTGTCTTCCGGCTAAATTATCATTTACGATTACTTAGGAGTCCGTGGTTAGAACTTCGGTTGTAAGCCGAAGAGCCAGTTCTTCCGCTCTCTCAGCCGTTGGGAAATATCCTCTTCCGCCGTCGAGACCGTTGACTGCAGTCTTTTTTGCCTCAGTTGATCCGCGGGTGCTTATTTGGCTTGGCCTTATTCACACCTGTCCTGCATATCTACAGGAGCATCCCCTATCAGCCATATGGGACGCGCCGTGTCGGGGTTGAGGCCCCCCACCCCAGTGTCTTCCGAGGAGTTATGTCTAGCGCTTACTCAATTCGGTGCCAGACCCCCACGAAAGCTGGCTGGGCACGGCATTATTATTATTATTATTATTATTATTATTATTATTATTATTATTATTATTATTATTATTATTATTATTATTTTGCTAGGGTCTTTACGTCGCACCGACACAGATAGGTCTTATGGCGACGATGGGATAGGAAAGGCTTAGGAGTTGGAAGGAAGCGGCCGTGGCCTTGATTAAGGTACAGCCCCAGCATTTGCCTGGTGTGAAAATGGGAAACCACGGAAAACCATTTTCAGGGCTGCCGATAGTGGGATTCGAACCTACTATCTCCCGGATGCAAGCTCACAGCCGCGCGCCTCTACGCGCACGGCCAACTCGCCCGGTATTATTATTATTATTATTATTATTATTATTATTATTATTATTATTAATCTTTTTTCCAATTTATAGGTGTCGGCAATGTGGGTTTGACACTGTTTTATGGCAGAATGCCCTTCCGACGCCAACCCTATATGGAGGAATGTATTTACTATTACGTATTTCTGTGGTGGTTAATAGTGTTATAGCCCATATTGTGTGTAGATGAAGACAAACACAAACACCCAGTCCCTGAACCCAACGAATTATCCACTCGTTTCGGCTGTGTAGGAAGAATTGCATAAGTGTTACAAGTTGTACCCTAACTACCCATGCGAATTTCATAGCAAAGCTACCGTCAGGGAGAGAAGATAAAACTGATATCCGTTTTATTCCTATCTTTAGCACTGTAGTCTTGCGCAATTGTAATTGTTTGCATTTAGGTTTGTAGTAGGATCTATTACAGAATCTAGCTGAGGTATAAGAGGGAAAGTCGACTAAATATCACAAACATCGCCAGCACGAACACATTGAGCATTACCTTTACAACACTGTGTTTTTGAACCGTCCGTAATACTGTACAAGGGAGTGAAATATTTTATCCAAAAGTTGGAACTTACAGATATAACATCAACTAGAATGATTGCATGTGCAATCAGGTGAGAGAAAAGGCGAGAGGATATTCATAATGACGAAATAAAGGGTAAATTATGAATGCACGTGTTGGATTCAGCTATATGCGTAGCTTATTATCTACAGTCGGTGGTGGAATATAGGACGATACAGGACAGATGTTTCTCATATTTCGAAATACCAAATATCCGAAATTTGTAATGCGCATTCCTCTTCTTCTTTTCCTTCTTCCGCTAGTGAAAAATGTGGCGCTCTGGCCCTGTTTTTCGTTCGGATGCCTTTCCCGAAGTTGACCATGTTTAGAGGGATGTAATCAGTATTGTGTGTTTATGTGGTGGTTGGTGGTGTGTTGTTTTGTGTGTATATGTGAAGAGGATTATGTTCCGATAAACACAAAAACTCAGTCCCTGAGACAGGGAAATTAACCATACGTGAATAAACTCCTCGACCTGGACAGGAATCGAACCGAAGTCCTGAACGCTGACCATCTATTCTAGGAGCTGGACAAATTTGCAATAATATTGCGAAGTAAAATTTACATGTTTTATTCTGAGTTCATGTTGGCGCATTTAGTAGCTTTGGTATATTAATAAAGTTACCTGATATTTTGAGGTTGATTGACTGTGTTGTTGGTGCTCCTCTCACTCCAAGTACATTACTTTGTTGAGGTGAAATGAACCTATTCGAGATCAAACATGAGCGATGTGTTATTATCGATGTATTTACTCAATACCCACCACACATGTCACATATGAAAGGGATACTTCCATATAGCCCTAAGTGGATGTATATAGAAGGAATTCACATGACAAAGAGATGATTTATTTTCAGAAAATACAAATACTGCAAGGCATACCGTTCAATATTCAAATAAGAATAGTACTCTAAGTATTATGCACAAATGGCTGAGTTTGGTGGTTTATTGTACGTTTGTGTATAACTGTTCCTTTAGTTTGTAATATTGTATGTATGTATTGAACCCTAAAGTTCATGGGTTCAGTATGTATGTATGTATGTATGTGTGTGGAAGTCGGCGATGGTACTCCTTGTACCAGGATAAATTATTTGGATTATTTGTCAGAGATAATGTTTCTCGAAAATAATGTCGAAACTTTGAAGCATAGTTAGGAGATTCGGAGTTCAAACCCGATTTAATTCGTGGCCATTTTGACTTCGAATAAAAGTTGATCCAGGACTATGTTTCCTATCGTGGACCTTCTCTTTCTTTTGCTGATACCTTCATTCTTTGAAGGGACGGTTCTCTTCCATTTTTACTCCGATTAGTGTCAAGAGGATGGGATCCTAGTTGTTCTTCCACTTAAAACAACAGTAATCACCAACACCACCGCCATCTCAGCATGTTGGAAACAACATTTTAACAACTGAAGTACTAGGAAAATATAACCTTACTACGATTGAAAACTAACTCGATGCATCTGTATTTTGTGCCTTACTATACTGGAACGGTAATATTTTTATAAGTGAAGGAACGCCTGGCCTCTTTTTTCTATTTGCTCCCCTTTTCGCTACGACCAGTACAACATTGTTGTCTGTGGGTTCCTATCTTCATGTGTTTTGTAGACCCTGGCACGAGCCCTGCGTGTAATGTACTCACTATTCCCAGGTAGCTTGCGATTTCCTCGTTGTCAGCCGTCGTATTTCGCAATAGTACTGCTGGACTGGTCACACTGTGCTCACAGGCAACTAATAGTCTGCTCATTTGCCGAATATAGACTAGGTAGCTGTATATTGACAGGACTATTCGATGGTAAGGATCAAGGGTTTCTAACTGTGTTGTCGATGGATACCTTGCATAGCAAAACAATACATCAGTAGCCTGTTCCTTATTTTTCAAGAATCAAACAGGAACCAGAGTGCTGAGCCCTAGAGCACAAACGCAGCTTAATGGTATAAAATATGGAGATTATTTGCACACAATACCCTTATCCCCTGTAACTTTCACACGAATTTCATGAACACTCGCCTTCACCTCAGAAGCTTAACAGCCGGTTCGTCCCTGTATCTTCGGCTTGATGCCCCAACATCGTGATTCCCTAAAATTTTCCGAATAGTCACTTTTCCGATTGCGAAATCCGAATAGGCCATCCCGGAAGTCAGTTACCAGAGTTATTAATTATACGAATGTCGGTTCCCCGAATGATCAAATATTTGAACGATGGTGGTGGTGGTGATTACTTTTTTAAGCGGAAGTAAGCTAGGCAACCTTCCTCTATATAACACTAATCAGAGAGAAAATTGGAAGGGATATGACACTTCGAAAAATGAAAGGCCACGAAGGGCGTGAAAATGAAAGATTCCCTAGGCCTCGAATGCTCTAATACCGTCGGGGTCGGAGAAGAACCAGAGTTGAGAAAGGGATGTCGGAGAGGATAGATGAAAGTGAGGATCCTGACACAAGCAGGTGTATGCTATGCTCGGACTCAGCTGTGGTCCCCATGGTCGCCAACCCACGCTTCCAAGTTAAGCCACCCTGGGGCCAACTCGAGCGATGCTTTAGAACATTAATTTTCCTGAAACATGACGTACATAATAAAACGTTTTATATATACATATATATATATATATATATATATATATATATATATATATATATATATATATCTGTAATTCTGAACTTTAAACTCTGCGTCACATCGCGCTTCTTATATGCAAGTCATTCACAAAAGTTTTATTGGTATCTGTCTGCCAGTGCAGTCTGCTTCCACCTATATCCACACATTCGTACGTCAATAACATCACCCAATCCCCATCCCTGTATTTCTATTTCATACGTACTTTTCTATTTTTCTTTTATTTCTGTTCTCATCAAGTGTCAAAAGCTTTTCAATCTTGCTTTCTGTGAGTTCTATCTTGAAGCCTTTCAAACCCACCTGCCCCATTCTATATTCTTAAAGCTCGAAGCTGTTCCACTGTCAGACAAAGCAACACTTCAAATATGCTACTGCGTCTTACTTTGTATTCGAGAGTTTATCGCCTTACTCGTCACAGATCTTGATCTTATTTCGTGTTGAAAATCAGTGCCACATACGAGAGATTTTCATTTTTAATTCAATTTTCTTAACACGTTGCTTTTTCATTTAATAATCGATCACCCCTTGTTGCTCAGTTACAAACGAAGTCGCTGCCATCGTACTGGGACATGCATAGCAAATTCGCAACCAATTGCCTCGGGCTCGATTTTAGAGAATGGTTGCCCAGTTGTTCTTCCTCTTAAAGCAATAATAAACATTACCACCACCACCACAGGGCTTGATCTTTGTTTCTTCCCGATATTCGAGATAAATTTTTAAATCTGGAACTGGACGTATCCAGCTCTTGGATCACAAGAGCGTAGATAACTGGATTCTAATCCTGATTTCGGCCAAAACAAAATTTTAATTTCATGTAAGTGATGATATGTTGACCCTAGTCGCGTTTCACCTAGACTTTACGTAGATTCTGAACCATTGGGATTTGACTATTCACTAAACCCAGGAATCGAACCGAAGGCAGCGACGATATCATTCAATTGTCACCAAGTGAAAAAATTGAACAATTTTAGTTATAACTTAGTAAACGTCAGGAACTTGTTTATAAAAGAATGCAAACTCGTGTCCTCATCCCGAGGTGGTGCAGGCACATCCCCAGTGGAGGTGAGCTGCATGTACAATTTGAACCACACACCAGCCCTCCTGCTATTCTTAAATTTCTGGCAGTACCGGGAATCGAACCCGGGCCCACGAGGACGGTAGCTAATAACACTAACCGTTACGCTGCAGAGGCGGACAGTTGTTTATAGATCGAGTTTCTTAACAGACGATGCACCAACCTTAGCATGTACACTTTTAATTGACGACAATCTAAAATTATCTAAGTTTCCTAATTTCTAATTTTTGTCCACCTCATTGGCTGAATGATTGTAGAGTTCTACGTCCTATTGTCAGTTAATCTGGGGATTTTACGGGTCTGGTTAATTCTTCTGGCTCGGGGAATGGGAGTGTTAGTGTTCGACTTAATGCACGCCTCTCCATATGCACATAACACACCACACTACCAACCACCAAAGAGATACGCAATTGTGAATTCATACCTCCACACAGGGTTGGCGTCTGCAAGGGCGCTCGACTGTAAAACAGCACCAAATTCACAAGTAGTTACTGGGAAAAGGCCAGGATGTGTTAACAAAATCTCAGTTTTCTCTTTTTAGGATTCCGCTTCTCTTAACTACAAACCGGGCGAGTTGGCCGTGCGGTTAGGAGCGCGCAGCTGTGAGCTCGCATCTGGGAGACAGTGGGTTCGAATCCCACTGTCGGCAGCCCTGAAGATGGTTTTCCGTGGTCTCCCATTTTCACACCAGCAAATTCTGGGGCTGTACCTTAATTACGGCCACGGCCACTTCCTTCCAATTCCTAGGCCTTTCCTGTCCCATCGTCGCCATAAAACCTATCTGTGCCGGTGCGACGTAAAGCAAATAGCAAAAACTCCTAACTACAACCTTTGGATCGTGGTATATAAAACGATATTTCATGGTCTACGCATTCTTTAGAAATTGTGTTAACTAAGTAGTGCCACAGTTTCACGTGATTTACTCAGCTGACCTCGTGATCATTATATTACTTATTTTATTAGCTTCCTGAAAATTATCAAGGTTGCCGCAATGCCAGAGCATAACACATTCAAATAATATGGTGAGACAATTGCAGATAAAATATAGGAAAATATTATAAGAAATGAAGGACAGTTGGATATTGGTTACATATTATAAAGGTGATGTAAAATCGCGACAGGTATCGTAAATGCCGAGACTGCAGTTTCTTTGTTATATTGTTTGGGATGCCTAGCATTTTGCAGGTCTTTACAAAACAGTTTGGAATCGTTCCCCGAGCACCCACCATCAGTTCAATCACCTCAATATGTTCAAGGTTTTATTCATTTTATCGTAAGGCACTGTGGGTTCGTAGATGGCCTTCTCATTGTCAACTTCCTGTGGCTGGTCTGAACTCAGTTCGAACCTCACAGTCGTATCCAGTATAGCAAATTTTTGATGTGATTCGCTTTGTATTCCAGAATTTTTTATATTAGTTGTATATCCTCTCCTTTGTGAAGAGTCGGCTAGCATATGGCGGATGTTGTGATGTGGGGAAAAGCCAAGGACGTGAGGAAGGCTTCGATCTCACAGTGGCAACGCTGACAGTGGTTACCGTCCAGACTTCTTCCCGACACAGCTTGGCATGCTGCAACATCACACGTGATTTTGACGGCATCCTTTCATTCGGAGCAAGAGAGTCCATTGTAGTGCTAGATACAGCTATTAGCAAGAGTGTAGTCTTTATAAAGAATTACACGCCTACCTTTATGAGGTAGTTTACATCACGCTTGATATTACACGTCACGGAGCTTGGTCTTAACTTTCAGAGATCATGTTTTGTAGCTATACATTGGGTAGTCGAAGGTAAGAAAAACCACCATTATACTGTTCTTGTATCTGGCCATTTCATTGCTCCTCTGAAGTGGTACAGATGTACTCTACCAAGTAACATCCATTAGGGATGAATGTGGACAGCAAATTCTAGGTATAGTTACTAACGATGAGCTCTCTATTATAAAGTTCAATTACTTCATTTCCTTTCCCTCTTTGAACGGCGCTAAAGACAGCTCTCTATGTCACTGTCAGATATTTTCACCTTAAACTCCGATACTTAGTTTTAAAGAGGCAAGTTGGTACAGTTCACAAGATTTTATATTTCCCCCCCCCCCCCGGTCCCATGAATCGATAGAAAATAATAGAAAAGTATTGGGTATGTTAGAAGTGGAAGGCGTGAGTATTAGCTATTGTCTTCGAAAAGAACTTGAAGTATTGGTGATTCCATTAAGGGAAATGTCTCGTAACGCAGTGACCTAGAAGAAACTTGGGTTAAAATTGCTTTTATGGCGAGCAGTGAAGCAGAACGAATTTGTCTCGGACTCGTACAGGCTTCCTCTTCTCCATGTAAATAAAGAATGGTGACATGTCAGAGTGTCTCTACACGGAGCAATCCTTTCACTGAGCACAACTCGCTTTACGACTGGAACATTTTTGTTGTTCTACATACAGTGTGATTACCTTCCGTCACCTCTTGTTAATAGTACTAGGACCGTGTTCATTCTTTAAGCAACGATCTCACATCCGAATGTACTGAAAATAAAAATTTATCTTCCGCCCTTTAATGACACTGCAGCGTTGTCTACTTTAGAGAAGAATTTCTATCGTGTTTTCAAAATGTAATGAGAGTCAAAGGAATGAGATTGAATTGTAACGTTATTTTAAATCGAATTACTGTAGAGTGAAATTCAGATGAGAGAAGGGATTTAATGGAAATCATTCTCACCTCTTGTCATTCATTCTTTCTAAAATATGCCGGCCACAATGGTTAATAACCAGTATCATTCATTTCTCAAGATGTGGGTGCGATCCTGGTGAGGTCAATGATATTATTATTATTAACTTTGTAATATTTGAATTTTAGCCCCATCAGCCGTACAGACAGAAAACATTAAAAATTTACAAGTCACACAACAATGTAAGTGATATATGCCTGTATATATGGCAAACACCTGAAATATTTTTTTTAGCTAGATCTTATGGCAACGAAGGGATAGGAATTAAGGCCGTGGCCTTAATTAAGGTACCGAGCTCGATAGCTGCAGTCGCTTAAGTGCGGCCAGTATCCAGTAATCGGGAGATCGTGGGTTCGAGCCCCACTGTCGGCAGCCCTGAAGATGGTTTTCCGTGGTTTCCCATTTTCACACCAGGCAAATGCCGGGGCTGTACTTTAATTAAGGCCACGGCCGCATCCTTCCACTTCCTAAGCATTTCCCATCCCATCGTCGCCATAAGACCTATCTGTGTCGGTGAGACGTAAAGCAAATAGCTTAATTAAGGTACAGCCCCAGCATTCGTCTGGTGTGAAAATGGGAAACAACAGAAAACCATTTTCAGGGCTGCCGACAGTGGGTTTCGAACCCACTATCTCCCGAATGCAAGTTCACAGCAGCGCGCACCTAACCGCACGGCCAACTCGCTCGTACACCTGAAATAAATGACGGAAATGGCAGACAGAAAGTATCACCTGAGACAGTCTCTTTCGAAACATGCACTCCCTGGATGCTCCGACATTCACTTTTCTTTCCGTAAATTTAAAAACAACACACATCATATATTTAAATCACTATATTTGAGAAATTCGGCTAAAATCACATTTACTTTCAGGTTGACAGGAGAAATTATAACTGGCACGCATGGAGGAAACGGAGTTCCAATTTTAATGAGTTTTGAGAGCATTACTGACTGCGCTGCACTGTACTTTGAACAAACAAATAAAACGTGGTTCAAATCTGCGACACACACACACACACACACACACACACACACACACACGTGCGCGCGCGCGCGCGCGCGGGGTTTGGGGGAGAATCCAACATTTTAATACGGTAGAGATGGTTGGCATAACATCCGTGTCCGAGTCTCATGCGTATTGGTGATTTAAGGTGACGTATGAAAAGTTTGATGCTGCCGAACCATAGTTTCTTAGGAATATTAGCTTGAAGAGCAGCATAATATCGTCCTTTATAGCCTGTCAATGGTATTAGTGTTTAAATGCAGCAACTCCGTGTCCTTGGTTTCTGGCACAAAAAATGATTGTAGATCAATCTCTTAAAATCTCTAAGAATTAAAAAGACGTTAAACAAATAACATTATTAATATATTGTGCGCCTCCGCAGCGTAGCAGTTTGTGTTACTGGCTGCCGTCCTCGGGAGTACGGGTTCGACTCCTGGTACTGCCAGAAATTTAAGAATGACAAGAGGGCTGGTATGTGGTTGAAATTGTACATGCAGCTCACATCCAGTGGGGGTGTGCCTGAAAAGAGCTACACCACCTCGGGATGAGGTCACGAGTTTACTATTTATATATTTATTTTTTTACTCCGAAAATTTTCAGTTATTCATGACGAATGTGGGCATTTTTGTTGTTGTTGTTGTTGTTGTTGTTGTTGTTGTTGTTGTTGGAGGTTTTGGAACACTGTATTCAGTGGCCCTTTGTATTTATTCTAAGTGGGTTCTGCCACGTAGATGCCATTTCTGTGTCATCTCTTCCAATGTTTATAACTGCATTAGGCCTAATTGAGAGTCATTTTGGAAAGAAAGCAGTTTGAACTTTGTGAAAGATATCTAACGCTTATTTGAGTTAATTTGGAAAGTAACTTCAAGGACAGTTGACGATGAGTTGGATCAACTCTCTTTAACTTTAAAGTGGTCGCAAATAAACTTCATCAGGCTCGGATAATGCATATTATAGGTGGTAATGGTGATCATCGCTGCTACTGCAAGGGAAGTCCGCCTCCGTAGAGTAACGGTTAGTGTTATTAGTTGCCGTCCTCTTGGGCCCGGGTTCGATTCCTGGTACTGCCAGAAATTTAACAATGGCAGGAGGGCTGATATGTGGTTGAAATGGTACATGCAGCTCACCTCCAATGGGGGTGTGCCCGAAAAGAGCTGCACCACATCGGGATGAGGACACGAGTTTACTTACTTCAAGGCAAAATTAAGGTTATTTTTTCCCTTTTACAGTAGGGATGAGTTTCGACCTCTCAAGGAACGAGAGTACCGTGCCTACTGGTTAAGGAACAAAAGGATCATTAAAGGGAATATAAATAACTCGCCTTGTTTCATATACTCACTCCCATCGGTGCTAAATATTCTCATGAAAAGATCAAGGGAGGTCGGTTAGGACAAAACCAAGAGGAGCTTGGCACAAGTAAAGGGAAGCAATTCCCAGATTCAGCTGCGTCCTTGAATGCATGATGAGTCTACCAACCAAATGAGACTAGAGAATATATTTAATGAAACTGTTTATGTGGCAGACACAGTGTTGTCAGATGCCAAATTAATATTTTAAGGGATAGGGTTCTGATGTTAGGAAGATTTTTTCATAATTTGTTAATATATTTATTAATGTCATAATTTGAATATTTTACTGAAAACCAAAATATAATTAATTTGAATTGATACTTCCACTGTCTGTTGAATTGCTATTGCGTTCTTTGTAGGTTGGACGATGTCTTTATTTTATGTTCCTTATGCACGGTACAGGTTGACAATGTTTCGAATACATTTCAATATCCTATATGAATGGGACCTATGTACTTCATTGGGCGTGGTCAGGAGTTGGATGGGTTGCCACGCGCTGTTGGTGGGGGAGTTAAGGGAATGGAGGAGCGGAAAGGAACTGGCCACCCTACCGTACGTAAACTCCGGCTCAGGAACACCTCTGTGGAGGTTCGGACCTGCCTTCGGGCAGAATAACCCTTACCTTACCTATGTACTTCCACTCTATCTGAAGAAAACTCTCGAACAAGGATATTTTATACATTACTGGACTGTATAACATGTATCGTACATTCTAATTTGGACTAATACTGGTTCATTATTTGACTTAAGTAAGTAAGTAAGTAAGTAAGTAAGTAAAGTAAGTATGCAAGCTAGGGTGTATAAACAGGTGCAGCAAGCAAATGAGGGGGCATAGTCGACCAACCAATTGACTTTTGCACTGACCGAAATGTTTGCCCATCTAAAGAATTTCATGTTCTCTCTATTTCTTCTGTATGACTATACGTTTCTGGAATGGAATTTTTATGTATATGTTGGTGCCTTTCTAAATAATTACCACAAATATACGTGAAATTCTACTGAACGACTATCGAATTGGTGAGTACAAATGATTAATCATATTGGATGCTGTTGTGATCTGTGTGTTCCACTCTGGAGGATTACACCGCAGGGCGACATCATGGCACAGTGCTATTAAACGGCTCATTAAGCAGCTCAAGCCCTCAAATGAATAATTACGTTGCATGGTCACGATGAAAGCGGTCAGTTATGCAATGGAAATTCTTTATAGGACCAGTTATTTAAACCGTAACTTATATATTTGGTTTTGAGTACTATTGTTTTTATATAATCATGTTATACCAATGGGAGAGTTTCATTGAAAATGTTTATTCCATGAAAGGGCGTTACATTTAATCGGTTTTACGGGATAGGTTGAAATGAAATCGTATATCCTTCGTTCGTTCGTAATCTGTTTACCCTCCAGGGTCGGTTTTTCCCTCAGACTCAGCGATGGATCCCACCTCTACCGCCTCAAGGGAGCCTCCTGGAGCTTCAGACTCTGGGTCGGGGGATACAACTGGGGAGAATGACCATTACCTCGCTCAGGCGGCCTCACCTGCTATGCTGAACAGGGACCTTGTGGGGGATGGGAAGTGTGGAATGGATGGACAAGGAAGAGGGAAGGAAGCGGCCGTGGCCTTAAGCTAGGTACCATCCCGGCATTTGCCTGGAGGAGAAGTTGGAAACCACGGAAAACCACTTCCAGGATGGCTGAGGAGGGAATCCAACCCCCCTCTACACAGTTGACCTCCCGAGGCTGAGTAGACCCAGTTCCAGCCCTCGTACCACTTTTCAAATTTCGTGGCAGAGCCAGGAATTGAACCCGGGCCTCTGGGGGTGGCATATATCACACTAACCACTACACCACAGAGGCGGACATCGTATATCCTTACGTTAAATATCTGCACAAATCATCAGGATGGGATTGGGCACGGAAGGCTTTAACATGAAAGACTCCCTTGGACTCCCAAACTTAAAAGTCGCAAGAGAACGAGAATTGAGCTAGCAATGTCGAGTGGAAAAGATGGAAATAAGAATCCTAATACAGTAGAAGTAACACTAGTATCAGCGAGGACGCTATTGTTGACCCTTTTGTTTCGAAGTGGAAGAATGAATCTTTTATTGTTTTCTCTTTCTTCCTTGTTTGCTGCTGTGTGGATGATAACAAAAAAATGGCGTATGGCTTTTAGTGCGACTCGCGACTCGCCAGATGCAGGTCTTTCGATTTGACACCCGTAGGCGACCTGCGCGTCTTCATGAGGGTGAAATGATGATGAAGACGACACATACACCCAGTCCCTGTTGCAGAGAAATTAATCAATGATGATTAAAATCCCTGACCCTGCCAGGAATCGAACCCGGGACCCTTGTGACCAAAGGCCAGCACGCTAACCATTTAGCCATGGAGCCGGACTGTGTTGATGATGATGTCCCCTTGTAGGTGGGGGTGGTAGAATAGATGCCCAATATCCCCTGCCTGTCGTGAAAGCCGACTAAAAGGGGACCCTCCAGGGGCTCTCAATATGGGAGTCTAGCGTTATTTCGACTTGCTTGTGCTCTTCACATTCATCTTTCTTACCCGATCTCCCTTGGCCATCTATTGTTCTCTTCGGACCCCGACATTATTAGGTTCTTAGGAGTCCTTCAATTTTAGCCTTTCTTGGCCCTTCTGTTTTTTACTGGTAATTCTTCGAAGTGTTGGGCCACTTCCAGTTTTTGCTTTAATTGGTGTTGAGAGGGGATGGTTGGCTACTTTTCCTCTTAACACAGTAATCAACACCACCACCACCACCACCACCACCACCACCAAGATTCTGCTGTTTCAACAGCTGATGATAATGATGATGATTGTTATAGCTACTATTATACATGGTATTGCTTATATGAAACGAGACAAAGCCAGCGCCATATTGTTGGAGTAGCGTGCCATTTTCTTACCCGGAGGCCTCGGGTTGGATTCTCATCCAGTTCATGGACGGAGTGCTGAAACGGTGTTGCTTGACTCAGCGTCGTGAGAGCAATTAAGGAGCTGTGTGATACGAGAGACAGCTCATCCGATCACGAAATCCAAGCAATACGATGACCACGTGACACTCCAGGATCTGCACGTCATCTGGCTGGGTAAGAACCGTCATGACAGGCCAAAGCCCGTAATGGGATTTTGCATCTTGGGCTTGTTTCCTGTTCAATATGTTCGTGACAAATAAAACAAATACCTTTATCAGTAATTCTCCATAATGGATGATCTAAATCTGGCATTGCTTATATTTAATACTTTTTCAGATGAGAAAAACCAAAAAACCATAATCAAAATCCATAACGGAAAGCTTTTGAGGCATGTAACAATCACGGGGATGAGATGAGCCTGCCTTTGTTTCTTTATGGTCGTGCTTTCATTCCTGTCTAACTTCCCATTGCCAACTCTTAATCATTTCCGACCCTGACAGTATTAGGTTAATGACAATCGTTAACGTTTTGTTAATAATAATGATTATATTTTTCAACCAAATTAATATTCTGCGTTCTAATGAGAACAACTATTATGAGGAACGAAGGAATAGTCAACCTAGAGTCTAATTAATATCTCACTTCGGATTGTATATTTGCACATTTTATTTTTAGTTTGCTTACGACTACCATCAGTTTTAAGGTACATGTAAGAGCCAGAATGTTACTTAAAAAAGAGTTAATTAACGTTCATGTAAAAATATCCACACGAGTCTATGCATTTAAAAACTCTTATATACCAATCGATAATCCCGTGGCTCGATCCTTCAACCTGAGCATAGAAAGCAACCTAACTACCGTATGAGACCTGTCTTTACTTATTCCGATCAGGAAAAAGAATACCCAAATATGCTTGAATGAGGCGTGTATATTGATCGACTTGTAGCTATTGCCTTTGACCTAATACACAGTTCCCAATATTTCGTCTGCCAACACTGCTATTATTTCATCTTCTACCATTAGTCACAAGTTGTGTACGTGCACTTGCAATACTGACACGCTCCAAAACAGTATTGCAGAAATGTTTGAAACGTCAGATACGGGAAAATAATGAGACAGCTCTGTGAGACTGTACTGCTGTTTTGATGCTGATACGAGTATATAAGAGAATATAAGAGAATATTTATATACTTCGTATTATAGGTCTTAGAATGCTAAAGTGATGCAATGTTTGGTCGTATGAACTGATATTTTTCACGGATATTTAAATTTCAGTCGTGTATCTTCGGCTGGGTATATCAACAGAACAAGTGCTAACGTAAGCATGCAGTGGCTATTAACTTCTAGGCTTCTAGGGTGTATCTGAAATACTTTTAATGAATGCCATAATGGGTGTCTCTGAAGGGCATAGAGACGAATCTTTTTTACTAGTGTGAAGAGATGTCTCGTTGCCGAGAAAATAAGACCACAGATCTTGAGATCTTATTCACTTGAAAAAAAAAAGCTTCACATTTCAAGGATGTGTTCTATGAACCACGTATTTCCTCGATACGAAGTACTCTCCTAAAATACCTCTTGCAAGTTCTGTCTTCTATTCCTTTAGACTAGGCGTGTTGGCCGTGCGGTCAGGGGTGCGCATCTGAGAGCTTGCGTCCGGGGGATAGTGGGTTCGAATCCCACTGTCGGAAGCCCTGAAGATGGTTTTCCGTGGTTTCCCATTTTCACACCAGGCAAATGCTGGGGCTGTACCTTAATTAAGACCACGGCCGCTTCCTTCCAACTTCTTGGCCTTTCCTATCCCATTATCGCCGTAAGACCTATCTATGTCGGTGCGACGTAAAGCCAGTAAAAGTATTTCAGATATGGAACTATAAGAGAAAATAATGTGTGCGAGCTTGTCCTTCGTAGATAGAAAAAGGGTGCGGATATTTCAATAAAATTTAGTTTACTATTAAGTGCCTTCTTAAAATTTGTTTCACAAGTTGCTTTACGTCGCACCGAAACATATAGGTCCTTCGGCGACGATGTGATAGGAAAACGCTAGAAGTGGGAAGGAAGTGGTCTTGGCTTTATTTAAGGTGAAGCCTGGTGTAAAAATGGAAACCCCCGGGAAAACCTCTTCAGGGCTGCCGACAGTGGGATTCGGGCCTACTATCTTGCAAACATAAGCTCACAGGTGCTTGGTCATTCTTAACTTAAATCCTAGGCTATATGTTATTAATAAAACCGAAATGATGTGCTAGCTTCTTATTTTTCTTCTTCTTTCCTTTTTATTTTCATTCTTCTTCTTCTTGGTCTTTTGTAATTTAATTCGGGTGGGCAGTTTATATAGACTTAGCCCAGTTTACGACCGGATACCCTTCCTGACGCCTTTCTGTTGTATGTTGATGTGGTAGTTTGTTGTGTGGTGTGTTGTATACACATGATGATGAGCATTAAGTATAACACCAGCACCCAATCCTCGAGACAGAGAAATGAACTAACCTATGTAGAGTTAACATTCCCAGCCCGCCGGGAATCGACCCTAGGGCCCTCTGACTCGAAGGCCAGAACGCTGACAATTCAGCCAATGAGTCGAACTGAACATATCTTTCTTTCTTCTCACCTGCTGTGCTGAAGAGGGGCCTTGTAGGGGGATGGAGAGGTTGGAAGAGAGAGACAAGGAAGAGGGAAGGAAGCGGCCTGATCGGTGTAAGTAAAGACAGGTGTCATATGGTAGCTGGTTAGGTAGCTTTCTATGTTCAGGGTCGAAGGATCGAGCCCCGGGATTATCGGTTGGTATGCAAGAGTGTTTAAATGCATAAATCCGTGTGGATATTTTCATATGCACGTTAAATAACTCCTTCTTTTAAGTGGCATTCTTGCTCTTACGTATACCTTCAAATGGATAGTAGTCGTAAGGACACTAAAAATAAAATGTGTAATAGCGGTAAATGTACAATACAAAGTGAAATAGGCTTACGATTACAGGCGGGGGTATATTTATTGTTTTATACTTTGTTAGCTTCTTTACCTTTATTGGTGGGGTTATGATAACTATTCCGTCATTCCTCATAATAGTCATTCTCATTGGGACGCAGAAAAATAAATTTGGTTTACAAAATATAATCGTTATTATTAACAAAAAGTTAACGATTAGCATGAAACTAATACTGTCAGGATCGGTAATGATTAAGAGTTGGCAATGGAAGTTAGATAGGAATGAAGGCACGACCATATAGAGGCAAAGGCAGGCTCATCTCATCCCCGTGATTGTCACATGCCTCAAAAGCTTTCCATTATGGACTTTGATTATGGTTTTGTTTTTTCTCACCTGGAAAAGTATGAAATATAAGCAATACCAGACTTAGATAGTCTATAATGGAGAATTATTGATAAAGGTATTTTTGTTCATTTGTCACGTACATATTGAACCCATTGCCCTACAATGTGGCGTTTATTCAAACGCTAAGAAATTTAGTATATACATCGCGATAGGAGACTTTACAAGAAGCAATAGCTGTAGTGGATAGTGCATTTATTGCCACACCACAGGGATTGAAAATAAATTACTCGTCTTAGTGTTCCCTCATTACATCTTAAGCAAACTGGTGGCAGCCCTTCCCACATACGGCTAATTAATTATGTCTCACTGGCCTGGAGGTTAGCCCCTGGCAAGGGTGGGGTAGACAGGTTTCCCTTGCCGCAACTAAGGCAACCTGTCTAGGGGTGACAACCCCGAATAATAAGCCTCTCAAGCTAACAACTTGGGTAGTTCCTTGGGCAGTGATTCGTCGCTGCCCCATGAAGAATGACTTCAACTGTGCATGGAGGAAAATTTCGCTAAAACACTACCCCAACCAATCCACTGTTGCTCATGGCAACGTTAGCGGAGGACCTTCGGATTCTGGGGAGTCTACACCAACATGCTTCAAGGATAAGTCGCAGCGCCCTGAATCCTTGGATGTAAACTCAGATGAAGGCGGCAAAGTTTCTTCGCAACATTTAATGCTAATTCACTGCTCAAAGTGAGTAAACTGAAAAATCTGATCGACTCACAAACAAAACACGGTCAGTAGTACAGGAAACTAGATTCACTGATGAACATGTGTTCGAGTCACAAGGATACAGAGTCCTAAAAGGCAAAGTGGGTCGGCGGGTAATGAAAATGTATCTCACTTAGGTACAGGATTTATAATCAGCCACAAGCTGCTGGATTCAGTCAATTATTTTTACCTCCCCAAGCAGTCGTGGATCCGTCCTCTCTCTCAAATGGGCTACACTTTAGTCAGTGCAAACACCCCAATCAAAGAGGAGAAGAAGCGCAACCCGGACAGAACTGACAAATTCTGGGAAGACCTAGAAGATATTCTCTCTACAATTCCAGAGAGACATACCATCATACTACTTGATGATTTCAGTGCCCAAATGGGAAGAGAGAAAAATTACAGAAACATACTGAGCAACTTTCCGGTGCCTAAACGAACTAATCACAACGGAGAAGGACTTCTACAAAACTTTCAAGCAGACACTTGGAAAATACACTCCACCAAGTTTTCACTTCAGAGACTCACAGGTAAACCTGGCTTTTAACGACAAGGACATCTGTCGCTTCTTAGCCTAGTATTTTCAGAACTAACTTAATTATTATCCACCCAGCGATTACGAAACAAACCACATCAAAGCCGGCCTCGCGGCCTCCTTCACAGAAAGTTTGTAAAATCTTTCAACTTCTTACGAAGAATAAAGCAGCTGGAGAGGTCGTATTGTTGCTGAACTCTGGAAATGTGCTGGTAGCAATACCAAGCGAATGCTCACCGAGATCATAGAGAACATCTGGGAAACAGAGAAATTACCACCTGATTGGACTTCAGCTCTGATTCATCCTCTTCATAAAAAAAGGAGATTTTACTGACCTCAGCAACTACCGTGGAATTTCTATAGTCCCGGTAACATACGAGAAATTTTCCAAGGCGTTACTAACACGGGCAGAAAGCCAACTGGACGATCATCTCGAAGGATATCAACCTCAAAACTGTACTTGCATAGTCCAAAATGAGAAACCTCAAGGTGGTCATCATTTTTTCTGATTTTCGGAAGGCCTACGACTTGGGTGAGAGGCAAACACTTAATAAAATTATTCAGGAACTGTAATTATGCAACAAAACCCGCAGACCCTTTCTAGAAAACTTGACTAACACCCATTCCAAGATTACACTTAGAGGCGTGGTTTCGGAAAGCTTCCATATTAAAACAGGGGCGAGACAAGGGGATGGACTTTTCCCACTTATCTTCAACTGTGTCCTTGAAAAGGTTGTGAGAGAATGGTGCAAAGCACTGACGAAGTTGGGTATCCAGAGTGGGATATACCTGGGTCATAAGAAGGAAGGGCTGGTTGTAGATTGCCTGGCCTTTGCTGACGACATTGAACTGATTGCCGATTCGCTGGATACAGCAAAAATACACATCAATTGCCTCAGAAGACAGGCAGCCAAAGTGGGTCTTCGAGTGTCTTTGGAGAAAATAGAGTTCTTTACCAACATCAAAGAAGCTAGCAGAAAGATACTACTAGAACGGGGGAAAATCAAGAGGACGGAGAAATGTTAGTATCTTGGCGAATGAATTGAACCCAACTTATCAGAAAGAGCATCATATCCATGGCAGTCAACAAGATGAGACTGGCCAATTGACTGACAAAGAACACTTATAACAAAAAATGCCTATCACGCAATCTTAAACTAAAGCACTACACGTCAGTCATACGACTAGAAGCCCTGTATGCCATAGGAAGTCTTTCATTGAACCGAAGAGATCTGATGGTGAAACTGGAAGTCAGGATAATTCTCAGGAAGATCTTAGGTCCGGTAAGGGAAGATGAAGAATTCCGTAGACGGCGCAATTCCAAGCTCTACGAACACATCGAGAGACTCTCTGACTATGCTAGGAAAAGGAGAGTAGCCTTCTATTCCTATATATTAAGACTGCCTTCCAAAAGACTGACAAACCGCCTGTTCATCTGCTGGCAGAACAAGAAGATCCGTACCACTTGGCTGACAGAAACTGAGAAGGACGTTAAAGAACTGGGAATATCAGATCTTCAAGATATAGGACCTGTACGACGTACCCTGATGGAAGTCCATGGATTTCAGGAAACACTCCGGAAGAAAGGTACTCCCAGGACTGATGAAAGAAAGGAGTTACACCAACAGAAAATGCGCCAACATTGGACAAAGATCAAAGTCCAACAGTTGAATAAGCGTGGTCCAAATTAGGCCCATTCGAACCAAGAAGAAGAAGAAGAAGAAGAAGAAGAAGAAGAAGAAGAGGAAGAAGAAGAAGAAGAAGAAGAAGAAGAACGAAATGCAGACTCATATGGAGATATGATATACCTCCAATATCGTACTTTATTCAACTTCGCTGTGATTAGTTAACTGATTATTAAATCAGAATCAACAGGGTAAGAAGCTAATGTCCTAAACAGCAGTCCAAAACAAGAGTAGGAAAGCAATCGCTTCTCCAGTTGACAGTGGTAGGTTTTGTGGAAAACTACGGAATATCACCCGGCGTGGGATTTAAACCCACTTTTGCTTCGTGTTAAAAAATTAAATGGCGTATGGCTTTTAGTGCCGGGAGTGTCCGAGAACAAGGTCGACTCGCCAGATGCAGGTCTTTTGATTTGACTCCCGTAGGTGACCTGCGCGTCGTGATGAGTATGAAATAATGGTGAAGACGACACATACATCCAGCCCTAGTGCCAGCTAAATGAATCAATTAAACTTTCCAAGCTCGTTCTCCTTTTACAACCCTCATTTCCAGTTCCAAGTGGAGTTCAAATACCAGCTAATCAGAGCTCATTATTGTCTTATTTAACTGGCTCTATCAGCTGTCGATATCAGTTTGCTCCCCGAGAATAGAAAGTGTGACTGCCGGGAATCGAACTCGCGTCCCCTGTGACCAAAGGCCAGCACGCTAACCATTTAGCCATGGAGCAGGACTGTTTAGGGTTGGTTTTAGTAAAACTGAATTTAGTCAAGTAATCCCTTTAAAAATCTTATCCTATCTTACGTTATCCTAAGAGCCGACAATCGAACACGAGAAGCAGGGAGGAATACTGACGGCGAGCGAACAGTCACACTTTCTATTCTCGGGGAGCAAACTGATATCGACAGCTGATAGAGCCAGTTAAATAAGACAATAATGAGCTCTGATTAGCTGGTATTTGAACTCCACTTGGAACTGGAAATGAGGGTTGTAAAAGGAGAACGAGCTTGGAAAGTTTAACCACTCTTCTTCACTCTCTTATATGTACTTCAGTAACGGGTGATTTTCACTATCATATTCTTCTGTAGTTCTTTCAGGGTAGCCGACCTCTGTAGTGGAGGTAATTAACCGTTGGTATCCTGTTTCAGAAATTGACGGTTCGATCATACCCTGGATCGTGGCCATTGGGGGTGTTTAAATGCGCCAAGTCCAGATCTTTTAACCCGGGAACGTTACAGAACTTCTGCAGAAATAAGTTCAGCCATCCTGACGTATGTTAAAATTGAAGTTAGAATGGCAACAAAATCATAAATAATATCTTTAGAGGAAATCTTCAACCTAGCTCGGCAATAGAAAGCGTGTGGCTCTTGCAAGCCACATGATGTCACACGTTTGGCCTTCAGACCTGAAAAATTAAAGTAAATAGCTGCACACTGTGGCCTGATGCGGAATACAGCGGAAAGTTAGGGAGTAGGCCCCTGCGTGTAAATTTGGCTTGGATCTGGCAGATAACGCACCCTGTAGCTGCATTGTAGCTGTTGCTCGGTAGACCACAATATTTAGTGGAGGATCGACTTATTTGTATTTAGAAACGGTGTTCAGTTACACCATGTGGAAGTTTTCTGTTAAGGAAAAGAAGAAACGGCCGCGTAGATGGTGGTGGATGGCGTTTTTCTTTTAAAAGTAGAGCAAAGTAAGGTTGAAGTTATTGCACTTTATATTTAAGTATACTTGCCTCTCCTCTTCCTACTGCTATTTTTCATGAACTGCCGTACTTCCTGAGACAGTTTATTTAATGTTGACATCAAAGCATTTTTCTTCACCTCAAGCTGTTCAACAGACTGTTTATCCTTTATCCTCTCCCACGCCTTCCCTCTTTTTTCACGATCCTAGTATGACTGGTGCTTTGGGCCCCAAATCACTGTTCTTTTGTTCATAACACTCAATGAATTAAAGAAAGTCCTCGTTTGACTATTTCATTGAAACAAACGAATGCACTATCCACTTAAGACTGCTCCATTGAACCAACAGTAGACAACAAATGCACAAGCAAACACTTGTAGATAGGACGGGTTAGTGCGCAATTTCTGCATCGATTCCGTTTCACGCTAATCTGAAAATCACCTCCAAAGCTATTCAATGTACCTGGTTCTCTGAAGCACGATCGCGCCGCGCTAGACTAATTACGCGGCGAGTTTTAGCACGAGTCTTTGTTATTGACATGGACCGACTCTCACGCAGTCTATCGCCGCCTTATGATTGGTCACTCGAGAGATCCAGGCGTTGGCGAAATTGCTAAACGAAAGCCGTGTGTTGTTTTGAACTCAATTCGGTAATTGGTTTGCAAAATGAACGTAGGCCATGTGAAATCAACGATATTTTCTGTAATGTGGAATGAGGAAGTGGATTTGCAAATATTTTCTGTAGAAATTCAACTCACTAGAAATATTTCTTCTTAGAAATCCATGCTGATTGTACGCATCAATAGTGTTAAAAAGAATGCACGGACGTTTTGTCTTGTCTGGTCTTATCTTGTAGTGATGGCTGATTTTCATGTCTGTTATTCGAGGATGATCCTCTGTAATTCCTGGATCGCATATGTTGTCTTGCTGTTGTGTTTCATTGCAGTTCAAGAAGAGATTCACTGTTGAACTGCTATTTAAATGTCTGTCCTGAAACTTCTTTCCTTTCATCGTTCGTCGTACCATCGTAAATGTGTTACATCACCTCATTTGAAGGCATTTGGCAGATTTATAGTCGACGTAAGTTAGAGCCATACTGCCTTAGGATACTCTGCCTCAGGCCACTGATAAACGTGCAGCCATCATCGATGTGTCTACACCTTACATGGGAAGAGCGGAAGACTCCCAGTAAAAATAGCACTTTATGATTTATAGATGATGTCTTGGAGAAGGGAGAGAACTCTATTAGAGACCGGTTCCTTTGTTTAGGATTATCAACTGATACGTCATGCTAATTAGTCACTAATATAAAACTTGAATGTAATGAAAATACGTATAGGCTAGGCCTATTTATCAAGAAATAAGTGTTCCATTTCGTTCGATTATAACTTCAGCTAGATACCGCTGCTACTAGGGAAAAAAAGAAGCGTGAAGTTTTAGGAGCTGCATAGCGGAGACGATAAAAGCACTATTTCTCACCCGGAAGGACGTTGGTTCAATTGCCTGATAGATGTAAAGAAAATTAGAAAAAACAATTTCTACTTCTGGAAAGGTATTGGTCCTGAGGCTCACTTAGCTTACTCAAGAAGTGAGTGGCATAGAAAAAGGGGAACAAAGGTGGTAGGCATAAGGCTAACTGTTTTACCCTACTAAGTGTAGGGCTTCCAAGGCATGTACGAAGATGGATTTTCTTGTATATTTATGACTGGCCACGGGAATACAGTAGTCGTCTGCAGCCATTCGGTTTCCGAGAGCACAAAGCAAGAATCATGTAGACGTCCTCCCATGAATTGAACATTCCTGTACGCTTCATATTCCACAGTTGTTCGACTATCATTTCTATAGTGGTTTAACGTATATGGTATATCCTTCACAGTCACAACTCAATCCTCTGGTGGATGTATGCAAATATATACAGGGTGTTAGGTGTATACGTGCAGATATTAAGCTAGTTGGCAAAGAAAAAGACATCTCACAATATATGCTATGTACTTTTTATCTTGTCCTGTTAGTTTGCCCATAACTGAGCCAAATATTTCAGGACCTAATGTGTTTTGAACGGCCGTAGCAGGATATGCCGGTTACGTCATTCTGTCCACGCGTAGTGGAAGTACAGTAGCAGAGTCTAGGGCTTGTTGAACCTGTTTCTTATCGCAGGCCAACACATGTTGTTGTGCACTTCCCCTAAAGGCTAGGCAAGTAGGAGAGGATGACTCACGTGCCAAGCCACTTGCTGTACTTGAAAACCGGTCTAGGGTACTCTGTGTGAAATGTACACAGGATCCTTACTGTGACCTCGAAGATACGCACCAGCACATACGTGCGAATAAAGTATTGTGTAGTTGTGTGTGATTTATAAGACGTCAATGGCATTACTCAGTGATCCAAGCTGACAAAATGTAAGGAAATAGTTAATAAGTAAATGAAAAATGAGCGCAACATTTCTGTGCTGTTATTGCAACAGTCTACGATGAATTTCTGACAATGGACAATGCGAGTTGTCTATGCTTATTCATAAACTTTTCAGGTCAATGAAAGGACGGTGGACACTGAAAGAAAAGGCTGTAAGTATTCAGTCATATTGTTATTAATGAGACAGATTTCAAAAACCGTAGTTGCAACCATGCGTGAACATTGCTCGAAGGAAAAATAGCTACTGTGGATTTCTTTTGATAGATGCTTTACGTCGCACCGACACAAATAGGTCTTATGGCGACGATGGGACAGGAAAGGGCTAGGAGTGGGAAGGAAGCGGCCGTGGCCTTAATCAAGGTACAGCCCCAGCATTTGCCTGGTGTAAAAATGGGAAACCACGGAAAATCATCTTCAGGGCCGCCGACAGTGGGGTTCAAACCTGCTATCTGCCGAATACTGGATACTGGCCGCAGTTAAGCGACTGCGGCTATCGAGCTCGGTCTACTGTGGAATTGCCGCCGGGCATTTCTAATAGAAGGCTTATTCTTCTTTTTCCTAATCTGTTTACCTTCCAGGGTTGGTTTTCCCTCGGTCTCAGCGAGGGATCCCACCTCTACCGCCTGAAGGGCAGTGTCCTGGAGCGTGAGATATTGGGTCGGGGGATACAATTGGGGAGAATGACCAGTACCTCGCCCAGGCGGCCTCACCTTCTATGCTGAACACAGAGGTCTTGTGTAGGCCTTTCGGGGGAATGGGGTGATTGGAAGGGATAGACAAGGAAGAGGGAAGGAAGCGGCCGTGGCCTTAAGTTAGGTACCATCCCGGCATTTGCCTGGAGAAGTGCGAAACTACGGGAAACCACTTTCAGGATGGCTGAGGTGGGAATCGAACCACCTCTACTCAGTTCACCTCCCGAGGCTTAGTGGACCCCGTTCCAGCCCTCGTACCACTTTTCAAATTTCGTGGCGGAGCTGGGAATGGAACACGGGCCTCCGGGGGTTGGCAGCTAATCACACTAACCACTATACCACAGAGGTGGACAGAAGGCTAATTACTGGACAGTAAGTGCCGATAGGTAATGTAACGGACCCGTTTAGTTAAAACGTCCGTAATAATAATGTTACTACTACTACTACTACTACTACTACTACTACTACTACTACTACTACTAATATATTTACTTTCCACTAACTAATTTTCACGGTTTTCGAAGACGCTGAAGTGCCAGAATTTTGTAAAGCAGTACTTTTTTAAATGCAAGTAAATCCACAGACACGAGACTGCCGTATTTCAGCACCTTCAAATACCATCGAACTGAGCCGCCATCGAACCTGCCTAGGTGGGATCAGAAGACCAGCGCTCTATCGTCCGAGCTACGCAGACCGGCATTGGAGCTTAGAGTAAGTTGATCGTGCGGTTAGGGGCGCGCAGCTGTGAGCTTGTATTCTGGTGATAGTGGGTTCGAACTCCACTGCCGGTAGCCGGGAAGATGGTTTTCCGTAGCTTCCCATTTTCACATCAGGGAAATGCTGGAACTGTACCCTAATTAGACTTCGAACGCTTCCTTCCCACTTGTATCCCTTTTCTCTCCCATCGTCGCCGTAAGACCTATTTGTGTCGGTGCGACGTAAAACAATTTGTAAGTACATGCTTCGGCAATTTCGGAGACATGTCTGCAATTATAATATTAATAATAATTCGGACCTGTTAAAAGTTCACTATTTTCTTTAGTGTTTTCTGACAGATTACGAGCTACGAAGTTTGAGTGGGGCGATTAACTTTTATTTTCATAATAGTCAGTAATAATAGACTAACACAGTTTTTATAATAATATTGTTAGTGGCTTTTCGACGGATGCAAGCTAATCGCACGGCCAACTCGCCCAATAATAATAATAATAATAATAATAATAATAATAATAATAATAGTAGTAGTAAATCTTCACGTGCCAATGGAGACGCGCGGTGTCAGAATTTTGCCCACAGGTATTCTTTAAGGTGCCCGTAAATCTACCGATCAGAAGCGGTCGTATTTGAGCACCTTCAAATACCAGCGGACTGAGCCAGGATCGAGCCTGCTAAGTTCATGAAACCAGTGCTTGAACCGTCTGAGCCACTCAGCCTGGCAACGATTATTTTGATACGTTGAATAGGCACTGCAAAATCAGCAGTAAGCTAGAAGGTTCTCATTTACATTTAAACATGTTCTCTTCGGTTGGAAGCACGAAAGGAAGGTACGTTTAATTAATTTATGTTTATAACATGTCCCTTACTGGTATGAAGTAAAACGTTCGATGTGTTTTGACATTTCAATTCCGATACTACTCACTTTGAAATTCTATCCCATGCATTCTTTCGTTGACGTAATAAACTTTATTTACGTACACGTCAACACGGGTTGTTTCTGCGTACGGCGAGTTGGACTCCCAAAAGACCATGATATTGAAATCGCACTGTGGGAGAATATTTCACGTAAGCAGTTCGACAAAAGCATTAGACCTGTCACGTGCCGGTTGTCTGCTGTTCCTAGCGACCGGGGATGTGGCTGGACGGGTTCCCCACCCCTACATGAAACAGGTCTGTCTGACCTTGACCTGAATAACAGCTGTCAGAGATGCGAATTATCGTCCGTAGTAGTACGCGAGTTACTTCGTAGTAGTAACATCAGTAGTAGTATTTGAATAATGCCAGTGTATGAATACCACGAATACCATTATATGCTGCTAGTGTATCGTGTGGCAGAACAGAACAAGGGTCGCCCTTCATGAATCTATCGGGAAAGTCTTCCAGCAATTTATATTTTGTTTCTTATTCCCTACGAGTTAAAACAGAGGACACTTTGCGTTTTTAAGGGCCGATGACATTAAGACAGCAATCATCATCATCAACATTATCATCATCATCGTCGTCGTCGTGGTCGTCGTCGTCACGTATAAATATTCAATAAAATAATCGTTTTATATTCATCATTACTGAAATAGGAACTATAAGTTAACATTTAACTTAAGAAGATTGCCTAGAGTGTTTTGTTAATTTACAAAAGAAAGTTTAACATTTCTTTTAATGCAATCTGTATGTTTTTGTTTTCTAAACTGTTGCACTGTAATGTTTAACATAGGTACATTATGTTGTTCACAGGCGTTTTCGTGTACGTTCGTAAATCCGTACTTTTCTATTCGAGATAGTCTTGTTACCGTCCACCTGGAATTACGGAGCCCGTACTGTATGTTAGTTTTTCTACAACAGAGTGTTACGAATGCGACTGTAGTTCCCGCGACCACGCCACTCGTATGTCTGTGTCACTAATGTCCACTTTGTTCAGCTTTGTGCTGCTTGACTATGTTACTCTCGTCACATTCTTCTTCCTCTTCTTCTACTGCAGCCTTATGTCTTAACAGGTATACTGTATTCTACCGACATCATCTCAACACGCAGTAGCGTAATCTGCTGCGATTTACCGAGCTCGATAGCTGCAGTCGCGTAAGTCCGGCTCCATGGCTAAATGGTTAGCGTGCTGACCTTTGGTCACAGGGGTACCGTGTTCGATTCCCGGGAGGGTCGGAAATTTAACCTTAATTGGTTAATGCTGGCACGGGAACTGGGTGTATGTGCCATCTTCATCATCATTTCATCCTCATCACGACGCGCAGGTCGCCTACGGTAGTCAAATCAAAAGACCTCCATCTGGCGAGCCGAACTTGTCCTCGGACACTCCCGGCACTAAAAGCCATACGACATTTCATTTCAGTGTGGCCAGTATCCATTATTCGGGAGATGTTGGGTTCGAACCCCACTCTCGGCAGCCCAGAAGATGGTTTTCCGTGGTTTCCCATTCTCACATCAGACAAATGCTGGTGCTGTACCTTAATTAAGGCCACGGCCGCTTCCTTCCCTGTCCTAGCCCGTTCAAGTCCCAGCGTCGCCATAAGGCCTATATGTGTAGGTGCGACGTAAAGCCAATAGCTGCTGCGATTTGTTATTAGCACCATCATAGTAAAATGTAATATAGTTGTGGCGGAATCTTCTTAGATATGTTCAACATCTGTGGATTGTGTTTAATTTGATAACTCATCTGTACTCATGAAAGCGACCGTCGGCCTGGCGTTCAGGTTAATAGCTACATGTCTCTAACGTGTAACCTTGTTCATGTTTCTTATATTTGTTGATGTGTATGTTTGATGTTTATACACAATACGAGATTACAGCTGACTCATCCCCACGAGCTTGACCTGGTTCTCGTTTTACGCATAGTAATCTGTAGGTAACTACTGCGACCGATGCTAACTCACGTGACATACATTTCATCTTGTTTCCTCTTAAACCACGAATATTTTACTATTTTCTTCCACGTATTTCAGTTTTTAATGACCTAATAATAATAATAATAATAATAATAATAATAATAATAATAATAATAATAACGTTAAGTGCTTTACGTCCCACTAACTACTTCTACGGTTTTCTGAGACGCTGAGGTGCCCGAATTTAGTCCCGCACGAGTTCTTTTTATGTACCAGAAAATCCGCCGACACGAGGCTGACCTACAGTATTTGAGCACCTTCAAATACCACCGGACTGGGCCAGGTTAGAACCTGTAAAGTTGGAGTCAAAAGGCCGGCACCTCAACCGTCTGAGCAACTCAGCCCGGAAGGAGGCACGAAATGTAGGTACGTTTAATTTATTTAGTTGTATAACATGTCCAATATTCCTTTGAAACTAAACGTTCGATGTGTTTCGATAATTCAATTCCGATGCTACTCATTTGGGCATCCCATGACTGCTTTCGTTGGCGCAAGGACCTGCCATCTTTATTCTACCTTTACGCAATGCACAACGGGGATCTACTGTATTTCACGTCCCGGCGCGCCTATCCCAACCAATAATTATATCACACGCTCGTACAGGTCCCGCACCGATTCAGGTTTTCAGGTCATTTCCATACTCACTAGACCACGGGGCTGATGACGACACATATCCGAATCCCTTAAAGGACATAACAGCAAATGAACCAGTATTAACGCTGAGAATTCGGTACATCTCCAGGGTCCGAAACCGATGACCAGGGTTGTCTGAAGCCCATAAGACGGAAACTGAATACTGACAACTACGAAACCAGTCTGGCGAGAATGTAACGTAACAAGGCATACGCTACTGTAGTAGCCACCTTCAGCTGTTATCGTAGCTCAGTTGCTCTTAAACATAAAACCAGTGTGACAAGTATGTTACGTAACATCTCGTGCATTGCATAGGTAGCGTTCAGCTGTTGCGCGTAAACATAAACAGAAACCAGTTTGGCACGCATGGCGCGTGACTCGCCTGTTCTCAAAGGGAAGCTATTCATTCACAAGAACAAGGCATACTACCTATTCTAAAAACATCGTATCTCTTTGCTCTCGAAAATAACTTCCGAGAATTACTAAAAGTTTGATATATAGTGGTTCGTCACATCGTTCTCTATTGCTAGAAGAAATATCTGCACGTATACACCTAACATCCTGTATATAATTTATTTGGCTTTATGTCGCACCGGCACAGATAGGTGTTTGACGATGGAACAGGAAAGGGCTGGACGTGGGAAGGAAGTGGCCGTGGCCTTAATTAAGCTGCTGCCCCAGCATTTACGTGGTGTGAAAATGGGAACCACAGGACGCCATCTTAAGGGCTGCCGACATTGGAGTTCGAACCCACTATCTCCCGAATGCAAGCTCACAGCTGCGCCGCCTTAACCGCACGGTCAACTCGCTCGGTGGTGTAAATATTTACTTAAACATTGAGATTGGAGCAACATTCCAAGTTAAATAATAAAATCACGGTTTTTCAATTATAACATAAAATACACGTTTGTAAATTAATTCTCTTTCCTCGCTATTGACTACTGTATGTATATTTTGCATTCAGCAATGCCCAATGAAAACATAAATGTATTTATGTTTCTCTCGGTTGGATGTTGATAAATATCAGGAGTATTAGAAGTGTTCTCTACTCTTTCGTGCACAAAAAATGTTATATAGGCCTAATTCTCCAATATGTGTCTTACTCATTGCGCCCTTTCGTCTTTCCTTTTAAGAGTTCGTGCAAAATAATGACTCCATATTCCACTTTACACCTTACGGGGCTGTGTTACTAGTTCCTCGTGAATCCAAGAAATTGAAGCGAGAAATATGTAAACGGTGATCTTTGTGGTGGTATTTCTACATTTGTCACAGATGCTGTATTACTGAAGCAAATACGTCCACAGAAAGCATATGTAATCGATAAGTAATAGTGTTTTCTATAGTAAAAATACGATATTTTTTCCAATGATACTACTATATTTATCATGTATATTACCATAAATTTCTCATGAGGCTTTTGCAATTTTCAAATAAAATGAACATGCAATATTTCTTAGAAAATATAGTTGTATTTTGTGAGCTTTAAATTAATACGAAATTAAGAAAATGTTCTTTTTTTTTGAAATCACAATGCGTGTACGTAATGGGTAAGTTATTCACCTTAGTTCTGGCCTGTGTGATGGATGCATACTGTAAGATACTTTCGAAACTGTGTGATATGCTGTATGCTCCTAAATCTGAGCACTTCTATTTCAGAGAGTACGCATCCTCATATCCAGGACTATTAGCAGTCACTCAATTGTTACACAGTACGAGTAACTGATTAAGTATTGAACGGACAAAGCTACGGACTATATCAAGGTCTCGATCAAATAAACGGTTGGTCATTTTACAAGCATTTGCAGGTTCGCCTGCCGAGAACGTGAATTGCGGTTTGGTCGAGCGCCGCCTTCATCATCACGTTGCATTAAATAGTCGGCAGAGTATCAGCACACTGAAATGCCATAAGTCAGTATTTTAAAATAAACTTCAATAGAAAACGTATAAAAAACATAAATTAATAAATCTATTTAAATACAAATCTAGAAAGAGAACTATAATGAATTCTCTGAGTAACTGATATACATGCGTCAACTACACAGAATGTGCAGTCTTCTGTCGGTGATTCTAAAACAACTCTGAAATATATCTTTATAAGGTCAAATACGTCAGCCTCGTGTCAGTAGATTTACTCCTGTGGGACTAAATTTCAGCATCTCGGCGGCTCGGAAAACAGTAAATGTAGTTAATGGGGCGTAAAACAATAACATTATTATTACCTTTACAAGAAGTGAACAAACGTATTATTATTATTATTATTATTATTATTATTATTATTATTATTATTATTACTGAGTTCATATCACTTCTCTTTTCACCATGCAGGGTCTTGAGATTTTGTTTTATGAATTCTAGATTTACATTTTCTGGGATATTCCACCCAAATCGTTTCTACGCCACACCTCACAAATTCTCTATTGCAATTCCTTCTGTGATTCGATCGCAGTGATCTGAGGGTTTTTAGTTCTCTCTAGATTTCTTGGTGCCAGTTCCCACTCATCACCGCTTTGGACTACTTCTTTTTCAGAGATGTCCTTAACTTCGTACTCTTACGTCATCGCTCTTCCACACGTCTTTGACCAGTTATTGCTTCACTTGAATGTTTGAGGGCCAAATGCCGCAAACATATTTGAAGAGCGGCAGTGTACTTTGGTCAAATATCTCATTTAAAGTACACAGGCATGTTTGATTCTCATTTCGGTTCGGATCGGGGATTTAAACCACGTGTGATTAATTTCTCTGACTCGGGGACTGATGGTTTGAGTTATTCCAGTCCACTATTCATATACCACAACATACTGTTCTATAGTGAATACATCCCTCCATAGGGCTACGTCAGGAAGTGTATTCCGTCGTAAAATAGGACCAAATCGGTATGAGCGACACAATTCTCACCGGCAATCCCACTTAGATGTGAGACAAGCGGCGGAAGTAGAAGACGAGGGGGTATTGAATTATAATTTTTCACTCTGTCTGAATTAATGGTCTGGCAATGTTTGATCCTTCTTCTTTCTGTTTGCGTGGCTCCAGAATTCATGCCCTCCCTTTTCACATTTCTTTTTCTCTGTAGGTTATGATAAAAGTGAGGGACGCTCACGTGTGTGTGTCTATGTGCCCGTGAAATCCGTAGCATTGGAGACTGTCATGGCAGGGCTCCAGGCATGCTCAACTCTGTCGACCAGTAGAAAGAGAAGAGAAACGAACGTAAAAGAGAATAGATGAGGGCTTTTATATATGTGACACGTTCCCCGGCCGGCAGTGAGGAAGAGATCCATTTGTTTGTCCTCCCACCTCTCAGTTTACACACTGTAGGGTTCGATACTCTCCTATGACTTCCGGAGTTCTATACTAAATGTAGTTTTCTTCATGTTGATTTTTGGACGGATATATCAGCACTTTTGTGGGAAATCCAGCTAAAATAAGATAAAATGTGAATTCTGGACACCAAGGACGATCATTTTGTTGAGAATGTATGAGGGTCTCAGGTAGGCGTTGAGTGGACGAAAATGTCAGATTTCATCGCACTCACAGTGACGAAGAATTTTTCTTGGCGTTTGTGACTGCTTCGACATTTCTAAATAACCTTTGATACATATCCGTAGCTGAGTGTAGGCCATTAGCTAAACTCGTCCTAAATTTCTCTTGTTAAGCGATTCACTTCCAAGACCTCTACTACCACTACTACTGCTATCAAGCGATTTGGCCGCGCGGTTAGAGTCGCGAAAATGTGAGCTTGCATTCAGGAGGTCGTGGGTTTGAACCCCACTGTCGACAGTTCTGAAGATGGTTTCCTTTGCTTTCCCATTTTCACACCAGGTAAACGCTGGGACTGTACATTAATTAAGACACGGCCGCTTCTACCCACTCAAAGCCCTTTCCTATCCCTTCGTTGCAGTAAGACCTATCTGTCTCGGTGCGACGTAAAGTAAATTATAAAAACTACTACTACCACCACTAGGGGCTGCCCAGTAGGCAAAGCATTCCAAACATAAGCCTACATGTCTTTATAACCGATAACGCGAGAAATATATTCTGTTTTTTTTTTTTTTTTTGCAAGTTGCTTTACGTCTCACCGACACAGATAGGTAGTATTGCGACGATGAGACAGGAAAGGGCTAGGAGTGGGAAGGAAGTGGCCGTGGAGGTATATTCTAGCAGGTAGGTCAGGTTGTCTATATGTCACTCACAACTGATAAACAAAAGATAAATCAGAAGTACAAATGAACCCTTTACAGTCACCAAGGCCTCCCTGTTAATACATAAATTTGCTTTCCAGTTTGAACAACTTACAGAACTGTACAATTCTTCTACAGAATTTAACTACCTGTAGTACCTATCGTCGACGGGACAGTCACACGATTACATGTTTGTCCACCCCTCATATTCCTTCCCCTCAGCTTTTGGGACACATTAGCGGGGCATCCTCTAGATGTCAGCAACTTTTTGTGGCGTACTCGCTTCCTTGCTCTCTGTGGCCCTTTGCACTTCCGTATTCTTTCGCATTACTACTGACCTTGATTTGATCTCTTCTTTCCCGTATGAAAGGAAGCCGTGTATCAGGTTAATATTTAAAAACTACTGACAGATGAAGCCTTGAAAACGTTGCCGAAACGATCTCCATGGGTAGCACCGAACTGGTCCGACGGTCAAAACATTCCAAAGATATTTTTGTTCCATAACGATAGGTCGCGTTTGAACTGATCTGACGGGAAGCTGGCTGGTAGAGGGAAGGATTCCCGAATGGCTTGCTAACCTAACCCCCCACCCGTCAACAACTGCCTCATTTCTCTAGTTGGATATTCATCCCGAATGCTGGTTTGATCCTCTACAGCTGTGCCAACAGCTGTCATAGATGGCCTAGGCATCACTGAAGAGGCGTACTAAGGAAATGAGGAGTGTTTCCCGTTACCTTCCTCACCCAGCCAAAAGTTGCTCACATATCAGTCTGCCAAGCCCACTGAAATGCACGCACCAACCTACCCTATGAGCAATATTTTCATAACAGAGACTGGCAGTATACGGAATGGTATTACTAGCATCGCTCATACCTCAGTCACTTTCATATTGTCAGAGCCGAGGATGAGACTGAGACAGGTCAGTGAAAGTAACAAATTTGTTCTAGCCCATACCAGCAGGCATAGTGCTATAGTCACCAAGGCCTCCCTGTTCATACATAAATTGGCTATCCAGTTCGAACAACTTACAGAACTGTGCAATTCTTCTACAGAATCATTTCTCTAGACTCAGTGTCAATTCTCAGTCAGTCTCAGTGCAGTGTAGTACTAATAGAAGTGCACAATGTTTTCCATGTTAAGTGAGAAGGGCTTTAAGTTAGTCGTCTTTTTGGTGGTGGTGGTGATGGGGACTTAAATATTCAGAAGGTGACAAGACACAATCGAGCCAAAAGTGTCGATATACAGACATGGACAAAACTATTAATACCCCTACCCATCCAGTACAAAATGCTTTATTGCTGGACCAATACGTAGTACAGGTTAAAATTACAAACCCAAACGTATACCTTGTACAGCAGTGTACATTAAAAAGCAAAAAAATAAACTGGAAGTAAATAGCAGTATATAACAAAGCAACAAATGCCTACTCCATGACACTCCTTGTCTGGACATAAGTATTCATTGCTTACGTGTAAAAATGGGGTTTGAACGAGTAAACAAAAAATATAAACACCCAGTTCTTGAGTCAGAAGAATTAACCAGACACGTTTAAAATCCACGACGTGGTCGGGAATCGAACCTGTGGCTCTCAGATCTGAAGGCCTCAACCCTGACCATTCATCCAAGGAGCCGCACGTATGCTAGAATTGTCAAGACTTTCGTCAATTTCCAGCGCGCTAGATATTTTGACAATATATGTTTGACTCGAAGTTAGCTCTCAGCCGCCTTGATTTTTTTGTGATACAAAACTGTGCGTCATATAAAAATCCGATCTTGTTATTTCCTAACTCAGTTAAATGTTGAATTACACATGTGAGTGTGTCAGGTAATTCGTGTACTGGAGACAATATAGTTCATTTCTGTCTTGTTCTTATACACGCGACCAGTTTTCAAGTAGTTAGCTTTTGTGCCTGACTATCTACTACGTGAATTATTACAGATATTCCGCTTGATACTTACTGAACTCACACGCCAGCTGCTAATCCCGTTTCCAATCGGCTCGCAGAAAATATCTGGCAGACACTCAATTTATGAGAATTCGATATTGATTTCATATAACAGTCCCACTTGGTTTTCAACATTTTGACAGGGTTCATTCTCGGTTAAATATGTCATTATGTCAGGGAGCACACATTTTCAAAATCTACATCCATTCTTAGATATAATGAATAGGAAAACCTTAAATCCAATCAATTTTTAAATAAATGATATTAATTTAATTTGTATTAATTCAACGTGTGAACTTAATTACAGTGTTTTTCTATTTATGTTTACCCCTTGTTTTACAGAAGCAAATTAAAGCAGAGTCATCTCCGTGCAGGTTGTGAAGGCTCTTGGAGGAGTGGAAGGTTAAAGTTTATACCACCTGCAACCTCGGCGCCCTTTCTCTCTATGAATTTGGTATAGGCTGAGTGAACCTCAGGGCCATATGCCACTCCAGAAGTGGAAATCTAATTTCTTAAGTTTTTCCAACTCTTGATTTAGATTCAAACCCACGTCCAGCCGAGTGGACCAAGCATGCCTTTACTGCCCCAGTTAGCCGGCTACTTTATTCTGTGTTCATCCCCCAATTTTTATTATAATAAAGATTATGATAATTTGCCATCATTATTCTTAATCGCTATGTCACAATCTTTCGCCTCTTTACAACCAAAGTATAACTAGGAGAAGAAAGAAGTCGGTTATACTTTGAATTGACTGATATATTACTTACAAATTCGAGCGACTATAGGTAGCCTGGTGCAGCCCTCGTAAGGTAGACCCTCGGATGAGGGCGGCTTGCGTCTGCCGTTTATAGGAAATTTCCTGTTGGTGACGTGGAGAATAGTGTGTTGCGTGCGGTGTATGAGTTGTAGGTATGCTGGGGACACCACGAACACTCAGTCCCCGATCCACGGGAATTAAACATTTAAAGATTAATATCGCCGACCCTACCGGGAATCCAACCGGGGGCCCTCTGTACCGAAGGCCACTACGGTGATCATTCCGCCAAGCAGCCTGGTGATTTGACTGGTAATGAAATGAAATGGCGTATGGCTTTTAGTGCCGGGAAATCCCAGGACGGGTTCGGCTCGCCAGGTGCAGGTCTTTTGATTTGACTCCCGTAGGCGACCTGCGCGTCGTGGTGGTGGTGGTGGTGGTGGTGGTGGTGGTGGTGGTGGTGGTGGTGGTGGTGGTGATGAAGACAACACATACACCCATCCCCGTGCCAGGGAAATTAACCAATGATGGTTAAAATTCCCGACCCTGCCGGGAATCGAACCCCGGGACCCCTGTGACCAAAGGCCAGCACGCTAACCAATTAGCCATGGAGCCGGACATTTGACTGGTACCTCCTTTAAACGACTGGATTACTGAAATGAAGGAGACTATCATAGGTCGCTAACTGGTAATTTGTTTGTGAAATTTGAATCAATACATTTGGAAAATCTCATCCTTAAATGGAGCATTTGTTCATAATGCCATTATTGGGCAGGAATTCGAACAGTGTCTTCATGGTGAATTAAGATGCCTAATGCGTGTGCTTCTAAAGTAGACTATCATTTCTAGGGCTCCTGCTTAGCATATCATTGACACTGGGAACGAAAATTGTAGCCAGAACAACTTGTATTTTGTCTCAGAAAGCTCTTTCCCGCAGTCATAATTCGTGATGAAAATACCCCAGAGAGATGGAGAGAGAGAGTGCTCAGGATATCTGTGATAGGAGTGGAATACGCTGTTCTTAGTGGTCTTATCGCGTTGTCTCCTTTACGTCTGTATATCTATCAATTTGGCTGGATGACTTGATCTGCTGAAACCACATAAACTTTACCGTAATCTCCGAGACGCCTCTGCATATCACAAAGAAGATTTCTTTTTTCTATTTGCCTTGTTAACGATACCATCCTCCTCCTTTATTATATACTCAATGAAGATCTGCTTCTGTAACATTGCGCTCAATGATTTGTGGCATGAAAGTGCCGTTGTTTACAAATCTTGGTAAACTTTGGCTGATGTCCCGAATGACATTTTCCCGACACTACGTAAAAAAAAGAAAACTCTGAGGTCACAGACCTCCGAGTGGTATATGTGGAATTCCAATTGCATCATGTGAGGTAATAAAAAATGGCGTATGGCTTTGAGTGCCGGGAGTGTCCGAGGACAAGTTCGACTCGCCAGATGCAGGTCTTTTGATTTGACTCTCGTAGGCGACCTGCGCGCCGTGATGAGGATGAAATGATTATTAATACGACACATACACACAGTCCAGTGAAATTAACCAATTACGGTTAAAATTTCCGACCCTGCCGGGAATCGAACCCGTGAGGCCTGTGATGAAAGCCCAGCACGCTAAGCATTTAGCCATGGATGCAGAATACCTCCTTAATATTGGAACTATACTGTACTCGGGCCGCTGAGCGTTGCAAAAATATGTAAGTTTTAAAATACGAGCCGGTCTCGCAGTTTAGGGGTAGCGTGCCTGCCTCTTGCTAGGAAGCCCCGGGTTTGGTTGCCGGCCAGGTCAGGGATTTTTACCTGTATCTGATGACTGTTTCGAGGTTCACTTAGCCTATATGATTGCTACTGAGAAGCTATCTGACGGTGAGATGGCAACCTCGGTCTAGAAATCCAAGAGTGACGGCCGAAAGGATTCGTCGTGCTGACCACACGATATCTCTTGATCTGTCGGCCTTCAAGCTGGACAGCGGTCGCTTGGTTGACCATGGCTTTTCGGTGCTGTCACGTCTTGGTTTGATTTTAAAATGCGAACTTGTTTATAGAAAACACGTATGGCGACAGTGTTTAATAACACACTGTAAAAGTGAAGGACTGTTGTATCTAGCAACAAGAACTTGACCTTGTTATGGCATCATAGAATGATCCAGGAGCATCGCTATCTTGAAATACAAACATCACCATACCACTGGACTGAGCTCGTAACAAACCCAGCAACTCGTGGTCAGAGGGTCAGCCAGCGGTCTACCGTCTGAGTCACTCAGCCCTACACTTCTCTCCCTCTGTAACATTCTGTTCATCTTATTAACTTTTCCTTCCATGCAGTACACACATTTTTTAAAAAAAAATTCACTTCTTCGCACCACAATATCACTATTTGATTTTGTTTGTATTCTCTCCTCAATATTCATTCATAACCTTGCTGATTATTTAAAACATTCTGATTTCATTGTTTAAATTGATTATTAACTCCCAGGAAATGTGATATAATCAAATTTAGGCTTTTGCAGACAAAGTCAAATGAATTTCATAACATATCTCGTCATTCCGGACGGTTTTCAAGGAAGAGGAGCAGCAGGAGATTTTCAGACTCTTAGTAATATTTAATGGTTCGTGGTGCGGGTTACTGTAACCGCGTCCTAATTCGTGAACCATGGGCAACTGCTGAGTGACCTAGTAAGTGGTCCTGAGAGTCGGATTACCGGTTACTATAGAATGAGAGTGGGCATCTCGGACATATTCTGAGTCATGGCCCTTCTAGTGCTCAGGCGGCTAGGATTGTGTAATCCACCGGTGGTCCCTATCCCATTAAAGGAGAACTCCTCAGTGGGACTCTGTGTAAGTAAGAGTAACATCCTGCTTCACATAATTTTTACCGAGCACGCTCAAAACGTTTTAAGCAAGCCTCGGACCTATGGGAGTAACGGGAATCCCACGTCAATTTAACAGGTAAGGAAACAAATAGGTGAACGGAATGGAATTCGATGGGGAGCTATCAGTATCAATGGGGCTTATAGGGGAAACAAGGTAGATCCGGATGTATCAGAAGAGAAGATCTTCTCGGTGTATTATCCGTTAATGATATTCGGGTAAGGGTAGTTATAAAGGATGGTTGCCCAATTGTACTTTCTCTTACAACAGTTATCGTCACCACCACCATCACTAAGAGGAAATAACGAGAGATGGTGGTGGTGATTATTGTTTTAAGAGGAAGTACAACTGGGCAACCATCCTCTATATAACACTAATCAGAGGGAAAAATGGAAGGGGTCCGACACTTCGAAAAATGAAGGTATCGGCCAAAGGAAGACGAGGGCCACGAAGGGCGTGAAAATGAAAGACTCCCTAGCCCTCGCAAACCTAATAGCGTCGGGGTCGGAAAAGAACAAGAGTTGACCAAGGGAGGTCGGATAGGATAGATGAAAGTGAGGAGCCTGGCACAAGTAAGTGGAAGCAATGCCAGGACTCAGCTGAGGGCCCCGTGGTCGCCAACCCACGCTCCAAATTTCGGAGCCCCTGGGGCCAAATAACGAGGGAGAGCTAGGGGATTATAAAGCATTCTTAACAGGTGTTATAAAATGACTTCAATTTATAAAAGATTTTAAAGAGAAATCTACAGTTCAAAACAAGACATGGAGTCTTCTTGAATTATTAGGAATAGTAAAATTCACACGAAGCACTTTTCTGTTGACGAATGTAGCACTACAAATGATTGAGTGCTTGGTTAAAAGTCAGTTATTGTCTAAGTGGAATTACTCACTCAAAAAATATATGAAAAACACTTATATCACCTGTAATCTGCTTGTAGGGATTGATAAAGTACTGTCATGTGGCTTGGTGACTGGAACTTTCTGCAGCATGCAGCCAAGACTCGAACTCGACACCAGCAGCGTGACAAGTTTCATCCAATGAAGACACCACGTTAGCATCCCTCATCGAAATCACGACCAATCCCTCGTCGAAAACACGTTCGGAGAAACCATGATTAATCCCACGGTGGAGATGACGTTCTACGTAGCATAATTATCATGACACTTCGCGAAGATTTCCGAAGTTCTTTTAAAGAAAAATGTTGAACCACGGAAAGTTCAATTGGCACAATATAATGGGCTGGAGAACTCTTAATTATCGTTAAAGAATTGTATTATACACTGACATAAGTCTTAAGGCACAGTTTGTATTCTCACTTTTGTTTTACGATGTTAAATACGTGACTCAGAATATCACAGTCTATGCTACAGTGTGATCCATAAGTCAAGTTAGTGCAGTAATGACCTACAGTCGTTTACAAAAGGGAAAGCACAGTCTTTCACTCACAGTCTACAAAACATGAATTGAAAACTTACACAGTTCATAGCACTCACTGGATATGTCTTAAATGCACTCGTAGAGTAGCCATCACAGTCCATGAAACACTCGAGAAAATGCAATTAATATTGCTCTTAGAACAGTCTCTTGTATATTAATGTTCATAGATTAAGAGGTTTTTATGACTGAATTTGCATCACACGAGTTCATATGACCTAATATTGCCATAAAATGTCGTTAAAATTTAGTTAGTTTCTCGTGGTAATAATCGAAAATTCGAGAAAATACGTGAAAATGGTCACACTTAGTCCTGTCAATTATCGTATATTATAATGGAATGGTATTTCACACAGTTAATAATCGTGATAATATACGAGAAAAGCGTCTCAGAATTAATTAAATTGTAAATTGAAAGTTCAGTTTATCACACACAATGTCCTAGTATGCTGTTACTGTCAACGACAAAGTTCAAAATTATAAGAGATTGACAAAGTCCGCTATACCGTCAACTGATAAACTAAACGCTTGACTTCCTAATTACACTTCAATGCACAGTCTCTATCGTAAATTCATTTATTTAAGACACTCTCAAATCTTATAAAATGCTGGTTTAGTCGGAGAAAATTTTATAACATTTCACACGCCTCGACGCGGCTGAAACTTTACTTGCGACGTCCTCGCACAATTTCAAAGTTCTAGAGTGTAACTTTTATGTCTCTCGCGAAGCGCGACGTAGCATACTGACGTCTTGTCATGATCGTAGAGTTAAAGATACACTGACTATACCCTCGGTTCGTCGACCTATTTATATCCGGCTGGGAGCCGCATTCTGAGTCAGGTGACAGAGGGGTGATAATACTTCCCAAACTTCAACTCGTCATATCTTTGAAACCACTGAACAGATTAATCTCAGATTTGCATGGTTATCCTTTTAAAATATGATCTACAATTTGGGTTTAGTCTCATATTTATAGGTCCAGTCGTTGATAAGCTAAAAAAAATAGTTTCAAGACGTTTCTGCTGGGAGGTGAGCTACAAGCAGTGCTGACGTCACTAGACCTTACCCCACTCATGCTGTCTTCCTCACGCAGCACAGTAGGGACGAGAACATTCTCTCGCACAGCTCTTCGTACGTCGTAACTTAGCCGTTCCCTCATGAATAAAGATTTTATAACTCATATGTGCCAGGGCCTATGTCTTCCTGGTACAGTGCCTTCTGACTGGACAAAAGCAGTAACTGCACCCTATCTATAAGCAAGGGCAGGAAGGATTGCAACAACTATTGGGGCAGTTCATTGATCAGTATACCAGGCAAGGTGTTCACTAGATAGAAATAAACCTAGTCACATATCTTGTTCCTGTTAATAAAAGTAATATCACCGAGCTCGATAGCTGCAGTGGCCTAAGTGCGGCCAGTATCCAGTATTCGGGAGATAGTGGATTTGTACCCCAACTGTCGCCAGCCCTGAAGATGGCTTTTCCGTGGTTTCTCATTTTTACAGCAGGCAAATGCTGGGGCTGTACCTTAATTAAGGCCACGGCCGCTTCCTTCCCAGTCCAAGCCCTTTCCTGCCCCATCATCGCCGTAAGGCCTATCTGTGTCGGTGCGACGTAAAGCCAATAGCAAAAAAAGGTAATATCAAAGACAATGAGTAAGTAGAGGTAGAAAAACTTTAAATTGCCGGTTCTAGATATAAAATAACTATGCTTACCATATACAAAATGACTTCGGACGAAACTATTTAGATGTTCTTGACAGCTGATCAGAATGTTGAAATAGGAACTGTTTACATGCTGTCGTAACATTGTGGTCTGTTAACATGATACGGTGATAATTGGTAGATACATCTGCAATTAATTTAAATTTCCTTAAATTTAGAAACAAGGCCACCGTATTAAAAGAAACATGATATTGTGGTGTTTTAAGGGATTTGGTATGGGAAATCCTGGTTGGAAAACACATTTTTCATACCAGTCATAATCTTAGACTTCAGAAAGGCGTGCATATGACTTGTATCATAAAACCGAGCGCTGCAGTAGTAGAGTGGAAAATTAACTCATCAATTTGACATTTGTCCTCAACCCATTGTACACTGGAACTTAGTCCGTGAGACGTCCACCATTTACTAAAAAAACTGTAGAAAATGAATGTTAATGTGGAAATAGGAACGTGTTATTACCTATCAAGCACAGCATTATTAATTTGGCTTAGTATTCACTTTGCCAGAGCTATATATTTTAATTAGTGTTCGCCGGGTTAATCAAATGACAGCTTCAATTAATTACTTGTGTTTTGAAACGTAAAACTAATTATTTAATGACCTCATTTGGTGGAATAATTCTCTAGCACTGCTGATATGAATACATAGCTATGCATCTGATTTTGGCTATTGTAGAAATATCTGCTCTGAATATGGCGTAATTTTTGAACATACTCTAATTCATTGACTGATTCGTGTTTCAGATAGGGGTATGTGATCACTGAATTATAAAATAGCTTTCATGTAATATTCAACACATTTTATATAATTCAGTGTACCGTGTCGTATGGGAGGGCGTGGGGTCCAACTGTCATATATACTTACATTTCCTCATGTGAAAAATTCGTATTATACGCTCTGTTGTTATTCATAAAAACATTCTCGTACGTAATTAATTGAGCTGGGAACTTGAAACTTTCGTTCTACATAAAATTGAAATATGCAAAATTTCCGGTAGAAAGGCTTTGAATATTAAAGTAACAACATTTTTCATGTAGGGTTATATGGAACACCCCTCTCACCACCACACACGTTTAAAATTAAGTTGCGAAATATTTTACGTCTAGTGAATTTCAGTGCTGCAAAAGAAAATGTATTCTCTCTTATATATACTTATTATAAACTGTTTTAAAAAGGAAATGCTGTGTTACATATTGCAGTACACATTACTGAATTTTAAAATATCAAACAAAATGAAATAAATAAAACTACGTGTCGTTCGACAGGAATTCATTTTCTAATTAATTTACGAATACATATAATGTTCAAGGAGGATTTACATTGAATAGAATTACGGCTGTAGGTCAACATTTGCAATACGTGATAGCAAGATGGTTATTGTCCCTTTTAACTGAATAATAACGAATATCTTCCGTTACTGTTTGCTTTAGCTGTACGGACTATGATATTCGACGTTTATATTATTAAAACTAAATGTATAAATCCCGCCATCAAAATGCATCTTTGTAACTCAATTAAAAATGTAGTACGACGTGTCGGCGAGATCATGTGCCGGACCTTAACACAGAAATAAAAGCTCATATAGATCTAGGGATTACTTCTGGACATCGATAACTCAAACTGTAAGTTGCGCCAGGGAAATATAACATGTGTCTGATTGGTGCTCTCGTATGGAATAGAGACATGGACTCTGAAGGCTCAAACTATAAGATACCTTCAACTATTCAATAAGTGACTGTATAGAAAAATTATTCGGATTTCATGGGTAAATATGATAACTAATGAATAAATGTGGTTAATAGCTGAAGTAAATAATGAACTATAATAAAATTTAAATTGCAGACAAATTTCTTACTTTACTGCGTCTAAAAGTCATCTTATGCTGTTTGCTTATACTTTTATAAATTATTGCAATTGTATTGGTGTAAATTAAATTGGAGAAAATATATACTCCATTTAGATATGATTCTCGTCATTTTTGTAGCTATCTAGGATTAAGAAAAGTAAAACAGGCTGACTTATGGGAATAAAACACACTCGAAATGTATCTGAAATTATTTTGACTAAAATCGTATTTTTAAAAATTTCTATTCTCATGGTCGCTCACTGAGCACATTCTAGCGCGCATGACTGTAACGGCAGATATATTTGTTGAGTGTCAAGACTTCTAGGGGATGGTACAACACGCGGGAGAATTAACTACGCTATTAGTTTGAGATTGCTTTCTGCGGTTGAGAAATACTGCATGCATTATACAGGCAAGAGCATCGAATTTCACAATCCTTAAATGACACAAGCTATGAAAATACACTCTTAAAGATAGAAATATAAACACAATCATCTGGCTTGGAAATTTTGTCTTAGGTCTCATCATGTTTAAAACCACAGATACAATTTAAGTGAGTTCTTAGAAATTGTCGAGGTCATGTGAAGCATCGTTTAGCCGGCACTAAATTAATTTGGGAATTGAAAACCCCCGTCTTTTTTTTTTTTTGCTAGTGGCTTCACGTCACACCGACACAGATAGGTCTTGTGGCGAGGATGGGAGAGGAAAGGGCTACGAGTTGGAAGGAAGCGGCCGTGGCCTTAATTAAGGTACAGCCCCAGCATGTGCCTGGTGTGAAAATGGGAAACCACAGAAAAGCATCTTCAGGGCTGCCAACAGTGGGATTCGAACCCACTACCTCCCGGATGGAAGCTCACAGCTGCGGGCCCCCAACCGCACGGCCAACTCGCATGGTGAAAACCCTTTTATAGGTTAGGAGTCCGGAATGTATTTATAAATCACCTATGACTGTTGCTTTTTGCTAATCTGTTCATTATTTAAAGAAACATCTCTGATTACTTAAAATTAACACTGATAGCTATGCCCTTTAATTTCTAATGTAATCATTGTGTCAACAACAGTTGTGCTTTATTACGGAAATTAATGGTGATGGTGCTTGTTGTTTAAAGGGGCCTAACATCTAAGGTCATCGGCCTATTACGGAAATTTTGATGTTTAGTTTTATTAATTATGTGTTATTATGGTGTTAATTATATCAAATTAAATATAATACATTTTAATGAGAAAAACACAGAACTTATTTTTCCCACAGTGAAACTAAATTTTCAACTTAGAATTGCTTGACACTCGACTTCATTTGTTTGCGTGGATAGTTAATTTTTGCATGCTTATAATTAGATTGAAAGACAGGAGCTGACCATACAAACTGACAGTTACACAGAATAAGAGAAAACATGAGCCACGCATCGTTAGCAAAAAATTCAGTTACACTACATTGTTGACCTATGCGTATTTTTATTACATTTTTATACACTCATATTCATTTCAACCAGAACACCTTGAAAGACTGGAGATAGGAAGTTCATATTCACAGAACATGTGCAAAAGTGTGTTCTGAAGAAATGATTAGCATATGAACCATGTGAGCCCTCAGGTTCAAGGTCCACATCAATATCTCGGCGCACTACCACCGACTACTAAAATGAGCCTGCAGCTCTCGTTGTCGTTATAATCCGAGGGTAATAGATCAGTGTGACTTGAGCAGATGCTTAGGATGCCTCGCAGACGTATGCGAGAACCGTACCGTCAAATGAGTGAGTTCGAAAGATTGCGCATTATTGGCATGGAAGAACGTGATGCATCCATGTGGGAAATTGCTGCTCGTGTAGGACGAAGTGTATCGGCAGTGAAACGGGTGTGTCCAGAATGGTTCACAGAAGGCCGGAGAACAAGACGAGATGGGTCTGGTCGCATCACCCAAACCAACCCCCTAGAAGATGGACTCCTCATCCGAATGGCATTGCATGAGAGATCTGCGTCCTCTTCGGCTCTGGTGCAACAGTAGAACAGTGTAGCACATGGTACACTATCAGAAGTGACAGTCGTCGCCGTTTATTACGGTCCGGGATACTGGCGTGTCGTAAACTTCTCCGCCTACCTTTGACTAATGTGCATAAACATGCTAGACTGCAATGGTGTATGGAAGGACACTGGGGACAGGAATGGTAGCAGATAATGTTTTCGGACGAATCCAGATTCCGTTTATTTGAAAATGATGGCCGTGTTTTTGTTCGCCGCAGACAGGGGAAGAGGCATCACACTGACTGCAACCGCAGAAGACATACAGCGCCAACTCGAGGCCTTATGGTGTGAGGTGCTGTTGGGTACAACCACAAATAACAGTTGGTGCGTGTCCAGGGCACTGTGACCAGTTTGACCTACGTGAATGACATCCTGCGACCCGTAGCCATACCCTTTCTACACGACGCCTCAGACGCAATATTTGAGCAGGGCAATGCGCGACCACATGTTGCTGCACGAACATGTGCCTTCTTGTTGTCACAGGACGTCAGATTTTTGCCGTGGCCCACCCGATCACCGGACTTGACGCCAGTCGAAAAGTGTGGGATATGCTGAAACTCCGTGTGCGGCGCTGTGACAATGCCTATCACCAAAGATGAACTGTGGAACCAGGTGAATGCAGCATGGATGGCTATACCCCAGGACGCCTTTCGTGCCATATACGCGTCGATGGCATCACGCATGGAACAAGTTGTAAGTGGCCATGGATGACCCAGTGCCTACTAGGCAAGAGGACACATGCTGAACCTAGGTGACTGAAATGCTCATCGTTTCTGAAAACACGCTAATGAACATGTCCTGTGAATATGAACTTCCTATTTCTAGTCTTTCAAGGTATTCTACTTTTTATGAACATGAGCGTGCAACGACTCCTCAAACAAAAATGCAAATAGTAGCCAATAGTAATTAAATGTTTTGAACTCTCATCTAGGGGCTAAGGTGACAGGCCTATATTTTTATAGATTATGCTTTATGTCTTATTTTTATTGAAATTATACTTGCTAGATGATGTACTCGTGATTCGCTACGGAATTCTATACTGTATACAGAATCGTAGGTGAAGTAGTGTACATGTTGAGAGTAAGGTTCTATTAAACTGTTTAGCCCTTAGACTTACCCCAGAAACTCGACGGGGAGTCACCATAAGTCGTTTTTAATGTGAAGACCGGGTGAGAGAGTATTCATTGTACAGGAAGCCCCCCTTGCCCTATTGCCAATCGCAATGGAGTTGGGGAGTTTCATTAATATGCCTGGCGCCCTTGCCTACTGCCAGTCACAATCGAGTTGGGCAGTTTTAATTATAATGGCAGACACTCCACCGCCATTTTATATCTTCAGAAAGTCTGTCTCTGTGGTTTTTCCAAAGTTTTAAAGGGTCTGCTAAAGAATAGAAAACCAAAATTACAGCAATATTAACGAAATACGTATCTGCGTTAAGTACAAATTCAAAGGAAAGCTTATTAATGATTAGTAATAAAATGCTTCATTATTGAAATATATATACTGTATATGAAATAATTGGACTGTATATAGACATCCTATAAAACATTCCCCTAAAGGACAATACGTTTCCGAGACATATTGCCAATTTTTTTTATAACAACTTGGAGAATGTTAAGAATCAAGAAGGCCATGATTGAGGGAGAGGTAAAACGATCCCTATTGTATTAATGCAACCGGCAAACCTCCATGCCGCAATACCTGACCGAGTGCTGCAATTTTTTCCTTCAATCACTGTTCTCACGGAAACTCTTCTTCGATATTCCGGGACAATACATAGCCAACTTGACCCGGAATGAATTATCTTAGGGCCTTCATAAAAACTAACTAACTATCTCTATATATTAGTGAAAAATCTTCCATTCAAAGCAAGAACATCACACTCCAACCCTCAAAAGTGTGCGCTAAAACAAAAACAAAAAATCGGAAATTATTAGCTTTACGGAAAAAAAATTCTGGCAAATCGAACATTACGTACACCTGCTCTACTTTTAAGGGCTTCAGGCGTACTTTTTCCTCTGACTTGCTTCACATTTTCTTTTGCTACATAGCCCCCTTAAAAGATAGCGCGATAGTAAGTAGCTAATGTGTTACCCAGAGCTATCGACAATAATATTAAGCCAAATTTGAGCTCCATCAGTCAAGTAGTTTCTACGTTGAATGAAAGCCCGCAGACGTGCAATCATACCAACTTTCATATTTATTATTGCTGCCAAATTTTACTTCAATCACGGTTCTCGCGGGAACTCTTTGATTTTCCGAGGTGATACATAACCTATTTGACCCGGAATGAATGTTCTTACATACATACAAACTAATTGCCCCTATATATTAAACCGGGCGAGTTGGGGTCAGGTTTTACATGTAGGCTCTCTCTTTTTACGTCTATGTGGTTTTTCCCTGACTCTTAACACAACACCATAATACCACCTACCAACCGCAAACTCTGGCCTTGGTAGCATGTTTGACGTGGAAACAGGCAGGTACTCCTTGTATCAGTTCCCGCTCCTCCGTGCTACCTCTTTCTACTTAGAAATTAATAGCATGTCGTAAGCAATGTAGATTAGCGATGATTGCCACGCGGCGGGTGCGAGCTTCGCCCCACCCCCACACGAAAAACAGAAAAATCCGTGCTTTTAGGCGCGCAGCTGTGAGCTTGCACCCGGGAGATAGTGGGTTAGAACCCCACTGACGGCAGCCCTGAAGGTGGTTTTCCGTGGTTTCCTATTTTAACGCCAGGGAAATGCTGGGGCTGTAGCTTAATTAAGGCCACGATCGCTTCCTTCCCTCTCCTAGGCTTTTCCTATCCTATCGTCGCTATAAGACCTATCTGTGTCGGTGCGACGTAAAGTAGATGCTAATAAAAATGATAAATCTGTATATTAATATAGATATATTACACTTTTGACATCAGAAATAGCATCCTCCGACCGTTAAACATGCCAAATAATTTTATCTCTCCTCATCCCCGACCCTGTAAAAGGAAGCGGGACTAAGGGTGGATATACAACCTTTATTACATTTTCAATATCTGCATTCTGCTAGCCTACATTAGACAACAATACCTTTAATTGTACCAACTGTAGGTTTAACATGACATCATGGTTCTTATGTTTTTTGTTGCCCTAGCAATCATGTATCAAAGTATAAATTATTGGTTTATGTGTGTGTTCCTACTGTATGTATCCCCTTGTAGAGGGTTAGCGAGGAAGAATCTCCGATGCGTCCATCACTTTGTCGTAATCTTGACATTCTTAATACAAATAGAGAGGGAATTTATTTTCTGTTCGGTACATCCTAAGAGTCAGGTTTTTGATAACATCGTTCTGAGTGACAGTGATAAATTGTTCCGCTCCTGAATGGAGAGTTTCTTCTTTCATTCAGGTGTTTTGTCAACTCTGAATTTATGGTTTGCCAGTGTTGCAGCTGTATATTTTCTTGATTTCCATTTATCTTCGGTTTCCCTCACATATGGCATCTGTATCACCAGTCGTTCCGGCATCTGCTGCTACGTTAGTAGAAGAGAAATGTTTAAACTTGATGATACATCTGTGTAACGTAGGAAAAGATTCCTACATTTGCAGCAAAGTGACTTCTTACGTGCAGTACTTCTGACGCATTTCAATGCCATGTGATTTTATCACCAATGAAATGGAATATAAGCCTCCGTACCTGGTTCAGTACTTACTCTATTGTTCTGAATAATAATTTATTGAAGACTATGATCCGTTATAAAATTATTGATGCTTACGTATTACAGTGTCGCCGTCGGTATTCGAGTGGATGGACTGTATCACTTTGTACCGAACATCGAGAGAGCAATGGTAACGAAATCCTAAAGCCCGCAACACTCATCGTAATCAAGATATGTACTAACTGTATATTTCGCCAAACTCTCCGTTGTCTGTAGTTAAGTACACGGGCGGTTCCAAGAGTGCGAGAAGGATCTGAGACTTGTCAGCACCCAAAATCAATGACAGGGATGAAACGAATAGTCAAAAGCAATCAGGTGTTTAGAGTGGAAAATGAGATGCGAAGTGGGCTAAAATTCCATTCTCGATCATTCTGAAAGTGCATTCTCACGTTTTCCTACTTGTCACTTGGCACAGCTGCATCCTCTGCAATCAAAGCAAAGAAAACAGTCTTGCAGCTTTTTATGAGTATTAATCTTCAGATGAAGCTACGATATCTGTAGCCTTAAATGACTCTCTTTACTTCCATTATCTGGTATTCGAAATACAGACGTCTGGGTGAAAAGTTAGGAAAAAGCCTCTCAGCTACCACATACGCCTCTTCACAACAATACAGACTGTCTAGATATATACTTTTTAACAATTTGGGAGTGAGAATCTAGTTACCGTGACAGCCCCAGCATTTGCCTGGTGTGAAAATGAGAAATCACGGAAAACCATCTTCAGAGCTGTCGACAGTGGGGTTCGAACCCTCTGTCTCCAGAATGCAAGCTGATTGCTACGTGACCCAAGCCGCACAGTCACCTGATCTATCTCTAGTTAGATAAATTTACTACACTGACTTCACAAGTATTATTTTTGCTTGCCGTTTAACGTAGTACTAACTTTTACAGGTTTTCGACGACGCTGTGAGGGGCAGGATTACAACTGAGACGGGAACAGCCATGGCCTTAAATTAACTACAACTTCGATATTTATCTGGCTGGATAATAATAATAATAATAATAATAATAATAATAATAATAATAATACATATTTTATGTTCCATTGAATAGTTCTACGATTTTCGGGGGCACCGATATACCCGAATTTTGTACCTCAGTTCTGCCGACACATGTCTGGCGTATTTGAGCATCTTCAAATAACACCGGGCTCACTAATTTGGGCTCAGAGAAGACCAATGGTCAACTGTCTGAATCACTCAGCTCGGCTACTAGGTTTGAAAGTTCGATAGTAGATCGACATAGTCACTGGATCCTCAATAAGGCGGTCACGGTTTGAATCGAAGCCAATGCATGTAGGAGTTTCAAGGAAATAGTGAGTGGCTCGTGATACTGTTTCAAGAGTTCAAACTTGGTTGTAATGCTAAAAGACCTATCATAACGTGGTTGGGGTATTTAAGGAAAACTCATTGATGTTCCTCAGTACTTATAGATATCTTCTCAAGGAAAAACAAGCCTGTCTACCTTAAGGGTCCAAATTTTTTCCGGAGTGGATCACTTGTATTGCTAGCACAGGTATATAGCGGAAGAGACGTATTTACGCCAACAATTTAAAATAACACTGTTCAGTATTTTCCAAGTGATGTTGTGTAAGGATATTTTGTTTCACCTTACGGATTCAAGAAGTAATTCTTCCCATCAGACTTTATGGAAGAACATTATCAACCAAATTATCAAAGGCATTTGTACAGCGTGAGTTCGAAATAAATTTTAATGAGAAATTTGAATTTGAGCGTAGGATTTTACTTCTCTTTTTCTGCCTCATATGAAACTGTAATTCATTGCTTCTCTAGCCTTTTGACTGAGCCACGTTTGATAAGTGACACTCTCGTGACTTGCTTCATGTAAATGTAATGCCATTCTGCGGGCCACAATATTCATTCATTACTACTCCAGAATATACTCCAGAATGTGCTATAAAATAAGATTAATTATTGTTCCCCAGTAAAACAAGCCATAATTTTGATTTCGTTTGCTTTAAGTTTAATAGGAGACAGGAAATCGATAGTGTACATAGTCCTCGTGGTGCAATAAATGCTAACGGAATATTGGAAGGCAATTTGGAGTATAAAGTGAACGTGTTGTTGCAAGAAAATGTGAAGATATTTCCATTAAAAATGAAAATAAGATGAGTGCATTACATCACACTTATGTTTGACTTCAACAGAAATACCTCAAATTAACACCGTGACAATGAAGGGCGAGAATGCCGGGGCTCGGCGGAAGCTTCAATGGCGAGAGGTGACAATCCGGCGGAACGGCGACGATGTGGGCAGGCCAGCAGCGGGCAAAGCAGTAGCGCCGGCGAAGTGTTGCGACCTACTAGACGTACGCTCCTAGAAGAACCTGGTGGCTGATTAACAATGAAGAAGGGTCCTACAATGATCTGGAAATGAAAACTACGAGAATCATTCACGGGCTTACTTAAAGAGCGCATCTGTGGAAGCGCGGAGCCAGTCTGGAGCCAGCCAGTCGCCGGTGAACGTATGCAATAATAAGACGGTCACGAGTCCATGATGGATTATTTCAGCGTGAAGTGAGCACATCAGACGGCTACACGAAGTTCAGTGCGGCTTCTTGGTTTAATGTGAACGGCACTATCGGAGAATAGCAGATTGATGCGGCACCAGGGTGTGTTTACAAAGAGATCATGAGTAACAACTGTGTCGAGTGAAAACTCAAACGTCAGTGAACAGTGCGGTTAGGGGCGCGCGGCTATGAGCTTGTATCCGAGAGATAGTGGGTTCGAATCCCACTGCCGGCAGCCCTGAAGATGATTTTCCTTGGTTTACCATTTTCACACCAGGCAAATGCTGGGGCTGTACCTTAATTAAGGCCACGGCTGCTTCCTTCCAATTCCTAGGCCTTTCCTATCCCATCGTCGCCATAAGACCTATCTGTGTCGGTGCGACGTAAAGCCATTGGTAAAAAAGCAACTTGTAAATAACTGCAATTAGTGGTATAATAAAGTTAGTTGACAGTGAACCATACAACCTCAAAGAGTATGAAGTTTAGTTTTAAATACCCTGATAACCCGCCACAATACCCACCGTTCGTTTCATTTCCTTTAAATACGCAAAAGAATGTTTGCCATTAGGTCCTTGCGTTTGTGTAGGCTACCTACCTCTTATCCCATATTATTTCGACACTTGTAATTCTGCATAAAAAGATGTTCAGCAAATACTGAAGCCTGAAACTGAAATCAGTGGAACGTTTAATGAGGTATTGGTGAATAATTTTCACCTGCTTGTAGTGCGGAAAAATCTAAAAAGAAAGGAAACACAGTGTTAATTTCAGGTATTTCTGTTGAAGTCCGACATAAGTGTGATGGAATGTATTCATCTCAGTTACATGTTGAATGGAAATATCTTCATATTTCCTTGCAACAACACGTTTACTGTACACCCCAAATTGCCCTCCAGTGTCCCGTTACCATTTACTGCATCACGAGGATGATATACACTATCGATTTTCTGTCACGTATTTCATTGAAAACAAACACACTTTCATTCTCTTAAGTGACTGTTGATATCATAAGTTAGTCGTATCCATGGAGCATTTAGTTTCACGCGGAATATAAACCACGTGGTGTGACTTTCATTGGGTAATTTTCACATTAATTTGCCTGTATTTAATGGCACGATAGCGAGAAGCGCCATAATGATGTCACTGAGCAGTTCTGTTCCCACTGAAGTTCAAAGGAGACGATACGCCATATCTACTTATTATTTACCCTGATGATTGCAATATTGAAACATTGGTGATCTTAAAGATAATTCCTTAACTAATAATTACATTTTATCATTAAATATATTGAATGCTGAGCTGCTTAATTAAATTCTACTTTATGTAAAAATATCATACTTAGTGTAAGTGGAAATCGGTATTGCAGAAAAATCTTGAGACTTTACTTGAACGGCAAGGGTTTAAAGAAGAGAGTAACCCAGATCTCATCGTCGTATTAACTGACGTCCTTCCATTTTCTTCTTCTAAGGAAACATAATACTGCGAGAGAATTTCTTTCTCGGGCGTATGTGGAAGAACTCTTCAATATGTCTGGGCTATGTTTTTAAATTAGAGGCTCAGGTATCAGTTTAGATGATTCATATTCATGTCATTAGTTGTCCGCCTCCGTAGCGTAACGGTTAGCACCATTAGCTGCCGTTTTGGTGGCTCGGGTTCTATTCTCGGTACTGCCAGAAATTCAAGATTGGCAGGAGGGCTGGTATGAGGTTGAATTGGTACATGCAGCTCATGTGCCTAGAAAAACCTGCAATTCCTCGCGATGAGGACACGAATTTACTTACTTATGGCATTAGATATCATACAACTTTAAGCTACTTCGTGGGAGATTTTATGGATAATCAGAATGAATGCTGATGATGATGATGATGCTTGTTGTTTAAAGGGGCCTAACATCGAAGGTCATCGGCCCCAGAATGAATGCTGTATACTTCTTTTGCCTCGAGATGTGATCAAAGGATTCCTTTGTAAATGTTTTCGCATAGTGAACGGGACTTCCCTGGCAAGCTCTTCTCTTTGTGCTGCAGTACAGTCGAGGTACATTCCAACAGAACTTCGCTTTTGTAAATTGAATTACGTCTATAGAGGTAAGCAAATACTCTACAGATTAATTTGGTGTTATAAGTAACTAATTACGTCTGACGTAGGCTCTGAATTATTCTCTCGCAGACAACTTCATTTTCTTGTGTTGTAAGTTCTTCAACTTTCCATCGTTCTTCAACGTTCCAAGAAACACACTTACCTAACATTCTGAGAGCTATTAGGGGAAATACGTTTCTGTTTGATTCATATTATAGGATTATTAATGATGTGAGGAAGACTTGTTTAGAGTTCAGGAGTAAGCAACTGTTAATGTATGCTAAAATACGTACGATATGACTATCAAAACTTGCCTTACTTCCTGGATAATCAGATTTTCTGATGTAATCTAATTTCAAGTAATAACTTTCATTACTCGCTTCACATTAATTCACTAGCTACGCCCATTCATACACTGGTTTGTCTATATGAATCCACGCATCGCATTTTAGATCAGATAAATAACAACTAACAGTCACTTGAGGAATATATAGTTATGTAACTTCGTTTGCTGCATACATCTTCATGACATTTTCAAAAGGATGAATACAAGGACTAACACACGATAGTAAATGAAGAATGTCGAACTTATTCCCTGTATAAAATTTGAGTGTAAAGGACAGTATGAAGTACTCTTAATGTAGTTCTTCGGCTTACATGATTGATATCTATACTTCTGTACCATCTTCTGTAATTTGAAGTTCTACATAATAATTTAATTCAACTACATCTCATGTCATTACGATAAAGTATATCAGGCAAAAGAAAGTCTTCATTAAAGTATGTGATAATTCTTATATATGAATTTCTTTACGTTGTGGTTTTAAAAATCTTACCAATGTGAAGTGCACAAATGATTTCTTAAAATCTGAAGGAAGCTCTTCAGCACCGATATACCAAGTCCTAGACATTATTTTTGCCTTTGTCAAAGCGGGCACAAAAATATGAAAGAGTTGGCTAGAAAACCTATAATAACGTACCAAGATACACCTACTAAGTCCCACTAACTCCGAAAACTGCAAGTGTTTGGAGGCGCAGAGGTGCCGGAATTTTGTCCACCAAAACATTTTACGTTAATAGTAAATCTACGGACACACCGGACTGATTCGGGCTCAAACCCACCAAACCCGAGCTCAGAAAGCGCTCTTCTGTCTGAGCTACTCATCCTGACACTTCAAGTTTACTTTACATTTTGCGGGATATTTGCTTGAAGATACTGGTCGTCGCTGAGGACGACATGAAGGTGCTGCACTATGCATGGTCTAATATTGCTGTAACCGAGCTCTGTGATAGATGCGCCTGGTATATGCAGGCCCGTTATACGGATGTGCTGGAAGGATTATCTGTTGTGTGTACTTCACGGCGTATGTAAAGATGGTGTATCTGGGTACGTTGTCATAGGTATTATAACTACCGTTTAGCTAAAGTTATTAAATAGACACGGTTAAAGAATAAACAAGTAGTTTATTATTATTATTATTATTATTATTATTATTATTATTATTATTGCATGTTTAGCTTCAGTCATGTATACTTTACCTTTAATCTTGATGGCTGTTTCGGTATTATACATCACTTCTCTCAGTGTTCTTCACTTTAGCAACTCATCGTTAATACGATCTGTGACAACTGCATCGATTTTTGCATTGTTTGAGAGCCCTCATCCAAGAAACGAATATATGAATGTATTCACCTCATTAACGTTTGTCCCTTAAAGGTGTTTACCTTAAGATTGCGATTCAAGTTTATCTCTCTTAAGTCAGAAATTTTGTGTCGTATTTTATTTTTAAACACTTCCAGGAAAATAGTTCCATTATAACCCAGGGATTTCCGAAGTATAATGGAAATTTCATCCGACCCGTTTGCCTTATTACTAGATATTCTTTGAAGGGCTTGTTTTAAATTTGCCACGGGTGATAATTCTGGAATGTCCTCGCTTGGAAGGATTTCATTTAGAAGGTCGTAGTAATATTCCTTCCTTATTATAAAGAGTCAGAGAGTGAGTGAGTGAATTTGCCCTTTTATCCTTGATGACTTTGACTATCCTAACCTCTCCAGTATTATAATTTCTTTGCTATCTTGGACAATTCTCTGTCATTCTAGCTGAGATATATTCTAGATTCTATCTGAGAAAAGTGTTCTGTATTATTTAATTCATTAATATTTAGGATTAGCAACAGCATAGCTCCGAATTACAAAGATACGTAATATGTACGATAGTTATCCTTCTAAAATAATAACTGTACAAACATTTACAATGGACACATCTAAACAATACAAAAAATATACTGTACAATCCTATATTTGAAACATTTACATAAACAACGACATAAACAAAGGAAAAAATAACTTAGTCTGAGCCACAGCTACTATTGTTTCATTCTGGCAGCTTTGTATTTATCATACTGTTTCCCCAATTTTGTTCGTTACCACTGTTTAAAAGGCCTGTTTCCTTATTTGAAGCTTTTGTTTAACATCCACCATCTATAAGTCTTTCCTGTGTCCTGGTTGACTATAAATATGCCCGAATATCGTTTCAGCTTGATCGACAGAGATGGTGTAAAATAATCTATTTATCGTTGTCCTATTTTGCCGATGTGGCAGGGGAGGCTTCTGTTTTTTAAGAGTTGCTAACTGGAATCAGATGATTTCTTCGGCTTTGCCTTTGAGGGTCTTCCGCACGTGTCCGCGAACATGTACTTGAACTACCAGTATCCTGTGCCGAGCTGCAAATATTCTCCGGGTATCCTTTTGCGGTCTTTCACATAATTTGATGTTGGTTTTATCAATAAAGGTGCAGTCTATTCGAGATCCGGCATTTTCTCTTTTATATGTGATGGGTTGTTCTACTTTCTTAGTGAATAATGTATTATTAACGAAGCTATTAAAATCTCATACAATGTATTTCACCTCTGGAATTGGCATAACCTGTATCAAGCCCTTCATTTCATTCCAAAAGTCTGCTTCTCGACAGTACTCCATTCCATTTGCGGGACATATGCGGAAATTATATCTAGGATTTGATTATTGATGAAAACACGTTCACATTGGTAATGCGATCACTGGTTTCTTTCGCTTCTGCAATGTTTTCTTGGAGTTTATCTCTGACAACTATGTCTATCATAACTTTAAAAATAATACAGGAACTATTAAAATAAAACATGTTTTAACATAAAACTTCATTCAGCTTATACCTTGCATACCTGCTCATTTTGTGTTTTATCCGGGGATTGGAGGCTAGTTTCTGATGCCACATGATTTTTAAGGTGCAAATCCTAAGCGTGGATGTACTAGGATTCTAGCCCCATCTGACTGGATTGTTAAACTACTGTGCTAAACACACCCTATTAAATATATGCAGTTTATTAATGTGAAAAAGAGAGATAATATAATAAAAATGTATACAATTGTCCTGCTCCTTAGCTGAATTGTCTTCGCAATGGCTTTTTCATTGGATCCCAGATTTGATTATCGACTGGTTCGGAAATATTAGCCATGTCTGGTTAGTTACTCGAGCATATAATCTGGGTACTTCTTGCCTTAATACTCACCTCTTCATTTACGACAAACACAAAATACTGACAACTACCACAGAAACAAGTAGTGGCGGAATTCACCCTTCCACATTGGGTTGGCGTCAGTAAAAGCATCCACCCATAAAACTGGGAAAAGCCCCACATGTGCGATATAGATTACGACTCCTCAGGATATGAGGAAAAGGAGGAATTCTCAGAATGGAATTTTTAAGAATTTAACCTTTGATTCTCTGCTGCTTCCCAGTCAGTCACTATTCGTCTGAGCTGCCATAAAGAAGACGTACGAATAAGTTTTTTCAAGTTTTTTTTAAGGCGCACCGACACAGACAGGTCTTATGGCGACGATGGGAGAGGAAAGGGCTAGGAGTGAGAAGGAAGTGGCCGTGGCCTTAATTAAGGTACAGCCCCAGCATTTGCTTGGTGTGGAAATGTGAAACCACGGAAAACCATCTTCAGGGCTGCCGACAGTTGGCGTTCGAACCCACTATCTCCAGAATACTGGATACTGGCCACACTTACGCGGCTGCAGCTATCGAGTTCCGTGTACGAATAAGTCAGAGGGAGAAAATTACATATCAATAGCAATGTATGTGTCATTCGTTTTTGTTCTACTAATACTTAAAAAATAACGGTAAACAATAATGTTTTGGGTTTATAATCGAATGCTTCGCAGTGCACTGAAAATGTGAACTATTGTTACACTTTATGAAGGGTCAATATGTCTCTCTTTAATGCTTGTGGCCGTCATAAGGTCAGTAGTTTTATGATCATGTGAGCCAAATGGACCGTCGATATTTCATACAGCAGAGACAACGCAGTGTTCACACGACGAGGAAGCGTGCAGGAGTGGTAGAGGAAAATCCACATAGTACATATAAATACATTTGCATAGTTAAATTTGTAAAGCAACCTGCAAGGTGAAAGAGTAAGACTTAACATGCTTCACTGTGTGTTATTAAAGCTTTCACAAATTAAAAAACCATGAAGATCTTATTGCATTCCTAATATAAAATGCTTAAAATGTTACAAAGGTTAATTAGCTAGCTATTTTCCTGACCGATAGAGAAAACGTAAAATAACCAAACAACTCTGTAAGTATTACAAATCACGCTGATTCTGGGAATTACACTCAAAACACAAAATCGTCTAGCGTAGTTTGCACTCGTTAAATAATACTCACGATATTTAAGCAAATATACATAATGTTACGTGCCAGTCCTGTCGTAGTGCCCTCGGTTTTTCCTGGAAGGGATTAGTGAGTCAGGCTGGGCTCTTCCGAGTCAGCCTGGAAGGCATGACCGGCCTCTCCTTGTATTGTGCTTTCGCCTGGTTTCCCCGCGATAATATTCCCTATCTAGCCGCAACTGAAGATTATAGTACTCCATCTGCAGCGTTATAAAAGGGGTCTAGCCGCGAACGAAGTGAGTAGTTGGAGTGGGATGGCAATAGTGCTGGCTGTCGTCATTGTTAGTGTGGTGGGTGTCCCAGCAGAGTCAATGTCAGGGTATCGTCGTGTTGGAGTTTTGTTGGAGTACTGAGCGGAGTATTGTGTGTGTGTGCTTCCTTGGATTATTGAGTGGAGTACTGTGTGTGTACTACGGTGGACTGTAGACCGGCGTGTGTTTCTGTGTGTCTACTGCTTTGGAGTACTGAATGAGGTACGCTATTTTATACACGAATCAACTTAGTCATTTAAGGTCTAATTTGAGCAATTGGTAGTAGCACGACATCCATGAACAGAAGTCCTACCAAGCACAAAGACTCCTCGAGCACTGTTTAAACATTTCAGGAAATATTAAGGTAGATAGGCGAAATTAAATAAAGTCTTTTGATGAGAAATTTCATTTAACTGCAATACTGTCCGGCGCTGAGTAAATTCCTTGTTACAAGGAGAATTAACTGCAGCTTTCTGCAGTTTTAATTTTAATTTCGTGTGGCTATTACTAGCCGAGTGCAGCCCTTGTAAGGCAGACCCTCCGACGAGGGTGGGCGGCATCTGCCATGTGTAGGTAACTGCGTGTTATTGTGGTGGAGGATAGTGTTATGTGTGGTGTGTGAGTTGCAGGGATGTTGGGGACAGCACAAACACCCAGCCCCCGGGCCATTGGAATTAACCAATTAAGGTTAAAATCCCCGACCCGGCCGGGAATCGAACCCGGGACCCTCTGAACCGAAGGCCAGTACGCTGACCATTCAGCCAACGAGTCGGACAGCTTTCTGCAGTACGTCATAGTTAGTGCTTATACTGGAATAAGAGAGCTAGCTTGAAGTCGAATTTTTAAGCCTAAAGATGGGCTGGAACAAACATATATGCAAAGACTCCTTTTCGTGCCTCGTAGCAGGAACAGAGTTCGCAGCTGTCCTAGTAGCAAATAATGCTACTATATAGCCGATTCCAGGTAGGTAGTGCACCGTCTCCTCTCTTTCGCAACAGTTGATGGAATGAAATGAAATGTCGTATGGCTTTTAGTGCCGGGAGTGTCCGAGGACATGTTCAGCTCGCCAGGTGCAGGTCTTTTGATTTGACACCCGTAGGCGACTTGCGCGTCGTGATGAGGATTAAATGATAGTGAAGACGACACATACACCCAGCCCCAGTGCCAGCGAAATTAACCAAAGATGGTTAAAATTCCCGACCCTACCGGGAATCGAACCCGGGACCCCTGTGACCATAGGACAGCACACTATCCATTTATCCATGGAGTTGGACGCAACAGTTGATCACGGACTGATTTTTAAGTTGAGATTCACTACTTTCATGACACTACAATGAGGATAGGCATGAAATCATTTTCACAGAATCAGTCACGAAACAACCGAATATTCAGGAACAATCTGGACACTCGTATATGTGCTGATATAGGAAGAAATGACGTAAAATATGAAGCAAGGTGGAAGGTCTGGTGATGAGTTTGATTGCGGATGGGATGAACTGCAATTATCGTAGCGTGTTGTGAATGCAGTGTTAATATTAACCGGCGTTAATAAGGCAAAAAGACTGAGTACTGCTGGGTATCAAGCTACTCGCTTCTGCTGGAATGTTGCTGGTGGATAAGAGGTGAGTACATGCTGTTAGATACTGTACCCTTTCAACCGTGTATAATCCAAATAAGCCGAATATTGTAGACATGAAAAGAAAAATTTCCTTTTGTCTTCTGCAATGACCATGAACACTGGGTTGCTCCTCGGCAGATCTAAGTTTCAGGGTCTATAACTACTAGAACTTTATTCTTGCTTAGTTCTTCAATTTCTCGTAAAAATTACTTAACTCGCTCGGTTTATATTCAGTTATTTGCGGGGGTAGCGATCATAAAAATACGTGATGTAATTAGTCTATCTTCCATTCAGTTTTAGTAAGTGGGAATCAAACCCAAATTAATATTCCATTTCGGATGTACAATCGCCCGGAAGAAGATAGAACGCATGATATTGTATAAGGGAATATATCGAAAGGAATGAATATCACAAAGTATCAACTTTCAGTTCTGGGCGCATTACGTGCGTAATTAGAACTATAGAGCTTAAGAATTACAAGTAAGAGTTCAATGTATGTTTCTCTCTCCAAGATAACGTAGCTGGGTATTGCTTCAACGAGAAAAGCAAAGAATGAGAATTACAGTATCAAAGTCAACCGACGTTATTAAAGCAAGGAGGCTGAGTACTGCTGGGTCTCAAGCTACTCGCTTCTGCTAGAACCTGGCCATCTGGCGGAGAAAAGAGCTCTGGGATAGGTAAGAGGGCCAGGCAATGCGCTTGTGTGTAGGCGAGACAGCGATAGCGAAATAGAAGAAATATCCGAGGTGGCCCACTCACCTCTTGCGATATGATTCTATGAATCCCAGCGCGTGTAGTACAGTTTTGAAAAACATCGGTCCGTCTCCCTAATCCGGGCTAACATAACGAGATGAGTGGTTATTGGCTAGAAGACAGTAGGAATCCTGAGCGCCTCGTAGTAACTCAGTTGGCCGGGCCGCGGTCGGAGATATAATAATGGACAGGCGTCGAGGGTACGGAAGATCGAATTCTACGCAGGTAATGTGTTATTTTACCGCCAGTTAACTGGAACGAGGCAAATTTGCATACTTGATACTTTCCAAAGACTGATTTGTTTATTTGGCCCTGAAATGACCGTTGGTATCGTGTTATACGATGTATGAGTCACCATCGTTACTTTAGGAGATCTGCGTTCTCTATACGAATTCCTTCTCTATTCCAATCAGAAATACTAAAAATCAGTTTAAGCTACGAAGAGTGCTACATCAACAATCGTGTATTCGTAGGACATGTATGAAGAAAATAGTAAAAACATATCAACGTACGAACAAATATTTTTTTGCTATTTTGCTTTACGTCGCACCGACACAGATAGGTCTTATGGCGACGATGGGATGGGAATGGGCTAGGAATGGGAAGGAATCGGCCGTGGCCTTAATTAAGGTACGGCACCAGCATTTGCCTGGTGTGAAAATGGGAAACCACGGAAAACCACCTTCAGGGTTGCCGGCAGTGGGGTTCGAACCCACTATCTCCCGATTACTGAATACTGGCCGCACTTAAGCGACTGGAGCTATCGATCTCGGTATAATAACAATCCTGATAAGTAGTAGATATAGTGTTCTTCATATAGAGAAATGCATGTATCTGCACATATTACTACAATTGCCTACGTGCATTATACCTATGGAACTTTGATAATGAAGGGAGTCAGTAAGATAGAGACCTTTCATCCGGGAAGACAGAGGAGATAAGGGTGACTTGGCTGTGAGGAGAGTACCTTGGGGACGTTAGAAGATTAAGAATAGAAGACAGAGATTCGACGAGGTAGACAGTTATAAATGGTAGGTAGAATGAGGAAGAGAGAGGAAATGAGAGAGAGCGAGACTAACGTTATAGATTGTGTGACAAGGGTGAAGTTCAGTCCACAGAGAAATATACGAAGCCAATCCCTAGAGCCATACAGGACAGAGAGCAGCTAACAGGTAGTGGTGGTGCGATGGATCGATGTTCTAGCAATACAGGGCTAGCGGAGCGGCAGCCAGCTGATTGAGTTCCTCGCACTTTGCAGACGCCCTTTCCACGCCCAGTTTTGGGCAAACTACTACCAAGGATCAACGCAAGCTCTTACCTTTCACAGTAATTGCTACTAAAGTACCTGAATATTTTTATTCTTGAAATCTCTTTCGGTATTATCTTTCCCTTTAGTACAATTCATTTTAAGCCGGTGTGGAATTCGTTGTTATGAAGTAGATGGTATCTAGTCTTTCACATCCATCCCAGAAGGATGTCGTCGTGAGTGGCTCCGTTCAGTGTCACTTCTTCGCAATCAATATGAAAGATCAAGTTCCACCACGGAGAGTGGTGATAATAATACAGCCGTGTTATCACTTTTTGTTGAAAAGGGGAAACTGAAAGCAACGTCCTGGATTGTTTACTCGAGGATATCTGTTTTACGGAAAAATTGACTCATGAGTTTTATTTTGAATTATTCCTACATCAAATGCAGACTAGCATGAAGGCACAGCGAACTGCTATAAGAGATTCAGCAGCTACACGTCAACATTATGGATAATTAAGACTAGGTTTTGGTGACCTGTACATTATTAATACACGTCCTATAAATTATAAAATAACGACCTAAATTAAAATGTCATATTCTAAATTTACTTTAAATTTTTTATTATTTAGATATGCAATTAATAATTTTCATGCTCACAAGTACCAGTGCAGAAATTGGTATAAAACATTTATTCAATATCGTATCAATTTTAATAAATAAAGAACGATGTCAGAAGTAGAGAAGAAATAAAGTACAGGCTAGCACACGTAAGGAAGACCTTTCTTAATAAAGTAAATTTTCTGGCTTCATTGATATAAAAATGAAAAGATGTTAAAAAGACTTTCATCTGGAGCTTGTTGTTGTATGAAAATGAAACGTGGACAATATCTAGCTCAGGAGAAATGAATAGACGCTTTTGAAATATGATGGTACAGAAGAATTCTAAAGGTCGGAAAAGGAAGGTAGATTGAATTGCGAATGAAGACATACTGAATCGAATTGGCGAGAGGAGAATGACTTGACAAAATTTGATCAGAAAAAGAAATATAATGATAGGACAAATTTTAAGACACCCAGGACTTGTTCAATTAGTTTTCGAGCGAAATGTATATGGTAAGAACGGTACGGCATGAATATGAATATGAATATTATGAACAAATTAGAATAGCTGTAGTATGTAGTAGTTACATGGAAATTGGCTGGTTAGCACAGGATAGGGTGGCACGGAGGACTGCATATAGAATGATGACCCCAATCAACACATCAGATGTATCTAAAGTATTGCATAACAATCATTTTGACTGATCCAGTTTCGATAAATTAGGCGTGGTTTTTTGTTGCTAATCATTTACATATTCTGAGTTGCAGTATACAGTAAACAGTTTATGTAAGTTTTCAAAACTGAAACTCTTATAATTGTCGGCTAACAGAGCCTTACACATATTTCTGCCATAACTGAAATGATAGGGGCACACTTAAAGTACACAATATTGCTGGTTACAAAAGCACTGCCATTCACATGTTAAGAATGAGAGGAGTTCTCCAAATAGAACCTCGGATATGAAGCATGTGTATAATTGCGGATCTGCGTTGAAGGTGTGATTGGACTTGTTCATTACAAGGGGGTGGACGTTAAAATGGAAATATTGAATGCGTAGAACTAGTGGTTGAAATATATATGAAACATGGGTATTAATGGCAAAAATGTCTTGAGCATATGTGAAATATCAATGAATATGAAAGGAAAGAACAAAATCATTGCACTAACGGAGACACTTGGACCATTTTCTTACACAATCTCATATCACCACATGAAAAATTTCTTTTCCAGTGTTACTCTATTCCTCTGTCATCTAGTAGTTATTCCCCCCTTCCAACCAGTAACCCTAACTTTGATGTTAGAGTGGTTCTGGTATGCTCTTTCTCCAACGATCTGAAAAAGGAGAGGCTCATTATCTCTATGCATTTCCTCGTAGAGCCATGTTACAACCACCACCACCACGACCTGACATTTTCTTCCTTATCTGGTTCAACTCGCGGTAACTTCCTGGAAGCCCCTGGCCACTTCACTGCTAGTTTAATTTACCCTTGGGTAAATGAAAATGAATATACACAGCCTGTTTCCAGTTACAACCTGGTGGAATAAATGAGCCGTCCCATGTAGCAGCGAGGATAGGAATTGTGGCGGCTGCCGAAGCGTATCATACTCCATTGGACCAATGATTAATGATTGACAGATGAAATGAAATTATATTGGAAAGTGTTGCTGGAATAAAATATGACAGGGAAAACCGGAGTATCCGGACAAAAATCTGTTTCGCCTCCGCTTTGTCCAGCACAAATCTCACACAGAATGACCGTGATTTAAACCACAGAACCCAGTGGTGAGAGGCCGGCGCGCTGACGCCTGAACCACGAAGGCTTGACCACCCTCAGGTAAATGATGATGATAATAATAATAATAATAATAATAATAATAATAATAATAATAATAATAATAATAATAATAATAATAATCATTTAATCTAATTTAATTTATAAGGTTTTAAATACAAAAATGTTGGTATCTAGTCCTTGAATGACGTAATACTTACATAAGTCTATGCCAATGAAAATGCGAACTATTGTAGATTCTTAGTGGGGATTGTAGTGTTTATTCTTTAGGCCTAAGTAGAAAATCGACAGCTAAACCATCTCCTTTAACCATTAATCGGAGGAAAATATAGACGAAGTCCGACCATTCGAAGAATGGAATATATCGGTAAAGAAAAGAGACGGGCCTTGAAGGAGTTAAAAATTAAAGGCTCCGTAGGATTCACAAAGAACAAGAGTTGACCACGGATAGAAAATCCGAAAATGAGAAGCCTGGTGCAAGTAAGTGGTCTTGTGGCCGCCAATCCACGATCCAAGCTGAGAGCCTCTAGGTGTCCCCTTTCAGACTTCTCTTACAACAAATTGGGGATCATCATCATCATTAATCGATATTTTCATGTCTAAGCGTTGTGAACGCACTAGGTTTGTCTCTCTTTACGATAGAGGTCTCACAGTCATGTGAGAAAACAGAAAATACAACATTAAATTCATATTTCCTTCTCTTTTTTTACAATTGGCTTTATGCCGCCGCGACACAGATAGGTCTTATGGCGACGATGGGGCAGGAAAGAGCTAGGAGTGTGAAGAAGCGGGTGTAGCCTTAATTTAAGTACAACGCCAAAATTTCTCTAGTGTGAAAATGTGAAGTCATCGAAAACCATTTTTAGGGCTGCCGACAATGGGGTTTGAACACTCCATCTCCCGATTGCAAGCTCATAGTTGCATGCCCCTAATCGTATGGCTAACTCGCTCGGTATATCCATCTCTTATGTACCCCCCATGCGTTGTACTTATTCGTACTACCAGGTTTTATTTTTCTTTAAAAGTTGCTATCATCAGTCCTACTACATCAATGATATGGAATTTACCTAACTGAACTGGGCTGTTTAAAAGCTCTGTGGCTAACACAGCTCATACTGAAGTACGCGTATCATGAGGAATGAAATAACTGAAATGATGTCAATATTTTTTCATATAAACATGCGATAACCAACTTCAGATTTATTGAAATAAATTAATGGAAAACCGCTAGCAATTAATTTTTCACCTCTCTCATTGTTCAAGCGCAAAACTTGCTGAGTGATGCAAAAATACATTTAACGATACAGCTTTGGGAGAGAACATAAATCCTGTATAGGGTACTGGCATTCAGATTCATTTTCATAGTACGAACACGAAGTGTTTGGGAAAAATTTTATTTCTATACTACATTTTAATCGAGTGTCTCATCTGTTTCTGGAAATCACTAATACTTTCATTGGATTCTTTCGTGCTTTTATTGTTCTTTTTACACACTAAAGATAGCAATCACACGCAGCTGTCAAAGATTATTGCTGCCTACGATATTTTGGTTATCGTTGACATCCAAGGTCTTGGGGCAGTTTGATTTCAAAAATGTACCCCCTGTATATTTTTATAATTATATAAAATCGTCTTTTCATCGGTACTTTTTGAATAACAACCAGCTGCTTGGCCTTTATATTGAACAATATTGGCCAATGTTAAGTTAGATTTAGTTTAATTGATGCCTGTTTTATCTGTCCATGAAAGAATCACGGTAAACATATGGGTGGAAGTTCAAGAAACATGGTATTCATGTTAAGGGCAAGGTCGATTAGGATCATTAGTACTCATGTTGCAATTCGTATCAGAGGAAATCTTGAACATACTGTACAGAGAAGGAAATATTTATCAAAACATCCCTTTTTTAATACTAGCTGATGTACCCGTGCTTCGCTACGGAATTCTGCATTGTAGGCCTATACATAATTCTAGGTTAGGTAGTGTACACGTTGTGAGCAAGATTGTATTATATTTCATGGCTCTTAACGTTACCCTTTGGCGGGCTGAGTGGCTCAGACGGTTAAGGCGCTGGCCTTCTAACCCCAACTTGGCAGGTTCGATCCTGGCTCAGTCCGGTGGTATTTGAAGGTGCTCAAATACGACAGCCCCGTGTCGGTAGATTTACTGGCACGTAAAAGAACTCCTCCGGGACTAAATTCCGGCACCTCGGCGTCTCCGAAGACCTTAAAAAGTAGTTAGTGGGACGTAAAGCAAATAACATTATTATTATTACGTTACCCTAGAAACGCGACGGGGAAGTCACCAAACGTCTTTTCTCATATGACGACTGGGTTAGGTAATTTTTATTGTAGTGGTAGGCCCACTTGCCTACCATCAGTCACAGTCAGGTTGGGGAGTTTTCATTATAATGGCAGACACTCACTCTCCATCTGATTTTTTACATCCTCAGAAAGACTGTCTTAGTGGTTTTCCTCAGTGAAATGAAAATAGGGCATTACAATGACGTCAGTAGGAATTGCGCGGTTAAAATAAATATGAAATACTCGATCAAATGAAAAACCACGCATTTTCTCACTTTTAACGGACAGTGCTACGCTGTCGATCTAACAGTCCAAAGTTCCAGACCTGGAATGACCAAGCCGCAGACAGCCGTGATCCGTGAACACTCTTCGATTTTTTCGGCCGGGGGGAGGAAGGTCGAATAGTGGAGAGTCTCAGGGCAAATCTATGCCCTTTTACTAATCCGTTTCCTAGGAGTACCCGATGAGTCGGAAAATCTCATTTTACTACACTGGCATCGGAACTTGGAGGCGAATTTTTCCTCCAAACCAGAGGAGAAAACCCCTCTTCAGCGCTAATGTGGAATAAAATGAATGTAGAATTTAATAAAAAATGAAGAGGAAGACGCTTTTCTTAAGAAACGGCTCTTTTCAGGAATGAATTTTGAATTATTTAGTGAATTGTGGTGCTATAATTTGGAGTAGGCCTAAATTGTAATTCTAGACCAGGTCATACTACTATTACTAATTGAGCCTCTGCCAAATGTGCACACTGCTCATTCAAAACAGCGCGTCAGGGTAGGGATCGAATAGCTGGAATACTACGATGAACCAGTGTGTTACGTACCAGCAGCAGCAGTATTAGCCAATGTATGAACTAGAGGAATGGCATGCTAAAGAAAAAAATTTTCTAACTCCCCAGCTATTTCCCGCCAATATTCAGCCAGGATGTTATAGAATACTCGGTACGCACCAGTAATCTCATCTATCGGAGTTGAGGGCGCCATAAGAGGCAAAGAACATCAGAACAATCAATGGTCAGTGTGATGCTTGATGATGATGCTTGTTGTTTTAAGGGGCCTAACATCAAAGGTCATCGGCCCAATGGTCAATGTAATGTTATTGTTGATCAATGTTATGCGCTTTCGATATTGTAGGCCTTCATATTTAGTTTTCTTCCGACTCTGAAATACTATTCTTATCATAGTCAGTAGGGTAAAACTGAATAAGACATAAATGATCGGAAATTGTATTCTCTATAACTTTTGTTATGTAGTACTTTTCTACAGGACTAATTAACATTGGTATTTAAAAATTAAATTTTAGGTACCTACCCCTGAACTACCATTTTATCTAGGGTCAGTAAAATTGTTTATAGCTTAGACTATAGTTTCTTCTTACCCGACTCTATATACCGATTTTCATTAAATTCTGTCCACCCATTTTCTCGTGGCTGGGCGTTGATGTGGACTTAGCAACAAAAATCGAAATTCACGAATATCTGTTATCATAGCCGGTACGGTAAAAATGTATAAGACATAAATGATCGGACATTTAATTATTTGTAACTTTAGTTATGTAGTACTTATAGATAGGACCACTAATATTATAAATATTTGAGAATTTAATTTTAGGCCTTCCCCTAAACTACCATTTCACTCAGCGTGAATAAAATGATATATAGCCTAGATTGTAGTAGCTCATCCCCCGACTTTACATACCGATTTTCATGAAATTCTCTTCAGCCGTTCTTCGTGATGCGTGTACAGACAGACAGACAGACAGACAGACAGACAGACAGACAGACAGACAGACAGACAGACAGACAGACAGACAGACAGACAGACAGACAGACAGACAGACAGACAGACAGACAGACAGACATTACGGAAAAGTAAAAAGTGCATTTCCTTGTTACTGTGGACATGACCGATACAGAAATATCATTCTTTTCAAATTCTGAGCAATGCACAGACACAACTCTTATTTTATATATATAGATTAATCTGATCAAAATTAATGATATTAGTGTGCAATTATTAAGATGACCATTTATTATTTATCTCATGTACATCCTATCCATAGACATACAATTAAGTAATGTGCTGTAGCACTAGTCGACACGTACCGGGAAGAGGAGAGAAGTGTGAAAATCGGTAGACGCGCCTTCCTGTCGCCCAACTTCTTTCCAGAGTTAAGGCAATCCTCATTTTCGTTGCGTCCGATTTTATCCAGCTGAGCAAGCCAGCTGAAGATTCTATCGTACTTTTGTGTTGATTAAATCTGAAATATTTTGAGTTAATAGGTGAATTGGCCTAAAGAGTTTAAACCAATATCTGGGTATCCTAAAAGCTTTCCTATGTAAAATCAGTAAATAGACAACAAAAGTCACTTATATTCAAAGTAATGTTCCTGTGAATGACTGGTACAATAGCTAGTTTACTTATATAATGTATTTGCCACTCTCCCTATTCCTCAAGAAGAACTGAAATCTCACATGAGAAATGTGGTTCGTAAAATCATACTTAAATAATCAAACAACCGATTAGTTAGATATGTAATGGTGGCGGAAGTTTGCCTTGTAACAGAGAATTGTGATTCTAAATAATTACTGTAGTTGAAAAATAGAACACCTTTGGAACTCAAAACAAAGAAAAGACCTTCTAGGTCTGCACATGGACGAGTTACTCGGAAATTACTGTTCAGGCCTTTTACCCTCAATTCTTGATTATATGATTGTGAGAGAGACTTTAATAGTAAGCCCACTCTAAAGTCATCTCGAAATATTAGAGATGGCCTACATATTATTGCACGGGATATCGATGAAATATTTCGTTTTAATTTCAAGGAGGCTGGGTTTTTCAGATAGAAAATTTGTATTATGCATTATGATGCGTAACTGAATGAAAATGAAAGGGATGTAGTTTGCACAGAAGGTTTATCCCTCTTCTTCTAAACTTTGCTACAAACTTCGCAGACTTTCACAAGTTGTGAAGGTGGAAGTGTATAGCCTACAAAGGATACCAGCTGGGTCAGCTATTTTTTACTCACTTGTGCTCGAATTCCCACGTTTATCTTCATTTTCTCTTTGTCAGCTCTTGTTCTCTTTCGACCCCTGCGAGATCACATGAGTTATTTTCCTAGTTATCATTACCCTTCCCTTTATTTATCCTTTATTCTTCGCAAGCTCAAGTCTCTTCCTGGGTGGTCTGGGTCACGTATTTGTCAGCTTGCATTTTGCAGATGAGAAAAGTGGTTTGTAAAATCACATTAAATAATCAAACAACCGAAAAGTTAGATATGTAATGGTGGCGGAAGTTTGGCTTGTAACAGAATATTATGATTCTAAATATGAATTACTGTAGTTGAAATATAGAACACCTATGGAACTCAAAACAAGCAAACAAAAGTGGGTTCGAACCACACTTTCGGCAGCCCTGAAGATGATTTTCCTTGTTGTTTCATTTTCACACCAGGCAAATACCAGGACTGTAACTTAATTAAGGCCACGGTCGCTTCCTTCTACCTGCTAGCCCTTTTCTATCCTATCGTCGCCATGAGAACTATCTGTGCCTGTATAACGTAAAGCATATTGTAAAATCTTTTCCTCTGATTAATGTTTTACGCCTGGATGCGCTTTCTGATGCCTACGCTATGTGGATGGACTATGAGATAATTTTGTGGTAGTTTGCAGTGTGCAATGTTATCTATAAATGAAGGGGTGTTGGTGTTAAGACGACCACATCACCCATTCCCTGAGCCAGTCCAATTAATCGGATGGGGATAAAAGCCACGGCCTCGCCGGAAATCACACCTAGGACCCTCTGAACCGAAAGCCACTGCACTGATCATTAATTTAAGAAGCTATATCATATGAGTACGCCATATAAAATATACGCTTCTTCTTTGTACTCCACATATTGATTTATTCACCATCGAAATCCTTTCGAGAAGTATCTGCTGTAGTTAGCAATGAAATCTCTCCCGTAGCCAGTCCAATAAACAGAGTCGAACAGCCTCGTCTCTATTGTTTCCTTCAGAAACAACTACCGGATTTACATTTACTTTCTATAAATTGAGACTGTTTTTAAAAATACGATTTTCTCGTCCGCTCAAATGAAGCGAGGCTCAGACTCTTTTCATCTCTTTTTATTTCTCTCGCAGAGTTCTGCTCCATTCACGATGTAGACAATATTATTCCCGTTAGAACGGTGGAACTCTCGTTTTCCATTCGTTGTGAGATACTGAAATAGTGACGCATGAATTTTATCTTGTAACAAGGAATCAGATAGATATAAATGTGGAAGCTTTAATCGCAATGGAAAGAGTAATTTATGGCCTGATGATATATATAATATTATTTAGTAATCAGAGTTTGTATCCTTGGAGCATTCTTTCCCGAAGTAAGTAGATCAGTATTAGAGCTGGTGCGTAATCAAACAATCAGGAGACAGGTACGTTTGAATATATTGTTTACCATTCATGAGCTACCTAGATATTTTCCCATAAGTTGTAACTCTTGAAAATGGTACAAACATACATTTCCCACAGCCAGCCTGCCTTATTCCCAGTTTAGTTGTAGTCACTTCACGTACAGAACATACGCATGCTTGATCGTCAGCTTAATATATTGAAGGTGTTAATGTAGTGTCCTGCACGAATGTGCTGTTTGCAGTGGTGGGCACATTTTGTTCGTGGGCTGAAATTTTAATAACTGTTCAGTTGCTATGGATGTAGTTTATGTGTGAAGCCGGTTCCTTGCATTTCGTCGGTAGGGTCGTACTTCCTAAAAGTATTTGGAGTATATATGAATCTAATAGTGTGAAGTAGTTTGTTCATTTGAGGTGTAGTGACTAACAGACCAACTAAAAGCAATGTTCCGCAGATTAGTGGTTGGTCAGCACTTTGTTATATATAGCGCTGAACGGATCATTGTTCGACAGCAATTTGGTTTCAATAGAAACTGCGTTTTCTTTTCAATAAGACTCTTTCTATCGTAAGTAGATCACGTTGATCCATATTCGCACTTAAGTTAATCTTCGATATCATCGTAACTTTGTATGTTCGATTCTACTTTATATACCTGGCCAGGTAGAAATCTTGCTTAGAAACTAGACCTTTATCCCTGCGTTAAGAATATCTTCCTACCTTCATTATTAATTGAAGTATACGAGTGCAAATCATACCCTATCACTTCCTATCTACAACCGAGAATAATTCACGAGGTATACAGCTTATGCATGAACTCGTATACACAAGCTCAATTCACTACGGAATTCACGTCGGTGAATAGAGGAAGTAGTTTCATTCTTTTAAAATTTAAGATTCGCCTGAGTACGGTATGCGATAAAACAAATGACACTGAAATTATTGCTCATCTGCTGTCCACTGGGCCGAGTACGGCAGTACGAGGAGTGATTTAATAAGGATACGTCAAGTACAAGAACAAGTTCCGTCATACGGGATTATCTTACGTCAAAGAAAGGGGACAACAGAGTGCTCAAGAACTGTCACCGCAAACGAGAATCAAGATCGGCTTCTCCAACAGGCGATACATTCCCCCACCGCAGGGGTGTCATTTACCCTTCTGCAAGGACACTTCGGAGATCGTCTAATTTCTCGTGGAAGTCCATTGCCGTGCCCTTCCTGCTCCCCAGATCTCACGGCCCCAGATGCCTACGTATGGAGCATGTTGGAAGAGTCAGTTCTCAAGATAGAACGGACTGTCTTAATGATGTTTACCATCTGTATTACCGACGTGCCTGTCTTAGCTACCGAAGTTACAGTGTGCTTAAATGATACGTATTTACGAGGACAAGTTTATGTACACCTATTACATGATTTAGAGAACTCTTACTTTGTAAAGTGCACATAAGTTTTACTAAAGTATTTAGAGCGTATAGCTTCAAAGTTCTTCATATCATATATTTCAAAATATAGTGATATGCTTCGTGAACGTGTAATGCTAAACCACACCATTTAAAATTATTCCTTCAATACTGTCGGAGCCTTTACCAATATCGATATTCGATATTTGCAATAAATATACTTCATATATCATGGCATAACATTTTGCCTTTCTCTTCTTCATCTCCTTCCGCCACTTTCCCTCAAGCTGGTGGGTTCACGGGTGGGAATTATGTAACAAACATGCCTTAAGCCCTTCCTGACGCCTACTAAGTGTACTGTAGTTTAATATATTTACTATTGCGCATTATTGTGGTGCTTGATAAAGTGGAATGTGTTGTGTGTATACGAAGAGGTGTGTATTGCGACAAACACAAATACCCATTCTCTGAATCATAGAAACATATGTGACTAAAATTCCCCTCTCATTCCTGAATCGAACCTAGGGCCCTTTGAATCAAAAGCCGCGGCGCTGATCATTCAGCCATGGAGCCACACTATCAACCACCACAAAAATACGCAATAGTGAGTCCATTCATTCACATAGGCTTGGCACCAGGAAGTGTATCCGGCCATAAAACAGAACCAAGTTCATATGTGAGAAAAAATTCGTACCTGTAACTCTACCTAGGTGCGGGAAAAGCGCCGGAAGAATAAAGAGAAGAATTTAGAAAATTCAAGTACCATATATGACGTGGTGTTATTCACCCCTATATATATTATGTTTTAGAAGCAGCCTTACCGAGCGAGTTGGCTGTGTAGTTAGTGTCGGGTAGTTATGAGCTTGCATTCAGGAGATAGTGGGTTCGAATCACACCGTTGGCAGCCCTGAAATGGTTTTCGGTGTTTTACCATTTTTACACCAGGCGAATGCTGGAGCTGTACCTGAATTAAGGCCACGGCTGCTACCTTTCCAATACTAGCCTTTACCGATCCTTGCGTCGACGGAAACTTAAAATGTGTTACTGCGACGTTAAACCACAAAAAACTGTTTTTTGTGTTATCTCATATTCGGATGGACGGGAGGGTGATATTTTTGACATATAAAAATTGTATGACCTCATTTAATTTTCAGAGAAGTGATGATACACCGCTGTCTGATTGTAACTGATGCTGTACACGATGTCAGGGTGGAGCAAAACGAAAGCCGTCCTAGCTCATTGGTCACGAGCCCAACCTATTACAGGCCGTGGGGAACATGTGCTGAGAAATGAAAATGTATGTTGTTCAATCTGCTGATAATTTTAAATCGTTGATTTGGATCACAGATCAATTCAGGTTTCTTTTTCGCTGTTCTTTGTTAATGAGGAGGATTGCCATTCTTCCAAATATTTGTAATATGTCAGTATGTTTGGCAGAAATGAAAGTTCTTAATTTCTCAACATTTTATATTAATACTTGTGTTTATTGTTGTTTTCGAAGTTAAAATGTTGAAAATGTTAAAAGTCACAGAAATTAATTAAAACTGAGACAATTTACGCTACGTGGCACGGTGGAGGTTCCCTCTCGGGGAATTATCTTTATCTCTACCATTTGGGTCGTGATTTACATGTCAGTAATTACACCATCCCTCACTGGTTTGTGCCATATGCATGCGTATCCTAATGAATGATGTGCTGTTTACAGTACTGCGTCCTTTTCGTGTCAGGTACTGCTTTGTGTTACCCACTAGTTTTCAAATTTATTATGATATCTTAAATCGGTTATGATGTCTTAAATCAGTTAATAATACTGCTATGCATGCGATTGTAAGGGGATGAAAGTGAAATTTGGAAAAGAATATGTGATCAACTGAGGCAAAAGTATCCGAGTTTTAAAACTGGTCCTAATGGAATGAAATTTTGCAGCAGTTCGATATAAACATGCTTGTGATTTTGGAAGATTTATCAGTAGCGAAAAGCATCTAAAAATGCAGATGGGGACAGGATGGGGATTGTCCTGCTGGATTTCCGTGACAGTTGACGCGTGGCGCAAGTCTGACTTAGGATGAAATGAAAGGCACGTTAGATAGTCAATATAATTAGTACAAGTTGATTTACAAGCGGCCGATGATAACAAGAGAGAGACATGAATATCAGGCTGGGCAAATGTAATGTCATAAATAAATAGATACAAACCGATAAACTGATTTTATATTTGTCGTTGCTACGATTTGGTGTTATTTATTGCGGACTAGCTAATCTGGCTGGTCACCTACCGACACGGTTGGGCAAGTACATAGTGTAAGCATATAATTCTCTCTCTCTCTCTCTCTCTCTCTCTCTGTGTGTGCTTGTTTGTTTGTTTTGTTTTTCTCTCTACTGGTTTAATGTCGCACTAACACATCAAAGTTCTTCGGTGACGTAAGGTTTAGAAAGAAAGCGGCCGCGGCCTTATTTAATGTAGGCCTACAGCATTTGCTTGGTGTGAAAATGGGAAACCATAGCAAACCATCTTCAGGGCTCATAGCTACGCGACTCTAACCACGCGGCCAACTCTCTCAGCAGCGTATTATCTTACAGTACATTTGATAAATTACAAAATTTTGTACACCATGGAGCTTTTGCGCTAATAGTTCTATGGTACCGTTATATTTGGCATGAAATTCTTTATTTAATGACACACACAGCATAGGTCGAAATTCGCCTGCAGAAGACAATATGAAGAAAATTAATAAATGTTTATTTTTTCAACACTAAATGATTTTTCCCTAGGGGTTGTAGGTCAACCGTTGTGATTCAGTCATCTTGATTTTACAGATAGCCTTCTAGTGGTACCCTACAAGAGGGGTCGGAATTCATATTTTGATAAGCAAGTAGCCTTTTTTCAAAACCTTAGTGCAAATTTCAAGTATTCACAGTTAGTTATTTAAACATTGTACTTGCCTTCGCCTGTATTAATTCTGTCAGCTTTTCCATTTGCAAACAGAGCTAAACCAGAATATTTTAAATTTATCGACCAATTCACTCGCTACGGCACTTCACATTGTACTGTGTGCGCGTAATCGAGCGCTCAAAGCAGCAGGCTTTGTTGTGACGTTTAGCTGAGGCACTTCGTTAACTAGCGATATCAAAATATAAAATATATATCGGCTAATTTTCGTAACTCCAACTTTCCTTGTATGGAGGCCTGCTGAGTGAGACGTTGCTACTTCAGAAATAGTTAGTTACAGTTTTGTAACACACAACAGTGGTTCGCTATTCACAACTAAATTTTCTTCGATACACAGAACATTCAGATAACAGAGGCAACATTGTCATTTCATAGAGTGTGCTATCATCACTCACGCAATTATATGGATTATATGGATTACACATCAGAGTTAAATTTTTTTAATGCTATAACTGAATGCCCGTTTTCGCAAGGGATGACATATCGTCTTGCATTTTATTTTAATAAAAAATATCGCACTAAAACTTCATTACTCTTCTTAATCAACTTATAAGATACACTTGTACCAAATTTCATCCCTCTACCTTCGTTGGAAGTGTGAGAAAGAACTATATTGTAATTAAGGTACTTATTCCAATTTCACCCCTGTCATCATAAAACATTGCCACTTGTCTTAATTAGCTGAAAGAAAAGCATCTGTGCCAGACTGTAGCTTCGTGGAGTGTGTGAAAATGAAATATTGATCGAACGAGTTGGCCGTGCTGTTAGGGACCCGCAGCTGTGAGCTTGCATTCGGAGATAGGGGTTTGAACTCCACTGTTGGCAGCCCTGAGAATGTTTTTTCGTTGTTTCCCATTATCGCACCAGGGAAGTGATTGGGATGTACCTTATTTAACGCTCCGTCCGCTTGTTTCCCACTCCTAGCCCTTTCCTATACCATCGTCATCATAAGACCTATCTGTGTCAGTGCGACGTAAAACCAATTTTTTAAAAAAATATTGCATTTATAGGAATTAACACTATCTCACGTCCGGTACAAGAAAATATCGCAATAAAACATCGTTACCTTCCTTAAATAGCTTATAAGGAACAAATGTCTAAAATTTCAGCCCTCTACCTTATGGGAAGTGCACGATTTGGTGATAATGTGATAAAGGAATTTTTCCCCAATTTCAGCCCGTTTATCACAAAATATCGGAATATGATTACTTTCTCTAATAATGTTTTAATGAACATCTGTGCCAAATCATACTCCTCTAGCTCGGTTGCAAATGTGCGATTTTGTGATATTGTGTATACGGTATTTACCTCAATTTCACCCCGTTTTTCAAGATACACCAGAACAAAATATCTTTAATTTTCATACTTATTTTACAAAGAATATCTGTGCCAAATTTTCTGTCTTCAAGCTTCATGAGCCGTCCGAGAATCAGTGATGAGTGAGTGAGTGAGTGATTCAGGGATTTCTCTTTTGTATTTAGAAATTAGCCTAAAATAATTCGTTCAGGTTTTCTTAATCAAAAGTCGACTTCTGGAAGAATGTCCTGCATTTAAAAATTCTGACGTAGCTACCCTAGTCATGCTTGTTATCATATTCCCTTGATTACTAAATGAAAAGGTGTATGAAGCCCTAAGTTGCTTGTTTCACGTGAAGGATAAATTCTCTTTTCCTTCACAGTGATACTTTCCAGTCTTTTTTAGAAGAAAGAGACATGTATTTTCAGACTCTGAAAATTGATACGCATTATAACGATTTAAGTTTTTAGCCTGTCGAACACACAACATTAATTTATGGAAACACAAACTTACGTGGGGATCACTTCAATTATTGTACGAGTAACAGTGAACTTGTTGTGTAACCTGTCTATCATGTATTCAAAAAACTGCGCTCTTATAAGTAGTTTCTAACATTCGTTCACCACATGTTAATTAGCTTTGCCACGTGAAATAATAAATGAATAAAACCCTAATATACTTTGTAGAATAGGGTTCATTTTCCGTATTGGAAATTCAGTAATAATAATAATAATAATAATAATAATAATAATAATAATAATAATAATAATAATAATAATAATAATAATATACCTGGGAAAGAAAACCTTTTAACATAAGAAATGGCATGTGCCATTCGACAAAAATATCCTCCGATTCCATAAAATCACTTTTATGTTGTCTATATATGTACAGACATGTTTACGTTTAGTATTGATGTACATGTGCGATTGTTGAAATTGGTAAGTAACAGTGTGCCTACATATCACTATTAAATTCTGAATGAAATTACTCTTCATTAATAATAGGTCTACAGCAGGTACTATTCTAGACAAAGAGTGTACATGAACATGGAAACACGGTTTCTTTCCACCTCGTTCTTTGCCAAGTGCAGTTAATGTAGCTGATCAGAACGATACGTAGGTTTATAATGATTGAAGTTTCACTCAGTTTCCGGCCTTCATAATTTTATCATGTATAACACAAACATATTTAGAGTTAACTAAATATACACTTTGGAAACTTAATTTTCAACAATATTAAAAGTAAATTATTAAATTTAATAATTTTAATTATTAAATTCATTTCGTGTCTCATATTATGTAAAGCTATATCAGAAAGCAAGTATTGTGTCAAATTCAACATGGAAAAGGAGATGTAAATTGATCTGACGTCTTTCATTTTGGGTCTTATACGGCCCAGAATAGGCTATTGGTTCTTTTATTTTCGGAATTACATAATAATTAAAAAATGATGTAACTTATTATATGCGTACCTCTTTACAGTGGTACTTTTAAGTCCGTATCTTCTGATTATGAATGAAAAACTACTTCACCGTAGACTCCGGAATTACTTTTTGGGAGTGGGGACCTATTGGGTTTTATTATTTACCTCAAATTCTTCCGAACTGAGAAGAGAAAAGTAAAACCGGTAACGTTATTCTTCTGACTTGTTAAAGCTAAAAATTAATTATAAAGGACCTTATCCTTGCGAAAAGAAATCTAATCGTTTACAGTGATTAGAAGAACTGACACAAGTGGCGGCTCTTAGCCAATAGGCCTATTTTAATAAAAGATCCAACATAAATATATAAATTATTAATTGTAAAAATTAAATGGCCAAAAGAGATCTTTTCGAAACAGACACTATTTTCTCATACTCACTTTTATAAAGGTTACGTATTCGTAAGTTCTGAGATTTTAAGACACTATTAAAATTACTCAAAGTGATTTCCTTCATCCATTAGCTATTTAATAATATTTACATAATATGTGTTGATATCGAATTTTTAACCTTTCACTCTGATTCCGGAATCCAGCTACGCTTTAGAATGGAATGTTTGGTGTTTGATATTCATACGGGCATTGCATTCCTGTTCTGAATTTCATCAGCGACGGATGTGTTATTAGCAAGCCTTCCGGATGACAGCAAATAGTTCGGTGTAGTTACTATAAAATGTAGTAAGTTATCTTTTGTGTTTAGTTCAATATAATATGCACAGTGATTAATGATTATCGTCAGAGTTCGTAATACCGCAGAAAAACAGAAAATAGCAAATTATACAGGAGACGATATTCGTGAATATAATCGTTCACAGTGTATAAATTATGAAATTTAACGGAAGTCGTTACAAATCAAGAGATGTTGTCATAACTTACTTAATCCGGAATTGTACTTTTGACAGGCTTCCCATGAAATATTTTCTAACCGACGTTTTTTAATCAGCCCTTCTCATCCTCTTACTACGGTGATTTTAGTATATTCGAGGTGAGTGAGCTTTGATGTTTTCATTTTCCTATCCTATAACATCATTTTGCATATCCTGACACTGATTTCTTGTTCGGCATAACGGAGCCATTCCTTTTCTTCTCTTATGGCTGCCGATCTATGTCAGTGTCCATAAAATTCCAGCATCATGTTAGGTTAACCGGAGTTAATTGTTCCACACAATAAAATACCGACATTATACTGTTATGTCAACGACGTTGTTGGTTTTACGTCCCAGTAACCACGCTTGCGGTTTTCTGAGACGCCGAGGTGCCGGAATTTTGTCCTGCAGGTGTTCTTTTACGTGCCAGTAAATCTACCGAGACGAAGCTGACGTAGCTGAGCCCCTTCAAATACTACAGGACTAAGCCGGGTTCGAGCCCGCCAACTTGGGCTCATAAGGCTAGCACTTATACCGTCAGACGCAACATTAGACTGAAATAATAATAATAATAATAATAATAATAATAATAATAATAATAATAATAATAATAATAATATAGTAATGAATTAGAAACGAAGAAAATTACCAAGAAAAGTCCTTATTTAAAAATTGAAAATGAATGGAAGAAAAAGAGCAATGAATAGGGGCGAGATATTAGACAGAGCCATTTTCAGGAAAAGGATTGAGGAGTTTGGGCGGGGACTGGGTCCAGGGGAGAGATAAGACGCAAAGTAAATACGTCTGGACGAGGAATATAGGAGGGAACACAGTGAAAGACAGGTAATACTAGAAAGACAGGAAGGCAAGGGGAAGAAGAAAATCATGAATTTATTTCACGTGGTCCACAGCTGGCCAAGGTCAAAGAAAGACGAAGAGGAATAATAATATTTGTTTAACGTCCATTTAATTGCTATAGACTTTGTGAGTGTCACAATCGTGTCTTTAAAGGATTAGAAGTGAATGATGTGAAATTTGCCGCTTAATGATGATTATTGGTTTTAGAAAAAGTAGGCTACGACTAGGTACTTATCCTTTCTTTAGTCCAAACGGAGCAAAGAATGGAAGACACCCGTCCTTCATCACCGAAAGAAAGGAGTGGGACGCGAAGACAATGTACGCTTTCTAAGCCATCGGGCCCGGTAGAGGACAAGTGTTGACCAAGTGACACAATTAAATCGAAGCAATGTCATACTCACCTAGGGGCCCAATGGTCGTGACGAGCAGGATACCGTGCAGAGGAAGCCTTTCCCCTTAAACACCACTCATGTAAATTATATCTGATTCTAATATGTGTTTAACTTAACAACTACTACCAGCCTTAGGGAGATGTTTGCCTGACGGAATTACGCACTCTAAGATGATTCATTCATACGTCATAATTTTATCTATATGAGTCCCTCGCATTGAAATACTGCGCTAGAATTCGGTTCCGCGACCTCGAACTATGCTGTGCCAACTGATTTTAGTTTCTCTACTGCCGGTAGATTTATGTATTGTTGGTTTAGTTTTTGAGTATTGTGCGTGAAACTTGGGACCAAGATTTGAACAGGACAAACACTTCTGGCCTTAAGCGGAGTAAAACTCTAAATATCAATATAACATTTTCATCGTACTAAATAATCTGGAATATTCTGCTTAAATTGGTGAATCAGTGTTCTTTGGTAGTGATGAATTGCACTCGACACGTTTTCTAAGGTCTGACATTTTCAACATATCATGCAGCTATATGTAATAAATTACGAAACGGACACTACAACGATTTTCATCAGAGCTTTAAGACAATTAAAAGAAACCACTGAATTGCCGAAAAATCGTTGCAAAATATTTCTCTCTCATTTATATAACATACGTTACTCTCATAAATTATTATATATGAAGGGAAATTTCAAATCATTTAAATCATTGATATCAATTAAGCCTGGTTCAGCGAACGTACAAGTACAAAATATAGTAAATCTATATATATAAAATAACTTGTCCTGACTGACTGACTGACAGATTCATCATCGCCGAGCCAAAACTACTGGACATAAAGAAATGAAATTTTGAGGATACATTCATATTAAGATGTAGATGCTCGGTAAGAGAGGATTTTTTGATATTCCCTCGCTAAGGGGGTGAAAAGGGGGTTGAAATTTTAAAATGAGTGTATCTATATCTCAAAAATTTAAAAGTTTACAAATGTAAAAATTGGTATTTAGAATCTTCTTTAAAAATAGGGAAACACGCATTTTTTTGTTTTCAGAAAATCCCAATAGGAGGGGTGAAAAAGGGTGAAAAAGCGGTTGAAGGACTTTAATCAGGATACCGGTACTTATATCTCCGAAACTGAACATATTACAGACCTGAAAATTGATACTTTTGATCTCCTTTAAAAATAAAGGAATACGTATTTTTTTTGTTTTTAGAAAATCCAATTAATGGGAAGGTGAAAAGGGGGGTGAATTTTTAAAATGAGTATATCTATATCTCAAAACTTTGAAAGTTTACAGGTGTAAAAATTGGTATTTAGAATCTTCATTAAAATAAATAAACAGGTTTTTTTTGTTTTTGGAAAATCCCAATAGGAGGGGTGAAAAGGGGTGAAAAATGGGTTGAATGCCTTTAATGAGGATACTTATATCTCAAAAACTGAAGATATTACAGACCTGAAAATTGGTATTTGGTATCTACTTTAAAAATAAAGAAAGAGGTATTTTTTTCCTTTTTGAAAAATACAAATAATGAAGGGGGAAAGGGGGGTGAATTTTTAAAATGAGTGTGTCTACATCTTAAAACTTTAAAAGTTTAGAGATGTAAAAATTGATATTAGAGAATTTCCTTTAAAAGTAAAGAAACACGTATTTTTTTGTTTTTGGAAAATCCAAATAATGGCGGTTAAACAGGAGTGACAAATGGGGTGAATTTTTCGAAACACTATATCTACAGAATATATAAGAAACGTAAAATGTTACAGACGTAAAAAGTGGGTATTTGGAATTTCCTGTAAATGTAAAGAAACATAGGTGATTTGTTTTTGGATATTCCACTTAAGTGGAAATAAAAAGGGGTGAAATTTTAAAATGAGAATTTCTACGGTATATCTAAAAAAACTTAACATGTTACAGAAGTGAAAAATGGTATTTTTATCTCTATTAAAAATAAAGAAACGTGTATTTTTAGTTTTCGAAAATACCACTTGGGTGGAGTGGGGGGTAAAAGTGACTGAAAATGGTGTTGATTTCTTTTAATTAGGCTACTGATATCGCAAAAATGAAGATGTTAAAGACGTGAAATTTGATATTTGGTATCTGCTTTAAAAGAAAAGAAACACGTATTCTCTGAAAATCCAATTAAGTGGGTGGGGGGGGGGGTGAAAGAATTGAAAAATTAATTGACTTAATTGTATGAGTGTACATACACCTAATAAAAATTAAGTTGTTACAGACGTGAAAATTGGTATTTGGATTTCCTTTAAAAACAAAGAAATACGCGTTTTGGGGAGGAAACCATCTTGTGGGGCGGGAGTGAAAAGGAGTTAAATTCCTTTCATGAGGACACATAAATCAAAAACTGAAGAAGTTAGAGTCGTGATAATTGGTAATTAGAAGATCCTTTACTCTTAATGAAACAAGTATATTTGCCGGAAAGTTCACTTAGAGGGGGTGGGGGGGTAGGAGTGTGAAAGGAAGTGAATAAATGTGAAATATTTTTATGGGGATACTTATATCTAAAAACTGAAGGTAATAGACGTCAACATTGGTGTTTGGAATCTCCTTTAAACATAAAGAAACACTCCTTCTTTTAATTTTTTGGGGGAGGGGGTAAATAAATTTAACGGTGGTGGGGTGAAAAAGGAAGTGAGACCATTTGATTTTACTGTTCATAAAGTACTTATAAGGAGCCTCCGTTGCTCAGGCGGCAGCGCGCCGGCCTCTCACAACTGGGTTCCGTGGTTCAAATCCCGGTCACTCCATGTGATATTCGTGCTGGACAAAACGGAGGCGGGACAGGTTTTTCTCCGGATACTCCGGTTTTCCTTGTCGTAACTCATTCCAGCAACACTGTCCAATATTTCATTTCATTTGTCATTCATCGATCATTCCCCAGAGGAGTGCTTCGGCAGCCGGCACAGTTCCTATTGCCGCCGCTAGATGGGGCTTTATTCATTCCATTCCAGACCCTGTCGAAAGACTGGAAACAGTCTGTAGATTTTCGATGTACTTATTCTGATCATAAACCGATCATTTCTGGGTTCGTTTTCAACAGCCATCTTTTCCTCCGGAGAACGTTCTTAGATTACAGTAGATTCTCCTGGCATATAAATAAAAATTTAAACACATTTGAAATAAAAGATAGGAATGCGATTGACCGCCAAATTGTTCACCTCTGTAATAAGGTCAATAATGCACGGAAGTATGTCATTCGTATCGCCAGAAATCCCGCACACTTGCCTACGCGCGACAATGGTGGTGGTCACATTGTCAACAATGATAATGGCAGCAGATGTAATTTACCGCCAAGTAACGGCCTTGCATCTTGCTGTGGGGTCCAGAACATCTAATAATAATAATAATAATAATAATAATAATAATAATAATAATAATAATAATAATAATAATAATGTGTATGTTGGGTATTCAGCCCGAAGGCGGGTTGGATCCTCAACAGGTTCACCATTAGCTGTCATAGATGGCCTAGGTGTCACTGAAGAGGGGTACTAGGGAAATGAGGAGTGAGGTAGTTTCCCGTTGCTTTCCTCACTGAGCCAGAAGTTGCTATTGCACATCAGTCTGCCAAGCCCACTGAATTGCGTGCACCAACCGACCCTATGAGCGGCATTTTCGCACCATTCATAGCAGGGACTGGCTGCATAAAGAATGGCATTACTAGCATCACTCATATCTCAGCCACTTTCATATTGTCTAAGCCAAGTATAAGACTGAGACAGGTCAATGAAAGTAACAATTTTATTCTAGCCCATACCAGAAGACATAGTGCACTGTAAACACTACATCTTGCCAGCAAGGGCACAATAATAATAATAATAATAATAATAATAATAATAATAATAATAATGATAATAATAATAATAATAATAATAATAATAATAATAATAATAATAATAATAATAATGTTCTGGACCGTCGTCAAATGTGCGGACCGCGATGGAAACGGGTCCTGGACGGGTGAAGACTAAGAATCCAGTCCGGCCGCGGGTTCAGTACCGCCAAGGCACCCAAGACGACACCACGCCGGATCTCCTTCAGGATATGATCCATACTAAAAATATTTATAGGAAAAGATGGCAAGGATTTAAGGACCCAACTGACCGGGTGCAATACCTGGACCTAGCCCGGGAAGTACGAAATCGATTGCTGGAAAGAAAGATTGAAAAATGGGAGGAAACTTGCCGTAATCTATTAGAAAACCAGTCAGATCGCCAATTTTGGCGGATTCTCGCGGAAGACGAGTCTGATCGCGAATTTCGGCGGATTATATATCTAAAACAATAAGCATTCAATTATAAATTTCAGTATTTTACCGTAGCGAAGCACGGGTATCTTGCTAGTATATATATAATATTTCAAAAGTCAGTTTTCAAGATACAGGGCATAGATTTCGTAGTTTGGCTTTGGTAAGATCGGGCATTTCAAGTCCCCATAAAATTCCTCTAGGATCTATCTGGGGCCGGGATGAATAGCTCGGATTGCAGAGCGCGGTGATCTGAGCTCAAGTTTTATGGCTCTATCCCGGCTCAGTCCGGCGGTATTTGAAGGTGCTCATGTAAAAGAATTTATGAGGGGCAAAATTATGACCCCTTAACCCTAAAAGTAGTTAGTGAGACGTAATAATAATAATAATAATAATAATAATAATAATAATGGTAATACCGAATAACATGGAACCACTACAATAAAAGAGTGATGTCACGAAATGAAATAATTCGGCATTACAAGACTGTTGTTCTTCTGGAAGCCTTGTATGCCTCAGAAACCACATTTCTAGGAGGCCACTCTAAACTTTATGAAATTGAAAAACAAGAACGAAAAATCCTTAGGAAAATATATGGCACCGTTCATATAAATGGTATATGGATCAAAAGGAAAACTGTAGATTTGTACAAAGCAATCGACAACTTCACTGATACCGTACGCATGAGACGATTGAAATTATATGGCCACATCTGTAGAATGGACGGCACTAGATATGCGAAAAAAAAAAAAAACTGCTTGGTATAATTAATTCAAGGAAGGTCAAAATAAGCTAGTTAGAGAAATGAACATCATAGAAGATATCATCAGGGATCGCAAGGCTTTTGGAAATCTGGTTGCAAAGGTCACGTTCACGGAAAAGGCTAGAACAACCACAGGGAAACAATGGAAAGCAAGAAACAGCGTAGCGAGCTCATGAAGAGATTTTGGGAGGAGGAAACCATCATCAAGCTATCAAGTTCCAACGCGCTCTGTAAACGGGCATAACGAAGAAAGAAAGAAAGAAAGAAAGAAATAATAATAATAATAATAATAATAATAATAATAATAATAATAATAATAATAATAATAATGTGATATCGGGGAAAACCCAGGAATATCTTGTGCTCCGTAGAATTCCCGAAAGTGCTCAGGTTCAAGCAACTGACGGTTATCTGTTTATTCTTAACATGGTATGTTCTGTGCCTTAACTTACACCGCTTCAAAGGTAACAATACAGTCAAAGCTTTAAAATGTCAGCTCAGAAATATTTAATCCAGTTTCATATATAGTATTTTATTATCCCATTAAATCGAATGTAGCTTGAAGTAAGTATCCAATTTGTACGTTTTAAACCACAAATAACAATAGTGATAGGACTTATTTACTATTTTGTAACGCTCATTTGTTTAAAACCTCTAAACATAAACACAGATAATATACGTGTGTGGGTATGTGTATGTGTCCTGTCGTATCAGTGCAGGCGAGCATGAACGAACCCGTCTCGCTAATGGATTGGTCAACCCAGCCAATTTTAATTATTTCTGGTAATCACGTGGTAATTTGAAAGCGTGGACTCGCTAATATAAATCGAAACTATATTGACACGGTGGAGTCATATCCTTGCTGATATGTGTATTTCGACTGATGTAATTTGGAATTACTGAGCGACGTCTGTTGACTTGTTCACGGGTCTGGAAATTTCCTGGAGAGTTTTATGCAATTCGTGATCTGAAGATGTAATCTGTATACTGTAAATAAAATCACTAAGGCCGTATTTCTAATCGCTAAATATTGCCTATATAGCCTATTCATTTTTAACAGTTTCAGAATATTATATAATTCACGTCGTGTAAAAACGATTATAACAATGTGCGTCCGTCTCTGCACCTCCAATGTAGGCACCGTAATCAAGTTGGAGGTCGACAAATCGAACTCCACTCTGCACTATTTTCAAGTGAAGTAGTTATCTTTATCTGTGTATTATTTATTACTGGTTTCTTGTCAACTATGTTTTTACTCTTATTCGCTTGTAATTTTATTGTGATCTGTAGTGTTTGGTAATTTAAACTATCGCTGTCCGATGTGGATAGTGACCTCCTCCTCCTCCGGTATTATTATTAAATAGAAAAGTGCACATTGTGCATGTTACATATTATTACAATATTTTACACTGGCATTCACTGCAAATTTGCTGTACTGAAACAGTCTTTTATTACATGCTAGAGAATGGTATCTCTCACACGGTCCCCCACACCATTCACATCTGCAATCTAAGGTCGGGTCGTGGAATTTCTTCATTTTTACACACTTTAAAATGAGAAAACGTGTGTCACAGAGCATAGTTTATAGTTTTCCATTCCTTTGATGCCATAGCCTCCGGAGGCGTAGAAGTACAGTATATACGAATGTTCCTTTTCTTTACGTACAGGGTCTGTAATAGAGAGTTGCTTTCCTGTGTATATGGCAATTTCATTTCATATCTTAATTCCTCAATGAAGAAAGACTCCCTTGCCGTCTCGTAAATCAGTCTTGACAGGGAATATTTTGATACACAACGGGCTCTCTTTAACTAAATGGAATTTACTTGTTCCAGTTTTACCAGGTCGTTCTTGGTTACATATTCGTGAGTTTGTTACTGCTTATAACTCCTGGTCACTAATCAGTATTTAATGCATTTATTTACTCTGCTGTATGTACAAAAATAAGACTTTACAAGCAAAAACACAAGCAAAATCACATCTTAATGAATTCTCAATATCGGGTTCCTCCTTTTTTGTCTCTTGCTTTTTCACTGCCTTCTAGTACGACTCTTTGGCTGAATGGTCAGCGTACTGGCCTTCGGTTCAGAGGTGCTTGGGTTCGATTCCTGGCCGAGTCGGGGATTTTAATCTTCATTGGTTCCAGTGGCTCGGGGGCTGGGTGTTTGTACTGTCCCCAACATCCCTGCAAATCACACACCACACATAACACTATCCTCCACCTCAATAACACGCAGTTACCTACACATGGCAGATACCGCCCACTCTCATCGGAGGGTCTGCCTTACAAGGGCTGCACCCGGCTAGAAACTGCCACACGAAATTATATATTATATACTGCCTTCTAAGATCTGTTACATCACTCTCCTACCAGTAACTAAGTTACGTTAACAGAGGATGAAAACTTTTATGAACTATCATGACAAAGGCTAACCTAACCTAAGAAGTCAAGAACTGAATTCTGTCCCGATTTCTGGTAGGAAATCTTATCACTCTACCACTACGTGTAGCCTTGACTCGTTCACTGTCGTGGAAGGTATTTTCCTGTTTCTGGTTGGCACGGTATTTTTCGGAAACAGGGAGTGTTATAGGATGTAGGTTAGGATTCCTCACTGTGTCTCGTTTTGTTTATTCATCCGCTAGTATATAAGCAGGATTGAGTCTATCAGTGGAAGCTTTGACATCTTTGCCCTTGATACTGATGGTTAAATACTTGTCCTGCCTCTTTACCACTCGGAACGGTCCTTCATAAGGTGGCTGGAGGGATTTTTTAACTTTGTCTGTCCTCAAGAACACATGTGAACTACAAGAGAGATCTTTGTGAATAAATGTTGACCTGGATGTCACTCTTCTATGTTTAGCGGGCTTAATATGCTTTATGGTGTCCCAGAGTTGGGTCATAAAGGTATCTGGATTGTACTGTAACTGCACTCAGTGTTCGAAAACACTCCAGGAAATCTGATGGTGGTTCCATACATCATTTCTGCAAGTGACTAGTTGGAGTCTTCTCGAATGGCTGCTCGTAGACCAAGTAGAACTGTCGGTAGGCTCTGAGTCCATCTGGGGTTCTTGTGCGCTCTGATTGCTGCTTTGAGAGTACGATGTAGCCGTTCAATTTCCATTTGTCTGGAGATGGTAAGAAGTGGTATGGTGCACCTTCGCTCCGCAGAGCTTTGCTAAGTTTCTAAAATCTGCTACAAATTCTAGTCCATAGGTTATGATTGGGGATACCTTTATTTTGTCAAGCTTAATTGCAGTTTCCATTATTAAGGAATAGGCATGGTAGTCTACTCTATCATTGTAACGAACAGAAACGCAAATTTGGAAATTAGCCTACAGAGAAGATATGACCGATGAGTGTAACACCACGGCAAGCAGCTAGCCTTCCAAGAGATTTTAAATCAATGCCTCCTCTCGGTATACGTAAACTTAGATCTCTTTTCGTGTTAGAATTATCCAGATAGATACAAATGGCTGTGAATCTGTCTAAATGTGTCTGTACAGTCACGTGACTTACACTGCGTAGTTCATAACAATAAGGTTAAATGGTTTATGTTTTTAATTGGCTTTGACGGATATAGTTGAGAAAGTGATCAATTTTAGTAAATAGCCAGAGCGAAATATTATGTCAAACGTCTGCACGTAGTAAATAAAATCAGGCAAGGGAAAGGCTATATGATTTCTTTGACGTTTATCACTCACATGTTCATCTTGTGGAGAAAAAATTAGACGTATGAGATATGAAAACATGTCTCCTAATTAATCTCAGCCGGGCTGAGTGGCTCAGACGGTTAAGGCGTTGGCCTTCTAACCCCACCTTGGCAGGTTCGATCCTGGCTCAGTCCGGTGGTATTTGAAGGTGCTCAAATACGACAGTCCCGTGTCGGTAGATTTGCTGGCACGTAAAAGAACTCCTGCGGTACCAAATTCCGGCACCTCGGCGTCTCCGAAGACCTTAAAAATGTAGTTAGTGGGACGTAAAACAAATAACATTATTATTATTATTAATTAATCACATTTCATTGAAATTTTGTCTAAAATATTCATAATTGCTCTAAAATATTATAGGTAAATAATATTGAACTCTGGAGTCACTTTGAATAACAGAAACAGAGTATGCATTACCAGGAAATACAAGAAGCAACCTCAATATCGCACAACATGAAAGTATAACTGGATGAGGCGAAGTATTTGACAGAGATAAATCTGCTACAGGTCAGTACTTAAAATTTGAAAGTATTTCTGGTTCCGGTCATAATACTTGCCTTGCATGTAAACAGAGTACTTCGTACAAATTAATTCAACACTGTGATTTTATAACGGAGCGATTCAGCGTAAGAGTTATGGCTCGAATATATTTGAAAAGTTACTGCGAAGTTACTTTTTCCTTACGTCATGAATGCTCGTATTATACGAGAAGCTGAAATATACTACTACTCCTTTTATACCAAGGTAATTTAAGTCAGCTGCTTAAAGATGTCTAGATTGATATAGCATAAAAATTAATTAATTTAATGGCCGAGTATATTTATTATGTTTACACAGAGTTGAAGACACTCCCAATAATGACATTATCCTAAAAGGCATATTTGTTTTACTCGACACGGCACTACATTTTGAAAGCAGGTCGTATATGTTTCTGATGAATATCTACATACTGACACACTGCTCGTCATCCTCGGGTGTCCTTTCTGTACACTGAACAATAGAAAATGGTTCTAGGAGTGAATGCAGAGACAAGTAAGTTGCTGATATCTTGTTTATAATTCTTGTTGTGAATCGTTCTTCATTATAACCGGAACACAAGAAAGATTCATTCTGCTCATGAATTTAATCTAATAGGCAACAGTAAGCAACCATAGATCGTGCAAACATTTGAATACTGGGCCGTAGATAGACCTCTAGAGGATTCATAATATTATTACTAACAAAACCAATTTCTTAGATTTGATTTTATGATAATTGGTTGAATTGCCTTCGGGTTACAATACCTAAATATTCTGTATCATAAGTCCAACAGAACCCCCCTCCCCATGGCACTACAGCCCTTGAAGGGCCTTGGCCTACCAAGCGACCGCTGCTCAGCCTGAAGGCCTGCAGATTACGAGGTGTCGTGTGGTCAGTACGACGAATTCTCTCGGCCGTTATTCTTGGCTTCCTCGACCGGGGCCGCAATCTCACCGTCAGATAGCTCCTCAATTCTAATCACGTAGGCTGAGTTGACCTCGAACCAGCCCTCAGGTCCAGGTAAAATTCTCTGACCTGGCCGGGAATCGCCGGGGCCTCCGGGTAAGAGGCAGGCACGCTACCCCTACACCACGGAGCCGGCCCAACAGGACACATACCGCATTATAGAAACGTGTGCTTTTCAAGAGTGTCACAGAGTCACAAAACGTGAGAGAAAGATTCTCTGTAGAAGCTTCGATATTTCCTTGAAGAAATTATACATTATCGCACAGTTTAAGTAATCTAAAAAAATCCTCAAAGCGATGGCCAATTTAAATCTTATCAAGTGAATGTAGAAGTACTGAGAAATTGCTAACTCATGGCAGATCACTATGTGTCAGGGATTGTACTTCGTGGATCTGGTTTCGCTAAATGATTTTTCCACTGAGACAAAAGATAGTCCCTCGTTTCCGTTTGGATTACATTTCTGGATCGGGTATATTTATTCGATTGCTCCCAAGTTCTGGCAGTGGAAGATATTTCTTAATTCCACATGTAGATACTTCTGAACGTGTTGCATTCATTCGATTACGATCCTAGTTATTTAATAATTTCCATCTGGGGATACTTCTGAACGTGGTCATCGATTATGTTCAAATATATTTCCTAATTTCCATTTGGGGATACTTCTGAACGTGTTGCATTCATTCGATTACGTTGAAGAATATCTCATAATTTCCATCTGGGGATACTTCTGAATGCGGTAAATTCATTCTTTCGAGCTCAAAGACACTTTTTCTTTTCTCATTAAGGACTGAATCTAACCATCGTCGTCTACTACTACTACTACTACTACTACTACTACTACAACTAGTTGGTTTACGTCGCACCGACACAGATAGGTCTTATTGCGACGATGGGACAGTAAAGGGCTAGGAGTGGGAAGGAAGCGGCCGTGGCCTTAATTAAAGTATAGCCCCAGCATTTAACTGGTGTATAAATGGGAAACCACGGAAAACCATTTTAGGGCTGCCGACAGTGGGGTTCGAACCTACTGTCTCCCGAATACTGGATACTGGCCACACTTTAGCGACTGCAGCTATCGAGCACGGTATCCATCATCGTCTTGGTCTCCTCTAGTACTCTTACTCTCCACCGTCTACCCCATTTTAGTCCTAGGTAACATATATCTTTCTCCATTCGTCAATTAGCAACAATGGATTAAAACACAAACTAGAGCCTATATTGCAAAGCAAAACAAAGGAAAACAATGTCGTTATCAAGCGTGTCTTCTGTCCGACTCGTTGGCTGAATGGTTAGCGTACTGGCCTTCGGTTCAGAGGGTCCCGGGTTCGATTCCCGGCCGGGTTGGGGATTTCAATCGCTTTTGATTAATTATTCTGGCTCGGGGACTGGGTGTTTGCGTCCGTCCCAATACTCTCCTCTTCATATTCACACAACACACTACACTCCAGACCACCACAGAAACACGCAATAGTGATTACATCCCTCCATATAGGATTGGGGGCAGGAAGGGCATCCGGCCATAAAACAGGGCCAAATCCACATGTGCGACGTACCCACGTCAAGCATGTCTTCTCCTTTTATTCCCTTGGATGAAAGTGAACAGCGTTTCCTGTTTCGTAAGAATGTGTACGATTTAAATTAAACATAATATATTTGCAGCCTTATTTATACAATTAATGGACACAATTCACTTACTGTCTTTGCGAATGATGTGAGAAGAATTTTGGAATATCAATTTTGGGATTAAATATAAATACAATTCTTGCTGCCTGTTTGTCTGCGTTACATCTGAACCGCAGGACAGAATTTCATGAAATTATGCACAATGGAAACGGTCACATGACTGTGTTTAAATTCGAAATATTGACCTGAAAATACGTTATTTGAGAAACATGTGGTGGCTTAAAATGTGGTAGACCGATTATGTTTAAATTTGATGTGAATATACCTCAAATATTCATTTCAAATGCAGTCCTGTTCCGATCTTTCAGTAATAATAAACTGTTTTACAATGTTGGCCATTGATACTTAATGAACTTGTATTATCCATTAAAACTCAGAATAATGCGCCAGTGATTAGCCGTATCATTAAGCCCAGCATGTGTACTTAAAACTCATATACAAAAAGTGGTCATAAGCATTCTCGTAACTCTAGGTCATCTACACACGGAGCTACTCATTAGTAATTGATTGGTAACTGAAGTTTCCGGCCGATTACTTGAGTGCCACTTCCTGTGTATTTCAATAGAGAGCTACACACGACGCTACCAGTTAGTAATCTGTTAGTAACAAGTTTGTAATCAGTTCCAGGTGACTCGCGGAGCCAGTCACCAGCGAGTTTAGTTTCTCAGTTCCCAGTGATCAAGTGTCTTTTTACGATGGCGAGCGAACAAGTTTTCAACATAAAGTTAGTGGGAGAAATTGAAAAACATCCCGTACTGTACAATTGTACGCTGAAGGATTACGCAAGAAAGGACATTACGGAGAAGGCATGAAATTATTTTCTAAGCTTTTAATTTTTTTTGTAAAAATAAAGTTCACTTTTCTTACCTGAGAGTTATTAGCACTCTTTCCTCAGCACTCACACATTCCCTCATATTTGTATTTCGCTGTCGACTGGCAGGCGCTATAAGCTGCACCAAGTCCATATAACTGTGTTTGGTCATACGATAAAAAGAAATAAATTTAGGATCCTTTTGTTCGAACTCCTTTACTGTTATGAATAATCTGCAGTGGATGTTCTTTTCAAGATATGGGTGAACCCAATACCTCCTTCTGTTTTTATCCTGAAATAATGAAACACAATCATGTCTTCTTCGTCACTTGAGTCAGTGGTTGACATTCTAGCAAAATTAAGAAGCGATCTTGCGAGTCCGCACCAAACATTATAAATGGCTAATTAGGAAAAATCCGTCACCGTACAGTAGCTGCGTGTGAGGAGGTTCTGTAAAAGTTGCGCCCAGTAAAATTTGCGCCGTGGAGATTCACCGCCGGGAGTAGAAGTGGTTTAACAGCTGTCTTAACCAAGTGCTACCTGCGCTGCACCGCAGGGGCTTATTTCCAGGTCCAACGAAAGGTGTGAATATCTGTAGTACCGTACTGAGATTTTGAAATAAATATATCTGAAATTTTATTCACTCTATCAATGTTGGTTGTTTGCACATTTAAAAAACCTGCATCGTATTTATATCAGTGGGTGAAATGTGTATAACTACGTAGTTTGACTTTATTTACAAACCAGGTGTGGAAACATGGAATCAGCCTTTCAGTCTTATGAAGAATATCCACAGGCTGTTTGTAGCTAACTGGCAGGGTCAGGAATAGAATGAATGAAGGATGAAATACCGCTAAAAGAAGAAAATACTGCCAAATGCGAGGTCTGACGTGCTTTTCCGGACAAAGATTAATGGATGGCAAATGAAATGAAATGATAGCGAATTTTTTTAATAAAGAATGACCAGTGAAAACAGAAAAAAACTGTCTCACCCCACGTTTCCCCCGACATGCACCCCTTATGAAGTGATAGGGGTCAAGAATGAGCCATAGCTACTGCCAAGGAGAGGAAATTATGTGCCCTGGCGATGCCTGTGGCATTCCCCGGGGTATAAAAGATTAATAAATGACAAATGAAATTGTTTCAAACAGTGATGTTGATATAAAGATGAAGAAACCAGAAATAATATTTTGAACGCCAGCCTTGTCCAGCATAAACGCTACCTAAAGTGATCGGACATTGAACCCCCGAAGCAGTGATGGGAGGCCTACGTTCCACCATCAGCGTCATGAAGAAGCTTTTTTAATCTTAACAATAACTGAAATTTACGAAAGTATTGTAAACGTTCGTAACATCGCCGTAAATGTTTCAGAATATTAAATTTAACATGTATTATATTGAAATTTAAAATTTTCCGTCGCAAATGTTCATTAGATCAGCGTTGTTTCATTATGTCTTATTGAGACGATCTCCGTTGAATTTGAAACAGCCGCTTACGTATTACTTGAATGATTTGACATTATTTAACAAACCAAGTCTAGCAAGTGGCTGGAAAACACTGATAAGGGGTAAGTACGCAGTTGACACTGTCACATTCTGAAACACGAAACTTCCCTGTGGAATTACCAGACAAACAAGACCTCTTGCTAATGAGATCCTAGAATGATTAATGACCACGGCGCAAGTTTTACTGATTTTCAGCTCGGCGCAAGTTTTACTCGGCGCAACTTCTACGACACCTGTGTGGAGCCGAGTCACTATTCAGTTACTAACCAGTTTGTGACCCCGGTTACAAACCAGTCACGTTTCTAATGAGTAGCTCCGTGTATAGAGGGCCTAATGGTTCTTCTACACATTAAATTTTTACGTGTAAAAGAAGGCGTTGCAGAGGCTCTAAATAATTAATTACTCCAACTGACTGTTGTTAATTGAAGTCTATACTGCTGGCACTCATCTCCATTAGATGACAGTGCTGCTGCAATTGTACAAAACAACGATGGGTACAACAGGTAGTCAATCTTTTCTGTTGTCAACAACTGTCTGTAGTCTTGTCGTTACTTTCATTTCTCCCGAATACGAGGGTACAACTCAATAAATTCAATAGATAGGAGGTTCTTGAAATTGAATCTTGAAATTGTATATGCCCATGTTAACCTGTGAGGGTAATTCATTTTATATTTCTTGTATGTTGAAAGCGATCATAATTCGGTTCACTAGTCAAAAACCTAACTAGAAGATTCTGAAAAAATATCTTTAAGTCCGTAGGGAAATTAAAGCGTAATAACAAGAGCGTAAACCCCTCCAGCCAGTATTGGTTACCAGGAATTCCACCCGCGTCTTCTGTGACATAAAGCTATATACGGTCAACAAGAAGCTATTTCTTGAAGTGCCTTTGAGAAGCTACTGGACGTTTTCTCCACAGATGTTTTTATTGCATACCCTTTGTTCTCCTTGGTAAGTTTGTTAATGTTCTTTGCAGTAATTGCACGTTACTCTGCTGCTGGCAGAACGATTTGTAAGCCAGAAAGGGAAGGAAAATAACAGACCTCTCTCTCGTCTCAACTAACTCTTATTTTCTTTTCCCCTTTTGTCACAGTTTTTTCAAAGGAGAAGACATTAGCTAAGAGTTAAAAGCGTTCCAGAGTTGCTGCAGCTTGTCGAACAGCCAATACTCCACCCTGCTCATTGCATTGGTCAACCGTAAATTATCCCCCTACTTTTGCTCTCTTAAAATTATTTTCCAATGTTTTATTTGCTGACACTGTGGTGAGGGTAAATAATCTCCACGCTTTTTCCGTGTGTGATACCCTGTAGGAGAAGTGAAATGAGAACAAAGAAATCATCACAAGTTCAAGTATCTTACGTTGCAAGTATTCACTGTTGATATCTTTCCTGCTTATTTCTCGACATTAATGCTGATAATATTAATTTTATAACCAACGCTGTTGTTTCTCCGGACTATTTTTCACGCAATACACACCATACCATGTCTTTATTGTCCGGCTCCATGGCTAAGTACTTAGCGTTTTGGCCTTTGATCACAGGGGTCCTGGGTTCAATTCCCAGCAGGGTCGGGGAATTTTAACCATAATTCGTTAATGCCCCTGCCACGGGGACTGGGTGTATGTGCCGTCTTCATTATAATTTCATCCTCATCACGACGCGTAGGTCGCCTACGGGAGTCAAATCAAAAGACCTGCACCAGGCCTCTCCGGAGGCCTCACGGCATTTCATTTCATGTCTTTATTGCATCTCTTCCCACAGACAGCACAGTCTTGCAGATATTCAGGCAGAAATGTTATATATGCGTTCCTCTGATGGACACAATTTCCCTATAACGAATCAGAATAACGATAAAAATCAGTTTAATTTGTCACTGAATCTGATTGACAAATTCCAAATTGTTTTGTCGTCTTCCCCCTTCGAATACGTCTCATGTACGTACTTGAAGTACTTGAGAGAAGTGGGCTAGGCATTATTTATTTCACGAGAAACGATGGATAGTCATAACGAGGATAGCAAAACTTTTTTTTTTGCTAGTGGCTTTACGTCACACCGACACAGGTATGTAGTAAGGCGACGATCGGATAGGAAAGGCATAGGAGTTGGAAGGAAGCGGCCTTGGCCATAATTAAGGTACAGCCCCAGTATTTGCCTGGTGTGAAAATGGGAAATCACCAGGGCTGCCGACAGTGGGATTTGAAGCCACTACCTCCCGGATAGCAAAACAGGCTTGTATTTTAAATGACTGTTGATATCGTGATCATAATCACGGTACCTCCATTTTCACATGGAATCTGAACCACAGGGATGTGATTATTTCATTTCAAAGATCCCATGTGCATTGACTGGGATTCGAGCAGGGGCCGCCTTGGAGAAAAGCTACTGACGTTCTAATGAGGATAGGTTGCGGGCTTAAAACGCACCTTTCACTAAGATGTGGAGTCATTACTCATCTCTTTAACGTTCTCAGCTATCGTGCTTGATCTATTTTTAAATCAATAGAATATAGGGCTGTCTCGAGGAAAGACTGTTCAGTAAGGACACAAATACTTGATCATATATACTACTGTAAACTTAATTTTGTTCGAATTTTAATATTTAAGTTAATTAACTCATTAATATTAGAGTCTCTTAGTTTAATCTTATTGCCTGGCTATTTTTCCTTATTACACCCCCTACGTAGTCCGTCGTATACGCTCACCTCTTACTAGACTCGCCGGGATTCCCCTGACGATAAATCTGAATTTCACTCCCATTCCACGTTTACACCAGTCGAACACTATCCAGCCGACCATTCAATCCCTTTAGCACGAGTACCATTGAAACCACGTGAAGGTGACTATGCTTATTAAGACTAACATTTAAGAAGTTAAAAGCTACGTTACTTAAATCCACTTTCCCCTTCTTCTTTTATCTGCTCGTATTTCTGGCTGTTCCTCCCCTCTGTCACTTTACACCAGCCTCTCGGCGAGGCCCTCAACCGTAAAATACGGCTGCTCTCCGTAACTCGACATTAATGGACGAAGTATCTATGACAGAATTAGTTTCCTCTCTCGAACTAGCTCTGGTCTTAACTCTAGTGCATAATACATTTCAGCAAGAACTGCGTGTCATACTGTGGCTACCAAATTTATGATCAAAGTTCTTCCATAAATAACCTTCATTTTAAAATACTTTGAAAAGAAGGGATAAAAAAAGTGCGGAATGAAAATACTCAACATCCGTCTTGTACTGTTACCAAAGTTTGTTGCCAATTTTTTTCAGCTTCTATATATCATAGCTGTTTTTCTGGTATCATTTAACTGTCTTGCAGGGAAGATATAACATGCATTACAGTTCCATGTGTTGTTGATGTACCGGTACATGTTTCCTTAAATCAATATTTTGTAAATGCATTTTCTCTTATTTGAACTTTGGGATATCGTAGGTTTTTGAATATTGCAAAATACAGGTGGAATTTGGACCTGAGTTCCGCTTCAGTGATTACAGAGATCCCTTCATTAAGGAAACGAATTACACTCGGTATATGAGGAGATGTTGTAGGCTAATTATTATTGGTGGGCAGACTACTGTTTTGTAGTTGGTCTGGAAAACCGTATTTCTTATAGGCTGACTGATCAAAACCGAATCACTCAAAACTGAAAGTTATTAATGCCGGTATGAATGTCTTTATCTCGAAGAGGAAAGAAGTTACGGGAGGCAACAAGATAATGGGTATCCAATAAAAGTGGATTATCTAGAGTACACATGTTTGAAAATGAATACGAATGTAGCCGTAGTTAGAGCAATCCCCCAAAGGTCTCAAGACGGTATCCGGTCCAGACATTGCTGGCCGGAGAGAGAAACCTTGTCTTGGGACAATGTGACCGTATAAGATTGCCTATAAACACTAAAGTTTGAGAAGTAGTTGAGAAATGCTCCTGTGTTGCTGAGAATGGATTAATACGACGTGTTGACATTCTAGCCTACCATACCAATACTAGGCAAGGGCTTATTATCGATCCAAGAGTGTTTCGAATTAGGTGGTGATAAACATTCAGATGTTGACAATTAAAAGAAGGCCATTTTTAATCGCACTATTCCATATTGCAGTGAGGAGTTAAATCTGGCTGACAATGAAGTGCTGGGTATTCTAGTGGGTTGTGGGGGGGGGGGGGGTTCTACTTCAAATCTATCTGAATTGCTGCTTGTTAAACGTTCAGCAAAATAAAATAAATCAACTCGAATATATACCCTACTTGTAGGCCTATATATTTTTTCTTTCGTTTTGAAATAATGTCTTCCAACTAAGGTAGCCAATAGGATTAAGTATACACTCAATAGTGTAGATTACATAACATGTACACTTTATAGCTATGATACAGTTAACTGAGACTAAAATGTTGGTCCAAAATATGGCATGATATTTTTCAGTACTGATAGTACAATTTCATTCTTACATTAATGGATAAGCCGAAATGCATCGTAATTTCCTCAAATACATGTTGGCGACGATGAAATGGCAATGGGAAGGAAGCGGCCATAAACTTAATTAAGGTGCAGCTCCGGCATTTGCCTGGCTTAACAGTGAGAGACCACAGATAATCATCTTCAGGGCCGCTGATTGTGCAGTTCGAACTCACCATCTCCCGACTGAAAGCTAATAGCTAGGGGGATCGATCCGTGCTTGGTCTCTTCGAGTTCAGTCTGACGTGTAACTATTCTCTATGTCCCTAATAAGTCCCTCGCCTTTATTTACTAACTAATAATAAAAAGAAAAGAAGGAGAAGAAGCAGAGGAAGAAGAATATAGGAAGATTTTAACTGTTAACGATGAGTCACTCGAAACAGAATGTACTAAGTTATTTGAGAATCTTATGCGAGTTCCTGTCTGACTTCTTCTTATTTTCCTACCGCTTTTTTCCCGCTGGTGTGATCTGCATCGCACGTGTGGATTTGGCCGTGTTTTTTGCCGGATGCCCTTACTGACGCCAACCCTATGTGGAGGGATGTAAGCACTATTGCGTGTCTCTGTGGTGGTTGGTAGTGCCGTATGTTGTCTGAATATGATGAAGAGAGTGTTGGGACGGACACATACAGCCAGTCCCCGAAACAGAAGAACTAATCAGAAGCGATTAAAATCCCCGACGCGGCCGGGAATAGAACCCGAGACCCTCTGAACCGAAGGCCAGTACGCTGACCATTCAGCCAACGAGTCGGACAAGTTCCTGTATGACTGTGTTGCGAATTAATATGTTACACCAGGGCCCCTCAGGGTGCATGCACCAGTGTATTGCGCGACTCAAGATGAATAAGACGACTTCGCTAGGTTTACTAGAGTGTAGATCCCCACTCCTCGAGGTTGAGCAATAGCGCTCGCTCTCTCTTTCTCTATCTTTCCTACGCCTGTCTCGCTCGCTCCAACTGTTTCCCCCTTCCTCACTAGCTCTGCAGGGCTCCACTGTCCAAGCCGAGTTGAGCCGAGCTTAGCCGAGTCGCCCTGCGACAATACGCTGGTCCGAACATAGCCGAGTAGGACCTATGCACGGTGCACAGAACCTCTGCGCCTCGTTTTGCACGTGTGAGATTTTGGACATTTGAAGGGCCCTGTGTTATAGTGGTGAGGACGGAGCGGTTCTGTTCGGAGCAAGTACTGTGACTCATTACTCGGTTAAACCGAGTACAGAACCGAGTACAACTTTATAGCGGTAAATTTAAAATTGATATTGACCTTTAAGCTACAGTTTACATTCATAAAGAAGATTATCAATTATTATCAGTGGTACAATGCTCCGCACTATCTGTTATTGGTTATTTGCACAATTTTTAAGTCCGCCTCTGTGGTGTAGTGGTTAGCGTGTTTAGCTGCCACCCCCGGAGGCCCGGGTTCGATTTCCGGCTCTGCCACGAAATTTGAAAAGTGGTACGAGGGCTGGAACGGGTTCCACTCAGCCTCGAGAGGTCAACTGAGTAGAGGTGGGTTCGATTCCCTCCTCAGCCATCCTGGAAGTGGTTTTCCGTGGTTTCCCACTTCTCCTCCAGGCGAATGCCGGGATGGTACCTAACTTAAGGCCACGGCCGCTTCCTTCCCTCTTCCTTGCTTATCCCCTCCAATCTTCCCATCCCTCCACAAGGCCCCTGTTCAGCATAGCAGGTGAGGCCGCCTGGGCGAGGTACTGGTCATACTCCCCAGTTGTATCCCCCGACCAAGAGTCTGAAACTCCAGGACACTGCCCTTGAGGCGGTAGAGGTGGGATCCCTCGCTATGTCCGAGGGAAAAACCAAACCTGGAGGGTAAACAGATGATGATGATGATGATGATGATGCACAATTTTTATAATGTAATATAAATTTAACAGATAACGTAACGAACAGTGTAATTACAACCCTGTGCTTAATATGAGGCATATCAAGTAGACATAAATAAAGAAACAAACATACAAATGAATAAATAAATACAATAAATATAAATGCATATGGATAAACGTACCGTATTCCATAATGTGATAATTGACGAAACGAAATCTAGTGCTTTGAAATGTGCCTAAACTCATATAATGTCAAACATTTCATTTATAGCTATGTGGTAAAGAGTTAAATGAAAAATCTGTTAAGATAAAATCAGTAATGGAAATAAGTATACAAATGAACTCAATTCTTCATCTTGTGACAAGCATTAAAATCAAGACACAATACGTTGTACACAGACAGTATGGGAAGTACCGTTAGTGTTCTGTATTGCATGGAACAGGTGTTATATAGGAGGAATTTCCATTCAGAAATATCAGAGTTTCAGCTCGTTTTGCAGAAAGCGTCGACCTTCGGTCCGAACGAATTTATCCAACAGATGCAAAACACCTCCAATGCGGGGACAGATGTAGCAGCTACGCTAAGGTAAGCAAGAGCAAGTTCACTTAAGGGTCAATGAATATTGAAATTTCACAACCGTATTGTAATCGAAATCGACTTTCAACCTATTAGGTCATGTTGCATACAACTAGTGCGTGTCGAAGAGATGTTAAGTACAGAAAAAGAAATGGCCAACCGGACACCAGTGGGATCCGAACCCACAACCTCCCGAGTTCGCGTTGGTAGCTCTACCAATTGAGCTACGGTGGCCTCGTTCTTTTTGCTCTGTTGGAAATGATCTAAGCTACAGGTCTGGCTCTACCTTCTACAACCCTCAGTGACTGCTTGTCTTCGCATACAAAAGTAGCCAAACTCCTAGGCAACTTATTTTTTTCCTGCACTGTCTCATCCATACGTAGGAATGAGATTACTTTCACGATGTGCAACTGTATTTATACCATGTCCTTACGATACGCCCGTTTTATGTGATTCCATAATTTTGACGTTCCTCCACCTGTACAACAGATTTGATTGCAAATTTTAGAAGTAGCGGATTTTCTATCTGGACTGCTAGTAAAATACTGCCATGCTTGGGAAGACTGTCATGGCATTATTGCTTCTTTCTTATTACAAATATCGGTAGAAAATATAGCGCAACAACTTTAAATAAAGAGATATGTAGTATAAGGAAACACAAATAGAACAGACGTCTCAGTCTGGAGTCTGAACAAAGCACAGCGGTGTTGCGAGTCTAGCCTGGCTGGAAGGTTTACTGAAACACCCGCAGCGCTATACGGAGTATTCGAGTTGAATCGGTGCTCCGCTGTGACGTCACGAAAACCTGAAGAACCGAGTTACTCTCCAGTTCTACTCGCTCCGTCCCCACCTCTACTGTGTTACACTATTTGTAATGGAATATTATTTATATTTTATAAATCCTGCGCGAATTCCTGAGGGATTGAAGTGAAATTATGTCACCCTGTTTATAAGGGATTTTAAAGTAATTTTTCAAAATTTCTTGGGAGTCCCTGTGTAATCGCTGGTAATTATTACGTTACATAACGTGTAAATAATTTTTAATTTTCATGTATTTTGCTTTTTGACACATTTCAGTTTTATTAATGTTCCGTTACTACTACTACTACTACTACTACTACTACTACTACTACTACTACTACTACTACTACTACTACTACTACTACTAATAATAATAATAATAATAATAAATTTAATATAATCAGTACGCCAGCCACTGCGTGAAAGAGTTTTGATGTGGCATCATGCAGACTGTCTATGTGCGAATTTAAACGTTCCTATTACTCTTCCAGATGACAGAGAAACTAGAACCCTGTTTTTATTGGGCAATCACCGGGTGTATCATAGAGATTTTTTGCATACCGACATCGTGAGACATGGAGTGTCGTGTGATATATTTTGCAGCTCTCAAAAATCCGATTACCTTCGTAGGGACCGTGTCTGATAACCGATACGCTATCACCGATCCACTAATCAGGTTATCTTGAAGTATATAATCGAATTAGACTCCAGTTAGCTGCAGTGTTCTTACACGTGTGAATAATTTCATAAGAAATAAATGATACTAATAACCAAAACGGATATTGTTAGACTGTGGTTCGTTCACTTTTTTGTTCAAGGAATGATACTTCTACTTACATTCTATGATGAAAAGCCTCCTGTTATCATGCAAGATATGTACTGGAGATCTGACGAATATTCAGATAATAATCTCTCGTTTTATACAATGCTTCGCTGGTGGAAGTTGTTGATCTCCCGGGAACGATCAGTCTCCGCAGTGGGTGTGATATATCGCACAGATGACCAAATCGCAGGTTACCCGCATGTGTCAAGATTAAAACATTATTGATATGGATGGTGGTGCGGCCACATCAGGCCATGAGCCGATATGTCTCTTAACTGGTGAAATCTGAAATTTTTTATGGTCGAAAGTTATCATATCTCTGCTAGCGGTGTATTTACGAAAGTGTGACAGACAGTTATGTAATGTATCTTTGTGTATATATAGTATCTCTGTGGGTGTGTGTGAGAGAGAGAGAAAGAGAGGGAAAAAAAGAAAGAGAGAAAGAAAGAAAGAAAGAAAGGAAGAAAGAAAGAAAGAGGAAGAGTCGACTTATTATGTGAAACAAGAACTGCGCGGTGTTTTGCTGTATTCAGACTATTAACGACGTTTAACCACGATTGTACAGTAGCCCAAAAAGTTATGAACCCTTGGGTATCTCTAGGCTTCTCGCAGGCAAACATTTCTCAGACACAATTGAAGCAAGAGCTATGTTTGTTGTCGGCATCCACGGGGTTTCTATATCAGAGGTGAATTATATGTTGATAATAATTAAAATTCTGATGAAATGCAAGAGATTACTTTTGGGTGACTACACATGCAGACTGAACGCTGAAAGGCATAACAGTCTATAATAAAGGTGTATGTATGTATGTATGTATGTATAGATCATTTAGAATTAAAAATGAATCTTACGTGATGTGGAGTATAAACAGATTAAGTTATAGAATGTTAGAAAGTTTCAAATTATAATAATTATTTAGTGTAGCCTCCGTGGCTCAGACGGCAGCGCGCCGGCCTCTCACCGCTGAATACCGTGGTTCAAATCCCGTGAGATTTGTGCTTGACAAAGCGAAGGCAGGACAGGTTTTTCTCCGGGTACTCCGGTTTTCCTGTCATCTTTCATTCCAACAACACTCTCCATTAACATTTCATCTGTCAGTCGGTTATCATTGCCTCAGAAGAGTGCGACAGGCTTCGGCAGCCGGCACATTTCCTATCCTCGCCGCTAGAAAGGGACTTCATTCATTCCATTCCTGGCCCGGTCGAATGACCGGAAACAGGCTATGGATTTTCATTTTTATTGATTTAGTGTCTCTTCAATTTTATAGTTAGCTACCAGTAGTAAACAGTCGGTCTTTGGATCCCAAGATCGCGGGCTGGAATCCGACAGAGGTAATTTCAGGTCTTGAAAAAAGTTCCTTCGGCACTTAATTTCGTAATTTGTCGACACGTAGAAGGTCTCTGGTGACTTATTTGGTGTTTACCCTACAAAATTTTTTGTAATAATGACCTTGGGCCTCCGGAGAGGCCTGGTGCAGGTATAGTTGGAGATGTGTGGGATCTGGTAAATGCAGCACGGCGTGAAGTTTAAGAAAGCGGAGATTGTTATTAGTGGAATACTGTGTAGGAAATATACTGACTGGAGGGTGATTGGGGATTTAAATGAGACTATGGAGTGGGTATGTGGGAAACTGGGAGTGAAATTTCTAGATCCTAATGTGTGGGTAGGAGATAGGGATCTGCCCTCAGATGGCCTTCACTTAAACCGCAGTGGTACGTACACGTTAGGGAATTTGTTTGGAAGGGTAATAGGGAGGTACATTCAGGGAAACGGGGTGGCCTAGGGAGCGGTGATAAGGGAACAGGGAACTAGAAATCAACTAGGGGTGACATAAAATTTTTAGTTTTGAACTGTAGAAGTATTGTAAAGAAAGGAATAGAATTAATTTAATAGATATATATTTACCAGATATTGTAATAGGAGTTGAATCATGGCTGAGAAATGATATAATGGATGCAGAAATTTTCTCACAGCACTGGAGTGTGTATCGTAGAGATAGGATAGGAATGGTGGGAGGGGGAGTATTCATTCTGGTGAAAGAAGAATTTGTAAGCTACGAAAAAGTTAAAGATGAGACACATGAAATTCTAGGTGTTAAGCTCATTTCTAAAGATAATAGGCAACTTGATATATTTAGAGTGTACAGACTGGGAAAGGGTAGCACTGACGCGGATTCGGAATTATTTGATGGGATAGTCGGCTATGTGGGAAACGACATGGAAAGAAATGTGATTGTAGCGGGAGATCTGAATTTGCCGGATGTCAATTGGGAAGGAAATGCGAACGACGGGAAGCATGACCAACAAATGGCAAATAAGTTAATATGGGAAGGACAGCTGATTCAGAAAGTAATGGAACCAACCAGAAAGGAAAATATGCTGGATGTGGTGCTGATAAAACCAGATGAGCTCTATAGGGAAACTGAAGTAATAGATGGTATTAGTGATCATGAAGCTGTTTTTGTCGTAGTCAAAAATAAATGTGATAGAAAGGAAGGTCTTAAAAGTAGGACTATTAGGCAGTACCATATGGCTGATAAAGCAGGCATGAGGCAGTTTCTAAAAAGTAACTATGATCGGTTGGAAACGGTAAATACAAATGTAAACAGACTCTGGGATGGGTTTGAAGAAATTGTTGAGGAATGCGAAAAAAGGTTTGTACCTTTAAGGGTGGTAAGGAATGATAAAGACCCACCTTATTATAATAAAGAAATAAAGAGACTAAGAAGGAGGTGCAGACTGGAAAGAAATAGAGTTAGAAATGGAAGTGGAAGTAAGGAGAAATTGAAGGAACTTACTAGAAAATTGAATCTAGCAAAGAAGGCAGCTATGGATAATATGATGGCAAGCATAATTCGCAGTCATACAAATTTTAGTGAAAAATGGAAAGGTATGTATAGGTACTTTAAGACAGAAACAGATTCCAAGAAGGACATTCCAGGAATAATTAATGAAAAAGGGGAGTGTGTATGTGAGGATCTTCAAAAAACAGAAGAATTCAGTCAGCAGTATGTAAAGATTGTTGGTTACAAGGATAATGCCGAGATAGAGGAGGAGACTAAGGCCAAAGAAGTATTAAAATTTACATATGATAACAATGACATTTACAATAAGATACAAAAGTTGAAAACTAGAAAAGCGGCTGTAATTGATCACATTTATGGGGATATACTAAAGACAATGGGTTGGGATATAGTACCATATCTGAAATATTTGATTATTGTTTGGTCGCAGGATCTATACCAGACGAAGGGAGAGTTGCTGTAGTAATCCCTGTGTATAAAGGAAAGGGTGATAGATATAAAGCTGAAAATTACAGGCCAGTAAGTTTGACGTGCATTGTATTTAAGCTTTGGGAAGGTATTCTTTCTGATTATATTAGACATGTTTGTGAAATTAATAACTGGTTCGATAGAAGGCAATTCGGTTTTAGGAAAGGTTATTCCACTGAAGCTCAACTTGTAGGATTCCAGCAAGATACAACATATATATTGGATTCTGGAGGTCAAATGAACTGTATCGCGATTGACCTGTCTAAAGCATTTGATAGGGTGGATCATGGGAGACTACTGGCAAAAATGAGTGCAATTGGACTAGACAAAAGAGTGAGTGAATGGGTTGCTATATTTCTAGAAAATAGATCTCAGAGAATTAGAGTAGGTGAAGCTTTATCTGACCCTGTAATAATTAAGAGGGGAATTCCTCAAGGCAGTATTATCGGACCTTTATGTTTTCTTATATATATAAATGATATGAGTACAGGAGTGGAATCGGAGGTAAGGCTTTTTGCGGATGATGTTATTCTCTATAGAGTGATAAATAAGTTACAAGATTGTGAGCAACTGCAGCGTGACCTCGAAAATGTTGTGAGATGGACAGCAGGCAATGGTATGTTGATAAACGGGGTTAAAAGTCAGGTTGTGAGTTTCACAAATAGGAAGAATCCTCTCAGTTTTAATTACTGCGTTGATGGGATGAAAGTTCCTTTTGGGGATCATTGTAAGTATCGAGGTGTTAATATAAGGAAATATCTTCATTGGGGTATTCACATAAATGGGATTGTAAATAAAGGGTACAGATCTCTGCACATGGTTATGAGGGTGTTTAGGGGTTGTAGTAAAGATGTAAAGGAGAGGGCATATAAGTCTCCGGTAAGACCCCAACTAGAGTATGGTTCCAGTGTAGGGACCCTCACCAGGATTACCTGATTCAAGAACTGGAAAAAATCCAAAGAAAAGCAGCTCGATTTATTCTGGGTGATTTCCGACAAAAGTGTAGCGTTACAAAAATGTTGCAAAGTTTGGGCTGGGAAGAATTGAGAGAAAGAAGGAGAGCTGCTCGACTAAGTGGTATGTTCCGAGCTGTCAGTGGAGAGATGGCGTGGAATGACGTTAATAGACGAATAATTTTGAGTGGCGTTTATAAAAGTAGGGAAGATCACAATATGAAGATAAAGTTGGAATTCAAGAGGACAAACTGGGGCAAATATTCATTTATAGGAAGGGGAGTTAGGGATTGGAATAACTTACCATTGGAGATGTTCAATAAATTTCCAATTTCATTTAGGAAAAGGCTAGAAAAACAACAGAGAGGGAATCCGCCACCTGGGCGACTGCCCTAAATGCAGATCAGTATTGATTAATTGATTTCGAGTTGACGCTTATGGGCGACCTGATCGTCTATGAGGCTAGATCCTAGCCTAGGATGATATCTATTATTGAAGACGGCACAAGCACTCAGTTTACAAGCCTCAGGAATCAGCCAATGAAAAATTCCTCGACCCGGCCAGAAATCAAACCGTGGGCCCTCTGGCCGAAGGTCAGCATTCTAACCAGATTTCCGAGGAGCCGGACAGGCATTTAATTAAAACTCAACCGTAGAACTGCCAACAGAGTTCTGATTTCTCTGCTATCCTCTCGATAAAATGGAGCGTCGAAGTTGACATAGGTCATACTAGTAGCCTAAATGGCGTTAAATCAAAAGTGTGCGCTCGGTAGTTCAGACCATGCGATTCTTCCTCTTCTTCTTCTTCTTATTATTATTAGAATAACAATTCTATAGATTTTAACTATTAACCGATGTAATTGATTTCTCAAGGTAGGACAAAATATTGCCTTCCGTACCATATCTCTTTGCATATTAAAGGTATGTGGTGGTTGCAATTTTCAATCTGCAGTCATCTAACAACGTTAGTTCAGTTGTAGAAACTGCCCTTTCGCTGCTTGTCAGAACGTCGAAGTTGATATATTGACCTCCTAAAGGGCATCAGTTCAGAAGGCCTGTAAATCAGATTCTAAGGCCATACGGTTAATATTATTTTAAACATTGTAGAAGCTGTGGCGCGGATCGTAATGTGAATTGTAAGTCACCTAAAGATAATATGTAACCAATATTTGAACTCGGGATATGATGTAAGGTTAGCTCTTTTTTAATTATCTAGTACTGGAAGATGACGCTCTTTCTAGATTGCTGAAACTGAGAACTTGTCCAAATCAGCTGACAAAAGAGTGCCGCGATATTATAGTCACACTCTCACATTCAAATTATGTGTTCAGTGAATGATGGTTGGGGATTTTGACACAATGACATTATCCGTGTCATTGCTTCCCCATATTCCAAGCCACTCCTTTCCCAGTGGATGCGTTTGTGGCTCAAATCGTTTATTTGGTGGAAATTCACATTTTGGCGTATAAACTGCTCCAGGAAGTTCATGGGACATTGCATTTTATTACTATTAGTTCAGTGGACTGTATATTATTATTGCTCTATGCATTCTGTTTCACTGATAACATCGAAAAGAGCTTTTTATCATAATTACTATACGCGATTAAAAGATTCATTTTAACAATATATCTCTTTCAGATTTAAATCCCAGTCTTCAAATCAATCACCACTGATCTGCATTAGGGTAGTCGTACAGGTCGTACAGATTCCGTATCAGTTGTTTACCTGGTCTTAAATAATTTCCAAAGAAATTGGAAATTCATCGAACATCTCTCTTGGTAAATTATTCTTATCCGTAATGCATCTTCCTATAAACGAATATTTGTCCCAATTTGTTCTCTTGAATTCCAAATTTATCTTCGTATTGTGATCTTTCATACTTTTAAAAACACCACCCAACCTTATTTTTCTACTAACGTCATTCCTGAAGTGCGTTTAAAATAGACAGCTCCGTGGCGTAGGGGTAGGATCTTGCCTCCTGTTTGAAGTTCTCCAGTTGGATTCTCGGCTCGTCCAAGGATTTTACACCTAATGTTGATATAGGATTAACTTCGACTAGTTATCCCAGAAGCCATTTGATACGAAAGACTGAGAACCTGGTTAAGAAAGAAAACAATACAGTACGTCTGAAGATATTGTTACACTGACACATGGCACTAAAATATTTACACACCTTCTGGCTAGGTGCCAATCATTCTGAGTGGTCTAAGGTTAGTACGCCACCTAATTGCCATATATGAAGACGCTCTTACTTTTGTCGTCGTACAAAACTTGTATAGCAATCAACCGAGTGTACTTGCTTGTGAAACGACTAATTATGTGGTGTCGAATGAACTGTAGTAGTAGTATCGGTGATTATTTGAATCCATTACATTTTAGGGTGCTCGAGAGTTCAAATTAGTTACTGTTTCAGTATGTTCCTGGAGTGCAGGTATTTGTAACATTCCTGCGTAAATCACACCCAAGAAAGCCTCTGTTGGCGCTTTTGCAAGGGTATTTCTGTTTAGCCATTCGAAATAGCTACTTTGGATGTCTCATCTGTGTGGAGAGAAGTAGAGTCGAGACCGTTTATAGCGACATCGCTTTTAACGACATATTGGATATAACAGCAAAATCTAACGGTCCCGTCTAAATACTATATAAATACTGCATTTTAAAAAATCGCTTGGTACGACATCGCTTATTACGATATATCTTAAAAAAACGGCGTATTTTTATCACATATTCGGACAAATGTGTCGACTATAACGTCCCATATTGATGTATGTTTCGCGCTTGGGGGTTGCTGATAACAATCTAAAGCTTATTTCCTAACTCTTGTTTCCAGTAGATTGTAGATTTCAGATCAGTCTATCTGTTAAATAAATAGTCAAGATAAAGCATCGCTGTGACGATATCAGTAAAGAGAGGGAAATTGTTTGCTATTGAAGAAAAGTCACAAATAATATAGCAATTACGAAATGGGGCAACAAACGTCAGCGTCGAGAAGGAATTGGGAGTATGACACTCGATCTCTACAATTTGAAAGGACAGAGAGAACACCTCTTTTTAGAGGTGGAAGACTATCGATAATCGTCGCCATAAGACCTATCTGTGTCGGTGCGACGTAAAGCCCCAAGCAAAAAAAAAAACCTATCGATAGTTATCGATAGCGACCGCCATCGCCTGATAACGATAGTAAGTTGCCTACTATCGATAGTCAACGATAGGTGTTTTTTTCCCTCATTGGCTTATTTTATACCCTAATAGAAATTGTACCGCTGTTTGCAATTAACTGGTGAGGAGTTTGTTCCAATTCAAAGGTGTGCATTTAAGTATATCTGTGTACCTGCGACTTCAATGCCGCCAGAAAGACTTACTTAGCATTTCGGAAGGTGGAATTCTCCATTCAACCTAACCTTAGTTGAGTTGGTACCAATATGGGACGAAAAATCAGATTTATAAGTTGTCAGAGATTGTATGTTGGCGAGAAAAGATTTTAGGTCAAAGACTTAATGAAAACAACTGAAAACTCTCCTGGCAGCCGTTGAGAATGCTGTAAAACATTTTTACAAAGATATTACAATACCCAAGAAAATGTCGGACGATCGCAAAATGAACACTGCAGCTGAACAAAAATTTCTCGGGCGGCCACGTTATGGCCAAGCGCGTCAGCCCGAGAATGTCTCGGAAGTGCCACTGAAGAGATTTATGAGTGATTCCGATTTGAATTTCAGAAATTACATGGCATTAAATTGTGATTTGTAATTAAGGTTTGTAGATTGTGTTCAATAAATGTTCTATTTTCAGGCATAATTGTATGATTCGTTCCACTTTTTGAAAACTATCGATTTTTTTAAATGTCGTTCGTTCGGGGCGTCGGCCTATAGCGATATTTTGCCCCTACTTGCACTATGTGATATGAACCTGCGTGTAATAAGAATGGAGGAAGTGTAGAGTGTTTAATGTGAGGAAAGGAACGTTAAGGACGACACAAACACCCAGTCCCCAGGCCAGGGATATTAATCATTTACAATTAAACACCCCTGACCCAGCCAGGAATCGAACTCGGGCCATCGGGTGACAGGCGGACGCTTTGCTCCCTACACCGCGGGGCCGGACAAACTATCGATTACTATCGATAGTAGAGCCCATAATATCGGAAAATATCGATGGCGATTACTATCGATATTTTGCCGCCTCTACCTCATTTATTAGCTAAGACCGTGTGAGATATTATTGATCAGTTTACATTGTTGCTACTTCTCTACTTACTTATTATTTTATATTTTGCTGACGTATTGTTTCTGCACGTTCTGTATAAACATAAGAAGAAAAATTCCTCTGAGACTGTCTCCACAAATACTGTATTGCAAAATAATTCAGTACTCATTTCATTTAAGTTTCTTGAAGTTTTAATCTTATTCTGTTAATTAATAATTCAAGAGTTCATCTTAAACTTACAGATATGAATTTTTTAGCAGCAACAAAAAACAAGTTTGTGCGCCCGTCGCCAATAACGACCGTCAATTAACGGTCACTTCGGAGTCGTTAAATCCGGTTTCGACTGTATTTGCAATTGCGTGTTTCTGTGGTGGTTAGCAGTATGATCTATTGTGTATAAATTGAGATATGTATTAACACGAACACAAACAGCCAGTGCTGGAGCTAGGGGAGTTAACGAAACATGGTTAAAATTCCCGAACCGGCCAGGAATCGGAGCCGGGGCCCTCTGAAGGGCATTACACCGACTATCCAATCAAGGTGGTGTGGTGCGTTTGGCGATTACGGAGACTCTTCCCGCTTGAAATTTAAGACAGGTTATGGGAGGAAGTTGAGAAATAATAACCTTCGGTACACTTTTACAGCTACAGAAAGTGCAGCAAATGCCTGCCGTACCTACCTTGAGTCCTGGGACTTCCTAATTCCATCTTGCAAATTTGTGCTGACGCAGCGTATGAGTTTTCGAGCCATGTGGACCTTTCCCAAATTTTGAAATTGCTGTCTCTGTAGGTCACCTCTCACCACTCATGTAATAATTGTTTGAAAAGAAGAGTGGAACAAACACACTATGGTATATCTACTCATTTTATATTTAACGCATGGAGGTCTTTAAAATACAGAGGTGGCCAAGTGATTATGGTAAAGCTGAAACATCACAACATTGTTTTGAAATTTTGTATTTTAGGGGCGTGTGCATGTGATTAAACAACGTAGAATTGTTCTGAGGGGAATTTTTGGATGTCTGAAGGTAACTTTGTGCTTTGCCAGAGAACATTGAGTTGTATGGTTTGGCCTCAATGACTGGAAAAGTATGAAATTGATAATCGGGTGTTCTTCTATGGTTTCATATAAGTTATCTGCATAAGAATCATTCTTAGTGCTGTAGTGATTTGTGTGCATATTAGTTATCCTCAGTTGATTAATAGGTGATCAATACCTGGACGCCCAAAGAGTTTCGGTTTACTCGGTCTGCCATCTAGTAGGACTAGGGTAATACGGAACGTCGAAATTGACGAGCAGGCAGCCACAAGGCGTCAAATGCAAATGTCTGCACAAGGTAGCTGAGGCCATAAATTATTATTATTATTATTATTATTATTATTATTATTATTATTATTATTATTATTATTATTATTATTATTATTATTATTATTATTATTAAGACATTCACTGAAGTATTTGGAGGTAGTTTCAAGTAATATATCAACTGTAAAGTGAATGGTTCATCCCGTAGATTCATACACTAATATTTTGGGATTATGGATAAGAAAAATGACATTTCATCCCAGGAAACTGCCATTGTTAGGACACGTCTGACAGAAAGGCAGTACACACAGAAGCAAATTGCTACCAGGCTCTGGATGTTACATCAGACAGTGAGTAACATTTAAAAAATCGCATTACCGAGCTCGATAGCTGCAGTCGCGTAAGTGCGGCCAGTAGCCAGTATTCGGGAGATAGTAGGTTCGAACCCCACTGTTGGCAGCCCTAAAAATGATTTTCCGTCGTTTCTCATTTTCATACCAGGCAAATGCTGGGGCTGTAACTTAATTAAGGCCACGGCCGCTTCCTTCCACTCCTAGTCCTTCCCTGTCCCATCGTCGCCATAAGACCTATCTGTGTCGGTGCGCACGTAAAGCAACCAGCAAAAAAAAAAAAAAAAAAAAAAAAAAAAAAAAAAAAAAAAAAAAAAAATCGGATTTGAAATATTTGTTTACCAACAGCAACGCACGGCTAGATGTGGGAGAAAACTGAAATTGAGCTGTAGAGTTCAGCAAAACTTAAAAAACGTAGTTGTTTGCAATCGGAAAGCCACCAGTTAGCAACGCTCTGTGCAGTCTGGAGTCACCCCTGTGATGGTCACGATGCGATTAGGTTTGGTAAAATCCTTACAGAACTGGACTGTTGATGACTGGGAAATGGTTTTTACTCAGATAGGCACTTTAGTGCATATTTTCATAAAGTAAACTCATTTCCAAACGTATGTCTGTTGGGTATTCAGCCCGAAGGCTGGTTGGATCCTCAACAGGTCCACCATTAGCTGTGATAGATTGCCTAAGTTTCACTGAAGAGGCGTACTAGGGAAATGAGGAGTGAGTTAGTTTCCCGTTGCTTTCCTCATTGGGCCAGAAGTTGCTATTGCATATCATTCTACCAAGCCCACTGAAATGCGTGGACCAACCGACCCTATGAGTGACATTTTCACATCATCCAGAGCAGGGACTGGCTGCACAAAGAATGGCATTACTAGCATCACTCATACCGCAGCCACCTTCATATTGTCAAAGCCTAGGATAATGCTGAGACAGGTCAATGAAAGTAACAAATTTATTCTAGCCCATACCAGAAGACATACTGCACTGTAAACACTACTACATCTTGCCAGCAAAGGCACATTTCCAAATGAAGCTTTGGAATATTTGCGAGTATTGTCCATATGACTAGCAAACATTTTCTATGAATATCACTAGAAACTTTTGTATTGCTGAGTGTGGTAATAATTAAAGGCTTCGTGTTTTCGTCCAGGCGTATTCAAGCACAAGGAATGGATGTTCTGTGTCACCAAGGAAAGCAATCAGTATGTGAGGATGAGGAAACCGGAGGACTTACATCAGGTCAGCATACGTCAAACTGTGAAGGACCTGACAGCTGTCATGACCTGAAATGTCTTATTATGGAAGCGCACAGGCAATCTGCACATTGTTGAAGGTTCTATGGACCAAAGACAGTATGTAAAGGTACTGAAAAATATGCTTCTTCCTCAAATGGGGGAGGGCTTAAAGGCAATGTTTGTCCTTTCATGCTTGATGAAGCAGCATGCCATAGGGCCAAGAATGTGGGCAAGTTATCGGAGGAAAATGGCGTTTCTGTGCTCTCATGGCCTGTGAATAACCTGGAGATGAATCCTATTGGAAATTTCTTGGCAATAGTTAAAAGGAAAATAAGAATGCAGATGGTCAAAACAAAGGACGCTTAAATGAATTGCTGACCCAAACATGGTTACATGATCCAGACATTCAAAATAGTTGTTAAAACCTAGTAGAAAGCATGCCTAACAGAATTAAATTATTAGTTAATGCCAAAAGTATGTAAACTAAGTACCACGAGAATTGTGATATTCCATTGTAACGTATTTATCTAATTTGAAATAATGAATTTGATTCTATTCAGCTTTACCATCATAATTTGGCCACATGAAGTGGTGTGTATTGATTACTGACTGACAAGATAATTTGAACTTTCGAAGGAAGCAAGAGGCGCTAAAAGCATCGACGTGCTCTCGAGATATCTTTGTGTCTCTCATGTACTCTTGAAAGTTCACGGCTTATGAATTCTTAACTTGGCTGGTCTGGGGGATTTCTGTGCAGATCGGAAACTAGTCACTCCGGGGAATTATTGCGGTGAATGGTTCAGGAATCAGCCACTCCTTGGGATTCTGCACTGTTGAAGTCGGGATGCAGCCAGTTTGAGGATTCTTGCTCTGATACACCCTGTAACCTGAAATTGCTGCAATCCGTGAAGCCGGTGAATTAATATGATAATTCGGGTCATGAAATAGTGCAGAAATATTGGGTAACAGCTTGAAAATCTTCCTAACTTCTTTCGCTATACCTCATTTCCTCTGTAACTGGAAGATAGTAATAAACGTTCCTGACGTTATAATTATATCACTGTAAATGTTCATACATTTATTGGAACAAAACTTAGAATGACTGCTTTCTCTCCTCTGGTGTAGTCTAAGCTTTTAAAACCATTGTATAGTTTGTTCTCGAACAAAGGATGGAGAAAAATAACAATGCGATGGAATATACTATACCTATTCTATATTCGATTTCAATGAGAGAGATTATTGTTACCGACTGTGAATTAGTCCATCAATTTGCATTGAATGACGAGGAAAATATTCTTTTTTCTTCTGTTTAGATGCTACGCTGTAGTAAGCCTGGACTCACAAAGCGCTCTTGCTCCGTTAATGCAGGGCTTTACTGGGCTGCTGTTTAGGTCATACATAACGAGGTTCACACAGACACGACTACAATGTATGTAGCGAGAGAGAGGAAGTCCAAAAGCTGCGAGTTCCAAACGGGCGCACAATTCACTCTGGCTGGAGCTTTTCGCTGGCTGCTGGAATGGTCGAATAAATGGATGATTGGGCCAGTGTTATTGTGTAAGTTGGTAGATGGAAATAAGTGAACCATGAAATAAACGTTGCGTTGTACGCGTGAAACGAAAGCAGATGAGTTTTTGTGAGAGTGAAAACTCCCTTTTAACGTCGGACATTAAAACATGTTTTATTAAATGTAACATTTTTTTTTCATATAAATTCTAACATGTATACCAATGGAGCATTCATTTACGATTCAGCTTCTCAGTTATTGTTCAAAAAGTCAGTACTGTGATATCAGAATGCATTATTTTCTCTCTTTATATATAGATGCACAGAGACTACTTTCTGGTAGCCATCCGCATATTACAACACTGCGCCTTTCAAGACGAGGGGCTGCCAACCCAAGGCATGCTTGATTCACCTGAAAGGACGTGATTTTGATTCACCGCCAGGGCATCTGAAACCTTACAAAAGCAGTTTCCACTGCGCCAAAACTGAGTACCAGGTTAATTTCTGGGAGCGAAGGCGGCTGGACATAAACCTAACCAGTCTATGCCACTAAAAGCTGATATTTCGGATAGTTGAAGTCTTTACGTTCCTCCCTCCAAAAGCCTTCATGGCATGTGAGGGGATGATTTTGTTCTTTTTCTTCTTCCTTTTTTGTCTAATGTTACACTGATAGAATTTTCTGGAAAATGCCTAGAAGGCAGCGTTTACACTGAGTGCTTTACTCATTCACGATAAGTGGAAGTTAGAAAATCTAGCTGCAAATAAACTACCATAGAACTTACTTCATTAGCAGAAGCTTGCAATCCGAACTCTGAAAACGTAATTGCTAATACTGAAAATGAATATAGGTATGTATGAATTTTTTGCAACTTCGTCCGCCTTTTTATAACCAGAAAGATAATTTCTTAAGTATACAGTATGAATGATTCCAAATACGGCAAACATAATATACATGTGGTTATAATGATACATTTTGTACCAAAATATTCTGTTCAGATTGTGTGCAGCCAGCTTTGTACAGGGTGATTCAAAAGTTGCGCAGAAATTGATATAGCTCATGGAGAGGTCTAAATACATACAACAAATAGTCTAGGACGAATCCCTGTGTCAGGGCAAGGCTGGAAATGTCAAGAACGACATAATGCTTTACATTCCTAAATAACTCAGAAATGACAATCAATGAAGAGATAATCGTTTGTGCACACAGTTTAGTTGGACACTGGACATCGAATTTTGTTTGCAAAAGCTATTCAAATTGTCATCCACCACGTTTCAATGCACATCACATCGGTGTGGTAAGCTCTGGACGATGTAAGCATGCGGTGTCTAACCTCACTGAGTATTGGCTGCACGGTTCGGGTCAAGTACCTGTGAACTTGCATGCTGGGTTCGAATCACACTATTGACAATCCTGAATGTGGAAAATTCTGGACCTGCTCCTTGATTTATGTCACGGCCGCTTTCCTCCAAATCCTAGCCCTCTCCCATATATATACGTCGCCGGAAACCTTCGATATGTTAATGTGAAGTTAAACCACTGGGTATGTATAGTACGCACACCTTTTAGCGATACACGGACACCCTAGTGCTGAATCGGTCGACCTCGAGTATATTCGAGATTCGTACTGGCAACCTTTATAACACAAACTATGAATCGCTTATGCATCGCTGTGCGACATCTGGCGTACACTTTACGCATTAGTACGGTTGTTGTTTACACAACAAAGCCAAACTATAGAATTCATGCTAAGAACAAGATTCGCATCGAGAAATGTATATAATGTTATACAATGTGTGTATGACACAGTTGTTGGCTTAAGATAATAAAGGTTTAGAAAATTCATATCGATCGATCATATTATCGATTCAATTCAGATTTCATTTCCATTCAGTTGGCAGTATTTCCGGAACCGGGAAAGCTTCCTCCTTACTCCTCACCCCGTACAAAGAAATACGCTAAAAGGTGCGCGGACTATATGTGAGTATTTAGCTCAAAGGCTGGCTTCATCTTCAACAGCTCTGCCATCTATTGTCATGGATATGCTAGACATCACTGAAGGGGACCAGTCAGCAAAATACGAGTTATTTAGCTTCCCGTTGCATTCCTCAGCAAACCAGATATTTCATATCACACTGCTAAGACCACTGGACTGCACGAACCTACCGACACTATGAGTGACATTTTCACGCTATTCTATATCGCTTTCTGGACGAGGCGTGGTGGGAGATAAATATGCGTGCCCCACAAATGGGTGATAAAACGTAATATTGCAGACAAGGATTGAACGGGTGAGGGTAGAGCATTTCACCCACAACCAACTAAACATAAAGGCAAGATCCACTACACAGCAGGTTTAGCATAAATTAGATTCCATTGACAACATATCTTCTTTTACAAGATATTATAATCATTCCGTATTGACGGTTTTCACTTTACAAAGGAAAAATTAAATGTATCCTCCTAGTTCAATACAAAACATAAATCCATCATTAGATGGAGCAATATTCAAACATGTTTCGACTTGTTTGAGCCACCTTCAGTGAAATAAGGGGCTTAACACCATCATCATCATCATCATCATCATCATCATCATTAATCTTACATGTTAATGCAGACCGCCGACTGCTCCATCTTATTCCTATATCCAGGATAAATGGCTCACTTCAAACCAGGGATTGGCTGCACAAGGAGTGGCATCACTAGTATCTCTCATACCTCAGTCACTTTCAGATCGTCCAAGCAAAGGATGAGACAGACAGACAGGAGACTAAAAGAACAAATTTGATCTTATCCATACCAGAAGACACAGTACACTGTAAACACTAGGTCTCGCCAGAGATACGGCCTGTTAAACAATTAGCTTAAACAGAGAAAAGAACATTTCGAAAAGCAAAAAAAAAAAAAAAAAAAAAAAAAAAAATGGTATTGTGAAGAGTTACTTTATAGGCATAATACGATAGCACTAATGCTATGAGCACTCCTAATTATCAGGTCAGTGAAAGTCCAAATAAGGATATTTATTACTTTGAACTGGAACATATTACACTTCCATGAATGTTAAGCCGGTCTCGAAAGCAAAGAATAACGGCCGAGAGGATCCGTCATGCTGACCACATGCCACCTCGTAATCTGCAGGCCTTCGGGCTCAGCAGCGTTCGCTTGGTAGGCCATGGTCCTTCGGGGCTGTTGCGCCATGGGGTTTTGTTTTGTTTTATGAATGTTAAGTCGAAAACAGATTTTTAAGTGTTCCTCTAACTATTGACAATTTTGTAATTCACAGTAGAAGTTCACTCAGAATCTAGGTTATTTATGTCAATGTACTAGTCGTACTAATCATAGCAAATTATTGTCTGTGCAGTAATCTTAAAACTTCTGCGATACTTTCATCCTTACTATATATAATTTTAGGCATAATTTTAAACTGTTGAATAATTGGTTATGAGACCACACCATGCTATGTCACATATCAGAGGCCTGTTTATTCTTATCTTATCCGTTTTCTTCTCCTCTTGTTATTCTTCTATAACGGCTTACAGTACTTCGTAATGCCCGAAGGCTTATTTGAATATTTCAGTCACACGAAATGCAGAACACCGGGAAAAGAAGTAATAATAAACGGAAATAACGATCTCATGATAATTTTCCTCGGATCCAAATGGGTCTCATTGTATCGAATGATGCTCGCGTTGTCTCTCTTTCCTTTTATTCTGCAGCTGCTTTTAAGTAAATTTAGTTGAATTACCCATTCTTCCTTCTTCTTTATGAAGTAACAATAAGAAAGTTATCGTATTGTTGTTCATAGAATTACGATTAGAGTATTCCATTCCCGTGACCGTTACATTGAAGTGATGCAATGGTGTATAAATACTTAAGTCAAGATCTTGCTTATTCCATACCTAATAAAATATAGTTTTCTATTACATTGTCATAATGAAACACATCTTAACATTTGATCCCCGACTGAATTACAAACCATTTAATTTACTTCATTATTATTATTATTATTATTATTATTATTATTATTATTATTATTATTATTATTATTATTATTATTATTATTATTATTATTAGATCCAGTTAGAATTACAACCATCATGTTAAACAAAAATATTATAGATAAATGGACTTACTTGTATTTTGTATATCGATTTGTTATGATATCATGGGCAAACAAGTAATTACAACTTTATGAAACTCAGTATGTAAGTTGTTAGTTGAGGAGTAGCGAGCGGGATTGCAAATTAAATCATTTGACTAGTACAAGTGGATATTTTAGTTCAGAGGAAGATATAAAAATGAATTCTTATCTATCAAAACAAATATTAATCCTTTCACAATTAAAGATAACGAAGTTTTAAGAACGGATTTCCAGTTTATTTACGATTTGTGTTCTTTCATGCAACGGGTAACAATTGGAATATTAAAAATGACATACTTTACGCCTGGAGAGCTTTAACTTATACCACTTGGAGGAATGGTGTTATTCCATGCCTGTCATAAGAGATGAATAATAGGGGTAATTCCTCCGGGAATGTCATCTTGGGATCGTAGTTTGGCAACCTGGGGGCCCCTTCCTGACATTGACATTGCTTCCTGTTACTTGTGTAAGACTCCTATCTTTCTTATCCGACCTTTCTTGGTTGACTCTTGTTGTCTTTCGAACGTCATATTTCATTTGTGACGTCTAGAGAGTCTTCGTTTCACGCCCTTCCTAATCCTCCCTTTTTATTTTCCAGTAAGTTCATTCATCGAAGGGGGTCCTCTCCATTTTTTGACTTGATTGGAGTTAAACCGAGCTCGATAGCTGCAGTCGCTTAAGTACGGCCAGTATCCAGTAATCGGGAGATAGTGGGTTCGAGCCCCACTGTCGGCAGCCCTGAAGATGATTTTCCGTGGTTTCCCATTTTCACACCAGGCAAATGCCGGGGCTGTACCTTAATTAAGGCCACGGCCGCTTCCTTCCAATTCCTAGGCCATTCCTATCCCATCGTCGTCGTAAGACGTATATGTGTCGGTGCGACGTAAAGCAAATAGCATAGACATAGATTGGAGTTAGGAGTGGAGGGCTATCTAGTTGTACTTCATCTTATAATTTCCATCAATAAGTTCGTAAAATCACTTTCACCCATCAAAACCAAAATATTTCAATTTCGCTCCAGTGAACGAAGAATAATATAATACTCAAGAAGAGTCTGTTTTTCTTTTTTCGAATTTTGAAATTTATAAACGTATTTTTAAAATAATAATGTGGGAAACACACTGAGAATACCGTAGATTAGTATCGTGAAAGTTAGACTGACTTGTGAGTAAAAGGATGGTGAGGGTGAGGAACGAGCAGAAAGCGCTTGAGTCAAGGAGTCTGCTTCCCCTCCTTTTCTTCACTTCCTATTCATCAATCCTTGTTATGAAATATTGATAAACTTCCTCAGCAACATAGCCGTACAGCAATGAGCACGAGAGATAATTTTACATATTGTGTAGGTTATGTAGACCAAAGGTATCCACGATATGTCACTGTAATATTTGTCCTAAATGGAACACAATAATCGCCTTTACAATAATAATAATGTGAAAAATCTGCGGTAAATTAAGAAATACCGTCGTTATTAGAGAAATATCTAGAGAAGTATATATACGTAGTTACGGGCCGTAGACAGGGCTCCTTTATGTTGTATTTCGCTGCTCGTGCCGTCTTTTGTTTCTTTCTTGAGGTCCAGGGCTTGCACCGACGAATGGGAGTGCTATGTCTGTGAACAGTCATTATCTTTGTCCATATGATTAGCGCGGACAGTTCAAACAGCAAAATAGCATGATCCCTTAACCAATAAATATATTTGTTTATTGAAAGGAAAATAGCATGATCCCTGGACCAATAAATATATCATTTAATGAATGAATGAATGAATGAATGAATGAATGAATGAATGAAGAAAACGACACCTAATTAATTCAAACAACTTCAGTGAGCAAAGCCATCACACACGAAAGTGTTAGACAAACAAAACATATACGGAAGCGCTGCGACGTAGCAGAAAAATAGTTGTAAGGTAGTAAAGTATGTATCCATATTATTCCCTACAAGTAAAATATTTCGTACTATTTCTTAATTTACAGCAGATTTTACACTTTATTTGAGTACAACGAATTATTATATTCCATTTGGGACAAATATTACAGTGACATTTCGTGGATACCTGTCGTCTATATAACCTACTATGTATTACTTTCTTAAATTATCACGTATATTGACGCAGGGAGACGAAATTCTAGTTCCCCACAGTATAATTTTTGATTTGATTTTAATTGTGTGTCCTAATTATTATACTTACTACAGAAGTGGTTTGAATCCCTCAGTGCTCATAATTTGTGAGTAATGAACTTCAAATCGAAAGTGGTGGAAGAACAATGTGGCATTATTGACAGAGCCTATCATGTTTACGTCACTGGACAAAGTCACATTCGTTGTTTACACGAATATATTGGCCCACTGGATGATAGTCGTATAAAATATTAACACTGCGCACACGATAATCACAGCGTATATGATAATGGAATCGGTCAGGATCGCACGGTCTTTTGAGAGTTAATGTTTATCCGCTCTTTTCATTCATGCATCAATGCTCTCTTTACGCCGATGACATGACAACTGAATTCTATATAAAACAGTCATGTCTGTCATCGACAGTTTAAACGTCCTAACACAACACAGAGGAATGATTTTCTTCTTTGTTGGTATTGTTGGGTGGTCATATCCAACACGCTGTCCTGTGATTGTGGTAGCTATAATGTTTCAAAAGCTGTATTCATTTGAACGTTGGTCTCTCAAGCTCAAAGTTGCGGTATCAAACTTCACCAAAGTCCATTAAACGTACGAGTGCTCAGTTACGACAGAACCTTGTAAACTGGTACACTATATTGGAACGTCACGGAACTCATTTTAGGACAATATTCAGGCTTCTCCCAAGACGGATAGTTGTTGAAGGGATAGTAAACGTAAAAAACACAATAATAAAATTATGTTAGATGAAAGTCTGAGGTGACTTTTGTTCTTGAGAACCCTACAAGCGTGCCCAATGCATTTCCTCAATTCATATGATTTAGTGCCCTTAAACTTCCATCAAATTGCTCAGTGTGTGCCTGAAAGCCTTGTCTGCTTCTTGTAGAATTCACGGTCATTTGTATATCTGGGATTAAATAAACAGATTTCTTTATTGAATCCTTTGTCATTAACAGAGAATTGTTAACGATAGAGAGAAACACCAGTGTCTTTTAAAGATCTCGATGTTCCTATTGATTATTTTGTCCCTTAAAACAACACTCACTACCACCATATATTTATTCTACATTTACCTACCTTCCATTTTTCCTTTAACTGAAGATAGGATATGGACGAAATTATACTTTTCTTCCACGTGCAGGTTTTTGGTTATGTCTTTAAACTTCACCCCAAGTATCACTAATTTTACTGAGCCATGGTGTTTTGGCCAATTGTTTTATACTACTCCAGCTAACACAGCATCAGGAAGCTTTTGCAGCTAACGTCACCATACCTAGTTCAGGAACCAGATTATTCCCATATTTCAATTATTTTGCAGAGGAGGATTCGAATCGGATACTCATGGCAAGAATTGAGTTACTTTAGTAGTTTATATAGGATGTCTTGAGTTTGTTATACACATATTTAGTTAAAATAATGCAAAATTGGTCTTCGAGGAATAAATATGGCAGAACGAGTGAAGACCCATTACTGATACGAATTTCAGTAGTGAAAAACCATCATATGTTAATTTCTCTGGCACGGGGCTGGGTGTATGTGTCGTCTTCATAATCATTTAATCCTCATCACGACGCATAGGTCGCCTACAAGCGTCAAATCGAAAGACCTGCATCTGGCAAGCAGAACATGTCCTCGGACACTCCCGGCACTAAAAGCTATACGCCATTTTTTTCAAACATTACGTACACAGACGTCATCCCAATGGCTGGGGGAGTGGCTCAGATGGTAAATGCTCAGGCTCTTTGAGCCCAAGGTGGTAAGTTTGATCCCGGTTCAGTCCGGTCGTATACGCCAGCCTCATGTAGATATATTTACTGGCACTTAAAATAAATCTTTCGGGGCGAAATTCCGGCACTTTTCCGTATCCTAAAACCTTAAAAGTAGGTGATGAGACGTAATAATACATATACTGTTATTGTGATCTCAATGCAAGTAGTCATTATGAAGATTCACTAACCTGAGCTATGTACATCATTAATGAAAATATGTAATCAATATAGGCCTACCAACTAGGCTATTAGAGGCACTGTTCTACCTAAGTAATATAATTCTGAAGCCTTACATTGAAAACCCATAGCCTGTTTCCAGTTTCAACCGGGTCAGGAACGGAATGAATGAAGCCCCCAACTAGCGTTACGTTCCTTAAAAAATAATTAATCAGTTGCACTATGAAATGTTCCAGTCGTGACTTTCACGAAGCAACCGTTTGAATGTTGGTAATAGTTCAACTTCAAATTCTTGAAAATCAGGAACAATGCTTAAGAGGTAACTGCTAGTTCTCGTACCGGCAAGGAGAGTGTCCGCCGTAGGGGTGATAAAGCAGATTGCAGCACAACAGTTAACAAATAGCTAAACATCACTAGCTTCTTTAGCAATAGGACCCAACGTTAGGTGACACCGACCGTATTGCCCGTGGCTGATTGATCCAATGGATCTCGGGTTCGGTTCCTGACCGGATTGCGAATTGTAACCATCATTCGTTATTTTATTTTGCTCGGGGACGGACATTTTGTGCCATCTTCAGTATTAGATTTAATTTATCTCCTCACAGACGCGCAGGTTGCCCATGGGAGTCAACTAAAAACCTCCATCAGGACCTCTCCTGAAGCATCACGCTATTAAAAAAATAAAATATTTCATTGTCCTGTAGACTCCTCAGACTGCAGTTGGAAAATCTCTGAGCATTTCTACGATCAATAATTTTATGGCGACACTGTGACCTCTTTCGTGAGTACACGTTTTTCTTGAAGTAGTTGAACTAACGCTGTAACTATGGAGTTACAAGGTAACATTATATTCCTACATTATTCCTGTTCACATACAGCAAATTCCAGGATATATAGATAGTAACGGGCAGTAAGAATTTTCATATTATTTTTAATCGGAAACAGATGTATCTCGCACTGGGTCGCGGATAAGCAAATCCATCCAATCGACGTAGTTCGCTTTGGCTTAACAAACGCTGATCCTTCAGTAATGAAGAGATGATTGAGAAAATTAGTCTATGGAAAACAAATTCGGGATACCCTGGGTGTGCGGATTCGAAATAGCCCCTGAAAGAAATACGTACATTCCGATTTGATGTATGTAAATGTGATGTAGTTATATTATCATGGCTGAAACTTCAGTCTTTATACCGGTAGGCTGCACTATCGCTATTATTTCCTACGTATTAGTTATGCAAAAAGAAAAAATCATCATTCTATTAGCTCTGTAATTAAGTAGACTATTGATTACCTTTTAATCCCTAGCGATTTAATGTTGCACTAACTCTTATTTATAGTTTTTCGACGACGGTAGGTAAGGAAAGGCCCAGGAATAGGATGTAAGCTGCTGTTGTCTTAATTGAGGTACAGCCTAGAATTCGCCTAGTTTGAAAATGAGAAACCACGAAAAACAAGGATTTCGACAGTGGTTTTAATCCACCATCTCCCGAATGTTAACTTACGACTACCCGGCCCTTCCCATGCAGCCAAAGGTCCATGTTTTTAAAGCGCTACTACTTAGCCTTTCCGTAGCTTCATCCTTCCAGGGATCAGAATTCTTCCTCTTTCTCCGATGAATTACGTGAAAACCACTACCATTAGAGTTGCATCAGGTAAGTTTGTCGGCAAAATCAGACTACTAAATAAGATAATCAGCTTTACATTACATTTCTTAATGCAACGAAGTAAGTAATCCTACCCCATAGATAGGAATACGTTAGCTAGTGAAGATTATAATTTATTCTATGCCAAAATCTCACCGGTAATCACATAGAGGGTTAGGACTGATACGAAAGTGCCTTGCCAATTACAACGGCTGTAATTCAGACAGTCGCATCACGAATGAGTTTATGGTTTATAGCGAAAATCCTCAAATACCACCATTAAAGGTTATGCGGTTGTAGCGAAACGATGGCAGTGCCAAATGAGGCATACCAAGCAACATGAGGAGTGAGGAAGTTTGCCATTGCTTTCATCACTGGGCCAAGAGGAATCTACAGTGGGATCCTCAGTCAAGTTGCCAGTTATAACATGCACTGTGTCTAATAATAATAATAATGTTATTGGCTTTACGTCCCACTAACTACTCTTACAGTTTTCGTAGACGCCGACGTGCCGGAATTTAGTCCCACAGGAGTATATTTACGTGCCAGTAAATCTACTGACATGCTGATATATTTAAGCACCTTCAAGTACTACCGGACTGAGCCAGGATCGAACTTGCCAAGTTGGGGTCAGAAGGCCAGCGCCTCAACCGTCTGAGCCACTCAGCCCGACTGTGCTGTGTCTGAGCGAGTGCATGATGCAATAGTGATGTTATGGTTTGCGATAAGCTTCCGTACAGCGTGATTGCTCTTATGTAGCAGTAATTTATCGGTTTACTGCATTTCATGGCTTCTGAATGAAGTGTTGAACAGCGCATTTTTATATGCTGTAGATTTCTAAATGCAATTCGCACCGATTTTGCTGAATTGCGGAGAGTGAATCAGAATATCATGACATGCTACAACGCTTGTCTACAAGCTGAGGGAGAGCATTTTCAACACTTACTGTATTAGGGTAAAATTTTATTGGTTTGCTATCTGTTTTTCACTCTTATTATCATTCATCAAGTTGATGAGATGTCTACGGGTCTGCGGGAATGGTGTGATGACAACCGCCCTCTCGTTTATCGACATGTGGCATGCAGAAATGAAGGCAACCTTTGCGGAACTCGCCCTGTACGAGACATCGAAAATATGAAAGGAGTTTTCATTTAAAAAAAAAAAACTCCTGTAGCCTACCTCCATAAATTTACTCTATCCAGACCGTGTTACCAGCTGACAGGGGGAACTACGCTTCTCGGAAGAACTCTGCTATCAGTTGGCATCGATTTCTACAACTGCGTTTAACCAACTACAAACAACAGAGGTGCTTCTACGCCACAGACGCCGTAACAATTACGGACTGGATGAAACCATACTACAACTACAGCACATTGTCACTAGGTTAAAATCTCATGGATTTCACCATGCAGTATGTTCCAACAAAGTGGGCTACTTCATATGAGAGTATGTGCTTTAGAATTGTGCGAAAGACCAGTGATAGACACCATGTTGATAACTGCACTAAGAGACAGGTATCACTAAGAAAATTATTTATCAATCTGAACATCAAGGAATTTTAAAGTACGCTTTATGTAATTTAAAATTATATCAATTTAACTGCTATGTCATGTCCGTGTCATCAGGTCCATATGTGTTAAAATGGAGAGAAAAAATCCTGACTAGTTCGTCATAAATTATTATGAAATTTTCTATTGTTATGATGACCACTGCTGCTAAATAAATCCCCATCCATTAATTGCAGAAATGTGAGTGACCTAAATTATATTTGTCCACTTGCATGTTTTGTTTGGTGTGCATTATCTGCGCTGTTAAGTAGTGCAATCCATCACGTAGTACGGAAAAAAGAGGATCTGCCAATTAATACCTTGTTAAATCCAAAAATGTAATCATAATTCCTTTTTTCTACAACGGCTGTAATTCAGATAATCGCATCACCAATGAGCTTATGATTTATTGGGATATTTTCCTCAGGGAAATTTAGATGAAATTGCTATGAGCTGAGATCTTCAACGTTAAGCTGCTCTTGTTCACCTGGTCATCACTAACCAAGTGATGATACTGATGCTAATAATATTAATAATAATAATAATAATAATAATAATAATCTATCTGTTAGTTCATCAGCCTATATAATGCTTCTAAACCGCAAAAAGCAACGGCAGCGCCTAAAGACGTACTAGGCAAGATGAGAAGTGAGGGAGTTTGCCATTGCTTTCATCACTGGACCAGCAGGACGAATGATCCCACGAGCAACACCTTTCAAAACAAATGTAGTATTCAGCACCACCCACACCCCAACAGATTACAAAACAGCGTTCATATTGTCACAGCCATGGATGCTACAGTACATTTTGCTCTGGCCTGTGCCAAGACACAGGTACAAAAGTACTGCAACCATGAAGAATTGTCAGTAGGCAGATAATAAAATAAATAAATAAATAAATAAATAAATAAATAAATAAATAAATAATCTCACTTCCTTCATCGAGGCCGAAGGTGTTATTACGTATCAGTCAGCCAAGTCCACTGAAATGTACGCCAACTGTTTCTACGATTATTATTATTATTATTATTATTATTATTATTATTATTGTTATTATTATTATTATTCAATATCCAGTTACAAACGCTATTTTACAAGTAGTATATTACGGCTATAGACCTAGATAGTGAGACTAAGTTAATACACGCCTATTGCATTTAAAATGGAGATGACTTATACATGAGGTGGAAACATTTAACAAACACTTTTTAACAGCATCTTCTCGGAAATACCATAGTGAGAGGTGCCTGGTATTTATTATTACACATGTTTAAATGCATTAAATAATTCATATCTATTCCTGTCAAAAATTGGACACTCAAATAAAAGATGAGGGACAGTTTGTGGCATTTCACGGGTACAGCTGTAGGGCTTCAGAATATTGATTTTAAACCTCTCGAAGTACGATCCAAACTTTCTATGTCCTGTCAGAAGCTGAGTTATAATATGTTCATGTTGCAATACCCTACTTTGTAGTCCGTCTTAAATATTTGGAAAGAACAAGTCCCTTGTCAGCCGGCCTTTTATGCTGGTGATCCATTGGTTGTTCCACATATCTTGTGTATACTCTCTCAGTTCCTTTTTTTTTTTTTTTACAAGAGACACAGGGCACTTTTCATATATCAACAGAACGTCAGAAGAAGTAGTAGCTGCTTTGGCAAGTTCATCAGCTCTCTCATTCCCTTCTACTCCGTCATGACTTCGTACCCATTTCATGCAGATATCTTTACTGTAGACTAATATGTGTGATCTTATACTAACAGCTACCGGATTCAAGTTAATTTTTTCTTGGATTGCTTTCAAACCTGCCAGAGGATCACACAATATTTGCGCAGCACAACAGTGTTTTTTAATCCACATTACTGTTTGTTGTATGGCGCACAGTTCTGCTTGAAAGACTGAACATCAGGGAGATAGTCTAAATTTTTCAACATACACATCACTGTTATTCTGTAGCACTACAAAAGCACATCCTACAAAATCAACCATCTTTTTCCCTGCTAATCCGAGACCCATCCGCATAACTATTGTAATGATGTTGTGTGTTGCACATTTCTTGTACAAGTTTATTGACAAATTTACTTGGGGGACCTGCTGTCAATGCATTAGCTTGCAGCTCGGGAGTGACACTTAATATCCTATGAGGATACAAGACACCTTTTTTTGTTAATGTGAGCTCAGCTTTGGAAATGGCTGTTAAATGTAGAGGTGGGTTTCCCACCACAACAAGGGCTACTCCCGTGGATATTGCACTGTATCCACGAATAATTCTGAGTGCAGAACCTTTTTGAATTTTGGCTATTTTGGCTTGAACCCACTTCCTTTTCAATACATTATGAAAAGCAGATGCACCATACAGTAAAAACGGTTCAACTGCTCCATGATATATTGTCTTTAATAGTTCTGGATTAAGACCCCATGTCAATCCGGTAGCAGTAGTGAAGCCAGACAGCAATTTTCTAGATTTGGTAGACAGAGCGTTGAAGTGATCTCTAAATGTTAGTTTTCTGTCTGAAACAACACCTAGGTATTTCATTTGATCCACCCGTTTTATAGTTTGTCCATTCATGTGAACTACAGGAGTTTCAGCTTTCCTCTTCCTCGTAATTAACATGCCGCTTGTTTTTTGAGGGTTGAACTCCAATTTATTTTCAAATCTCCAGTTGTAAATTATATTCAGCGCTGTATTAGCTCGAAAAGTCAAACTTGAAACATCATCACTTTTAAGTAGGAGAAGGGCTTCGTCTGCATAAGCAATTATGTGGCAGTCAGTAGGTAATTCCTAAGTCAGTAGATCATCATAGAGAATTGTTCAGAATCCTGGACTACATGCAGAACCTTGAGGAAGCACTCCCCACTGTGAGCTTTGCCTTCGAATTAATAAAATAGTTTTTAATTATTATATACAGGTTTCTAGGACATAATTTTTTCTTCAGCTGATCTAATATTTTCGGCCACGAGGTCGCTCCTGAGATATCTAACGAGATGAGCAGAACGGTCTTCCTTTCTGTAAATACCTCTTCTATCCATTCGATTACCAGTCGTATTGCATCCTCCGTTGACTTCTGTGCTGTGAACCCAAACTGGTTGCCATTTAAAAGATTGTTAATGCGCAGGTGGAGCATCACTCGATCGCTTAATAGCTTTTCTAAAAATTTTCCTAACACTGGCAATATACATATCGGCCTATACGATTTTGCACTAGCATTGTTTGAAGAATTTGATTTTGGAATTATTTTCACTGCAGGCTACTTCCAGCAGTCAGGAAACACAACAAGTTTCAGGCACATATTAAACAAATTCAAAAGTAATTTTGTGCAACACATTTGGAATTTTTTTTATCATATTGGCTGAAATTCCACCTATTCCTGGGGATTTACTATCACATTGTTTGTTGATTACACGTTGAACTTCTGACATATTTCTAAGAATGATTATCTTGTGATTCTTCGGGGAAGAAATTCTCCAAAAGTACCTCTACTGTTTCTTGAATGGTTGTTGTGAATCCACTCACTGTTTGTAAGGTTGTGATAGTATTATTGACTACGACTGACACCTCCAAACTGAGGCAGGCCCAAAGAATGATGTTAACAGCGTTGATCATACCGCAGTCACTTTCACATTGTCGAATCCAAGAATGAGACTGAGAGCGATGAATGAAAGTAACAGCCGATATCAGAAGACATATCGTACTGTAACTTATATACTGTATGCGTACAGAGATGGATCTGTAAATAATAATTATTATAATATTATTAATAATATCAATTATGATTATTATTGGAATCGAAGTCTAAGAGGCACAAAGTTAAACAAACGCGCCAACCGCATAAGAGTGGAAGTATAACCTAACAGACTTCAAGTTCGATACCCGGGCTAACTGCAGGCCTAACGCTACGCTGACCACTCGTTAACCTAACTTAACCTCCCAGGGCTTCGAGCTGTAGAACAGGATAGCGGCTATAAGGTTTAATACATATGCTTTATCGATAGGGGTGTAACATTGGAAAGCGGCTTAAGGGAGCTTGGAGCTGAACTAGGAACAAGATGGCAGCTACATGTGAAACTAGGGGTATGGTGTAAGGGCTTAATACATGTACATTATTCCTAGGGGGCGTAACATTTAGGAATCATCTTTGGTCCTCGAAGCGGAACCTAACCTCCCAGGCTTGCAGCAAATGAGTGTAAGCTTACACCGGTTGCCCTTCGCTACTCGAGCTCAGACATAACGTTATACCCTAGCTTATTTTGCAGTGTTAACCTCACGCTGACCAGGCATTAACCTAACCGGAAGCCCTTCGCATACGACCGCTTTCTCTGCCTTGCAGATGGACTCAGTCAGCTTAAGAGCGACTTTTATTTTACCGCTGCTGTTTCCATACAACAGTCTGATTTACTAAATGTAAAATTACTTCCATTTAAGCAAATACTGTATTATCCATATTTTTGTAATTTCACGCAGTCAAGCGCTTTCTTTTACAAAGTAGCAGACGAATGCCCTAACATTGAATTTCGTGCACTTTTCGTTGATCTGTCAGCTCTTCGTTTCCTCTTCCAAGCATAAAACTAGCCAACTATGGTGGTGTTTGTGGCAGCAAATATATTTCTATTCTTGCAATTTATATTAGAGGTAGTATTATTTTCTTTTCTAATCAAGAACATTCACTTTTATTTATCTTAAATTAACCGTAAATATGGGCTTTCCTACAGTTGACTCGTGGATTGAATTTAGTGGTACGACGGTTGGGAGACAGAGAAAATGCATAATAATTTCTTGTGGCTATTTCTAACCAAGTGCAGCCCTTGTAAGGCGGACCCTCCGATGAGGGTGGGTGGCATCTGCCATGTGTAGGAAACTGCATGTTATTGTGGTGGAGGGTAGTGTTATGTAGTGTATGAGTTGCAGGTATGTTGGGGACAGCACAAACACCCATCTCCCGAGCCACTGGAATTAACCAATGAAGATTAAAATCCCCGACCCGGCCGGGAATCAAACCCGGGACCCTCTGAACCAAAGGACAGTACACTGACCATTCAGCCAACGAGTCGGACAGAGAATGCATAGAATCCATAAGACTACATAGGGAAAATGCTGATACATTCCAGATCATCCCATTCTTCTTCTTACGTAGCAACGACACTTACAGTTACGGCCAGATAATTGCAAATATTGTCCAAGCTCTCTTCTGAAATATAATTCACAAATCTTGATACACAGTGTCTCGCTCTTTAGTGTAGTTATGATGAAGAGAAGAGCAGAGAATCATAAATACCGACGCTTCGTAAAATATTTCAGCAATACACATAGCAATGTACCCAGGAGTGTGTTACCGTATTTCCCGATACCAGTTAAAACGTCCAAGTAAATGGATCGTAAAAATCCTCGGATGGTCTTTTATTGTCGACGAGTAAAATTGTGCTACCAAACACCATCTTTGCTTTCTTTTGAAAATGCAGGGACGTAAATCCTACTATGTATGTGTTTGCTGAATGGCGTCAAAAGAGCGCGTGAAATATTTTTACTTAAAAAAAGTTGTGGTTTTCATGTATCGCATATGATACGTAACACAAATATTTCTTTTTATATTATCACGGCAATATATCAGGCTAGATATTTTTATTCCTATTCATCGTACAGGATTGTTTAGGGTGTTCTGTCTCGAAGCTTAACAAGCTGAAATTTCACTGAAAATAAAATAAAATGGAAAGAACAATGTCATCAAGGGTACGTTGACTGACAGAGTAAACAATATCAGAGTTTTATTCCTAATTATCAGATTATGTATCAGTATGTAAGGTGAGCCAATATTCTGTCTTCATTAGTAATAACACAGAGGCATTTCTTAATTCTTTAAGGACTATACTGCCAAAGTTTTGTACATTATTATTATTATTATTATTATTATTATTATTATTATTATTATTATTATTATTATTATTATTATTATTATTATTATTATTATTGGTTCATGTTTGTGGGTTACTGTAGTCACGTCCTAGTTCGTGAACCATGGGCAACGGCTGAGTGGCTTAGTAAGTGGTCCTGGGAGTCGGGGTACCAGTTACTATGGAATGGGAGTGGGCATCTCGGACATATTCTGAGTCCTGGCCCTCCTTGTGCTCAGGCGGCTAGGACTATACAATCCACCGGTGGTCCATAACCCGTTAGAGGAGAGATCCTCACTTGGACTATGTGTAAGTAGGGTAGCATCCTGCTTCATGAATCTTCCGAGCTCAGAACATTTTAAGCAAGCCTAGGACCTATGGGAGTAACGGAGTCCCACTCCCATTTGACAGGCGAGGGATTCCTTGGAAACAACTTGGCGAACGAAATGGAATTCGATGGGGAGCTATCAATATTAATGGGACCATTGCACGGAACATAGTTTCTGTTAGGCACGTAAATGAGCGAATGATGTGGGTAGATGTGTCAGTTGGAGGAATTAGGACTAGAATTGTGTCCGTGTATTCAACATGTGAGGGTGCGAATGAGAATGAAGTTGAAAAGTTTTATGAAAGCATTGAGTGACATCGTGGTCAGGGTCAACAGCAAGGATAGAATAGTGCTAATGGGTGATTTCAATGCGAGAGTTTGGAATAGAACTGAAGGATACGAAAGGGTGATTGGTAAATGTGGGGAAGATATGGAAGCTAATGGGAATGGGAAGCGTTTGCTGGACTTCTGTGCTAGTATGGGTTTAGCTGTTACGAATACATTCTTCAATCATAAGGCTATTCACCGCTACACATTGGAGGCTAGGGGTACCAGATCCATAATAGACTATATCTTAACAGACTTCGAATTCAGGAAATCAGTTAGGAATGTACGAGTTTTCCGCGGATTTTTCGATGATACAGACCACTATCTGATCTGTAGTGAACTAAGTATCTCTAGGCCTAGGGTAGAGAAAGTGAAATCTGTCTGCAAACGAATAAGGGTAGAAAATCTCCAGGACGAGCAAATTAGACAGAAATACATGGATATGATTAGTGAGAAGTTTCGAACAGTAGATAGTAAGCAGGTTCAGGATATAAAAAATGAATGGGTGGCATACAGGGAGGCTGTGGTAGAAACAGCAAGGGAATGCCTAGGAACAACTGTGTGTAAAGATGGGAAAAGGCGAACATCTTGGTGGAATGATGAAGTGAGAGCAGCTTGTAAACGTAAAAAGGCTTATCAAAAATGGCTCCAAACAAGGGCCGAGGCAGACAGGGATTTGTACGTAGATGAAAGAAACAGAGCGAAACAAATAGTTGTTGAATCCAAAAAGAAGTCCTGGGAAGATTTTGGTAACAACTTGGAAAGGCTAGGTCAAGCAGCAGGGAAACCTTTCTGGACAGTAATAAAGAATCTTAGGAAGGGAGGGAAAAAGGAAATGAACAGTGTTTTGAGTAATTCAGGTGAACTCATAATAGATCCCAGGGAATCACTGGAGAGGTGGAGGGAATATTTTGAACATCTTCTCAATGTAAAAGGAAATCATCCTGGTGGTGTTGTGAACAGCCAAGCAAATGGGGAGGAGGAAAATGATGTTGGTGAAATTATGCTTGAGGAAGTGGAAAGGATGGTAAATAAACTCTATTGTCACAAGGCAGCAGGAATAGATGAAATTAGACCTGAAATGGTGAACTATAGTGGGAAGGCAGGGATGAAATGGCTTCATAGAGTAGTAAAATTAGCATGGAGTGTTGGTAAGGTACCTTCAGATTGGGCAAAAGCAGTAATTGCACCTATCTATAAGCAAGGGAACAGGAAGAATTGCAACAACTATCGAGGTATCACATTGATTAGTATACCAGGCAAAGTATTCACTGGCATCTTGGAAGGGAGGGTGCGATCAGTCGTTGAGAGGAAGCTGGATGAAAACCAGTGTGGTTTCAGACCACAGAGAGGCTGTCAGGATCAGATTTTCAGTACGCGCCAGGTAATTGAAAAATGCTACGAGAGGAATAGGCAGTTGTGTTTATGTTTTGTAGATCTAGAGAAAGCTTATGACAGGGTACCGAGGGAAAAGATGTTCGCCATACTGGGGGACTATGGAATTAAAGGTAGATTATTAAAATCAATCGAAGGCATTTATGTTGACAATTGGGCTTCAGTGAGAATTGATGGTAGAATGAGTTCTTGGTTCAGGGTACTTACAGGGGTTAGACAAGGCTGTAATCTTTCACCTTTGCTGTTCGTAGTTTACATGGATCATCTGCTGACAGGTATAAAATGGCAGGGAGGGATTCAATTAGGTGGAAATGTAGTAAGCAGTCTGGCCTATGCTGACGATTTGGTCCTAATGGCAGATTGTGCCGAAAGCCTACAGTCTAATATCTGGGAACTAGAAAATAGGTGCAATGAGTATGGTATGAAAATTAGCCTCTCGAAGACTAAATTGATGTCAGTAGGTAAGAAATTCAACAGAATTGAATGTCAGATTGGTGATACAAAGCTAGAACAGGTCGATAATTTCAAGTATTTAGGTTGTGTGTTCTCCCAGGATGGTAATATAGTAAGTGAGATTGAATCAAGGTGTCGTAAAGCTAATGCAGTGAGCTCGCAGCTGCGCTCAACAGTATTCTGTAAGAAGGGAGTCAGCTCCCAGACGAAACTTACTATCTTTACATCGGTCTGTTTTCAGACCAACTTTGCTTTACGGAAGCGAAAGCTGGGTGGACTCATGGTATCTTATTCATAAGTTAGAAGTAACAGACATGAAAGTAGCAAGAATGATTGGTGGTACAAACAAGTGGGAACAATGGCAGGAGGGTGCTCGGAATGAGGAGATAAAGGCTAATTTAGGAATGAACTCGATGGATGAAGCTGTACGCATAAACCGGCTTCGGTGGTGGGGTCATGTGAGACGAATGGAGGAGGATAGGTTACCTAGGAGAATAATGGATTCTGCTATGGAGGGTAAGAGAAGTAGAGGTAGACCAAGACGACGATGGTTAGACTCGGTTTCTAACGATTTAAAGATAAGAGGTATAGAACTAAATGAGGCCACAACACTAGTTGCATATCGAGGAATATGGCGACGTTTAGTAAATTCACAGAGGCTTGCAGACTGAACGCTGAAAGGCATAACAGTCTATAATGATAATGTATGTAATGTATGTATGTATGTATGCTATTATTATTATTATTATTATCATTATTATTATTATTATTATTATTATTATTATTATTATTAATGGTGATGGTACAGTGTCGGTTAACTAATTCCATAGTCAAACCTGGTAGGCTCTAGCATGGCCGGGAATCGAGCCCTGGACCTTCGGGTAGTACACAGTCACGCTTTGCTTACATCTTGGGGCTGGAAAGTCAAGAATTTCAAATAATCAGTCCTGAGTACTGGCTGGGGGACTGGTGTTCGTAATGGTCTTAATACACTCTCTTCATCTACACAGAGCACAATACACTACCAACCAGCAAAGAGAAACGCAATAGTGAATGAGAGAATACATCCATGTATATAGGTTTGGCATCAAGAAGGTTATCCGACTGTAAAACTAGGACATGTCCACACAAATAAATTGGGAAAAAGTCCAGGAAAGAGGGAAAATTCTGAGTATTCCTACTTACGCAAAGCTGTTAGGCCGGAAATACGGGACGTGGGGAGGGGAGGAGCATGATAGCCGAGTGGTACTGCCACTCCCTAAGGAAACCGCAGTTCAAATATTGGACATTTAAAAAAAAATTAACAGTTACGTCCCTGTGTTTGGGATTCCATTAAAACTGGATGCCCCGTGGCTATGGTCGCGATATAAATTTTCACATAAAGTTACAAGCTCGTTTTATTAATTATTTTTTTAGTGATTAAGACTAACGAAACAGGAAGTCAAATGTAAATGCAACTATCTCTAAATGTTGTCAGCAAACTGAAGCGATCAGTGTTGTCATGCCTAGATCATTTTCATCCCAATGGTACTGAATTGAGCATAAATGCATCATATAGTTTCAACTTATCTAACCGTTATCTAATACTGATAATGGCTTCATGTAAAAACGTGATGGTAATTCATATTCCGATAAATGATATCGAATTCATATTACCCATAATAAAAGTTTGAATGATCACTTTCGTATGACATTTATCACACCCCTCTACCAACCTTCGTAGCTCTTGTTGTGTGCTATATACTTGTTTGATTGCGGGCATTATTTTATCAATGATAATACACGTTCTTCCGTATTTTGAATTAAAGTGAATTATTTTATTTACTTTTGCCATACTCACGAAGATATAATTGCATGGTATGTCAGAATATATTTTGTGGTCATCTTTCTGGAATGTTGGATGGAACATCAGACAGTACCACACTAAACGTCTTGTATACTGTCCTGTTCCTTGGCTGAATGGTCAGCGTACTCGCCTTCGGTTCAGAGGGCCCCGGGTTCGATCGCCGCCGGGCCAGTGATTTCAACTACGTGTAGTTAATTCCTCTGGTTCGCGGATTAGGTGTTTTTGATCGTTTTAATATACAACATACAATACCACACTACAGAAAAAAACAGTAACGGGCAATAAGTAATACCAATGACATGCCAGGCCGTCTCTCCACTGACAGCTCGTATCATTACGCTTATATGGAGCTACATGTCTCCTTACTCTCAAGTCTTCCCAGCCCAACGCAGTCGTAGTTATCTTTCCCTGTTACCAGATGTTATAAGAAATAAGTTCATATTTCATGAAGAAAATTAGCAGTTAACGGGTTAATAATAATATATTTTGCTAAGGATTACGTGATTTATCTCGAAATAGGGTTTGTAGCAGGATAAATTTTCTACTACAAATTAAAACCTAAAACTCTTATTGAGGGCTACCTTGGCCAGATCCTGCTTTTTTATTTTTTATTTTTTTATTTTTAGAGCTTAAGAGTTCTTCCACAGATACATGCGATCATCGCTGACGGTTTACTTAGCGTAAGCCAAGTAAGTGTTCGTGTGGCCGTTTTTATCTCGACTTCCTTCACTAAAATCGCCACTGTTCGGCTTCCTTTTGTCATAGATAAAAAAAAGTCGTATTCTTAAACCTTCCTAGAATAATGCTCTGTAAAATGACGAACGCATTAAAATCCATTCGATTGTTCTAGTGATTATTCTGTATAAACACAGACACCTAGTGGGGACTTTATTCTTTTATGGTATGCTAAATTCATTTCCCTTGATGTCAGTACATATTATGAAATGCATGAGTATTTGGCACACGCAGTACAAATATTGCATTCAACAACCTAGTGGAGAAATACAGCTCACCAAATTGACAGCAATAGGAGACATGTAATAATAATAATAATAATAATAATAATAATAATAATAATAATAATAATAATAATGATGAAATGAAATGAAATGGCGTATGGCTTTTAGTGCCGGGAGTGTCCGAGGACATGTTCGGCTCGCCAGGTGCAGGTCTTTCGATTTGACACCCGTAGGTGACCTGCGCGTCGTGATGAGGATGAAATGATGATGAAGACGACACATACACCCAGCCCCAGTGCCAGTGAAATTAACCAATGATGGTTAAAATTCCCGACCCTGCCGGGAATCGAACCCGGGACCCCTGTGACCAAAGGCCAGCACGCTAACCATTTAGCCATGGAGCCGGACATAATCATAATAATCAGGGGAGATAACAGATGTGAACAACTACCGTGGCATCTCTCTTCTGGCAATAACTTCCAAGATCCTCTAAAAAGCTCTTCAGAATAGAGCGGAACAACAAATCGTTCCACAACTGGGGAAATACCAAGGGGGTTTCAGAAAGGGACGATCATGCGCTGAGAAGATTATGAATCTGAAGTCTATCTTTTCATATCTGAAACTCAGGAACAAGGAATTCGTGGTGACCTTTATTGATATTAAGAAAGCGTACTACTCAATTGATCGAACCACCCTATTACAAATACTTGAAGAGTTTGTATTAGATAACAAGACAAAAACAATTATCCAGCAAACCCTGACTAACACCACCTCCAAAGTGAAGTTCAAGGGAGAGATGTCCGATGCCTTTGAAATCGAGACAGGAGTGAGACAAGGAGTTGCGCTATCACCTCTTCTCTTCAACTGTGTTTTAGAAAAGATCATCCGAGTATGGCAGAAAGAAATGGAAATGTCAGGGGTAGAAAATGGTGTAAAGCTAGGCTACAAGTATATAAATCTTACAATCGAATGTCTAGCCTTTGCAGACGATCTAGTGACCTTATCAGACTCCATTGATACGAAAGATAAACAACGTAACCAAATGAAGACTCAAGCACTGAAGGCTGGGCTTCAAATCTCCTTTGAGAAGACGCACTTCATGACAAACATAAAATCAGCGCCAAGGGAACTGGAAGTCGGACTAGGAAAAATTAAGCAGGCAGAAAAGTGTAAATGCATCGGTGAATGGATAGAGTCTAACCTATAAGAGAATGAAGCCTTCGTGTGACGCATTAACAAAATGGAAATGGCCTACCTACTAACTAAAGACATCTACAATAAGAAATCGATATCCTTGAAGCCAAAATGAGACATTACTGCACTGTTATTCGACCTGAGGCTCTGTATGCGGCAGAAACTCTTACAATGAGCAAGAAAGAGCTAATGGAAAAACTAGAGGCTAGAGAAAGGAAGATTTTGAGAAAAATCCTGGGTCCCATCAAGGAAAACAGCGAGTACAGAAGGCGCCACAACCACGAATTATACAAGCACGTGGAGAAGATAAGTGACACAATTTGAAAAAGAAGGATTGCCTTTTATAGCCACGTGACAAGAATGAGCCCAGGCAGGATATCTAAACGGATATTAACGTACTTTCATGATAAGAAAACGAAAGGGGCATGGTTAACAGAAGTTGAGAAAGATCTACGGGAAATGGAAATTTCTCCTAAAGATATCCAGGAGCGTGTTCTTCTTAAGGAAAAACTACGTACACACAAAGGTGTCCAGGAAAAGCCGAAGCTGAAGACAGGGAAGGCGTGGACCCAAGAGAGAAGAGAACAACACCGGAGACGAATGCAGGAGCACTGGGTAGCAGTTAAAGCTCTAAACAGGAGACAGTTCAACTGGCGTGGTCCCTAGTTGGCCTAAACGAAGAAATAATAATAATAATAATAATAATAATAATAATAATAATAATAATAATAATAATAATAATAATAATAATAATAAGTGCGTTCCATGATTGCTAAGTCCTTTAGAATCAATGGATACGAAGTCTACGAAGAGGTACACGACATCTATGATACTGGGTCTCGCAGTAGGATAGATATCGTCGCTATACATTCCAATTCTTCCACAGCAACCTTCATCGATCCAACAAACAGACGGGAACTTTATGGCGACCGAGTATCTGATGTACGCAAGGAAAATGTCGAGGCACTTAAAACAATTGTCAAATTTTGTTGAAATTTCTGTTCTGAAAGATCGCCATATAAATTATTCTTTATGATAGTGTTTAAAAGTATAAATCTACCTCGTTTTTATTACAATCCATATTTATTTGACCTCCATTTGTACTGAATTTATACGTATGTTCTTTTCTGCCGTGCATAGGACTGTATCAGTACTCCATATAATTATTATTCTAAATGACAGTATTTACATACTTGTTTAGTATGCTTTGTATTAGAAACCTCCAGTTGGAGGAAACAGAATATTCTATAAATTTGTTCTGTCATCATATGATCTCACTATGTGCAGACGCCGTTTATGTGCCTGCGTGTCAGCTGAGGGTTCCGTTATACTTTACAGGATAACAGAGTAAACCAGATCTCTTCTGGACGATCTGTGGCTGAGTTTCATTAATTTTGTCGGGTGAACACTAAATGTATCGCCAAAGATATTTTACATGTAGATGTCGTACGGCATGAAGTGCCGAATGGACTTTGGTGCGCCCTTCAAAGTTCCCACTACAACTGCAGGGTTTGAACCTACGATCTAGGGATCCGGGTCCCAAAACCCTACCACTAATCCACAGAGAGAGCCTATACAATAGCTGGCGACACTGTAAGAGCATTCTGAGGTGGTTCCGTTAGTATGATACAGGTGGCGCTGAAGAGGAAGAGTTATTATTGTTATAATTTCACCATCATTATCAAACTTGTGTACTTTTGTGTTTTATGTTTAACTATACAACCCCGAAATTATAAAATGTCCAATACAGTTCAAGGAAACAAAGTGCAGATATTCAATCATATAGCCATCATCAGTTCCACCTTAAATAATTCACACAACTTTCAACTTTCTCTCCAGTTCAGCAAACTCGATCTTCTCACTAATTTTCTTCCTGCAGGATTTACAGGTCATTTCATAACCAAGAACATACTATATTTTCTTTGCTAAACTTTAACACTGTTTGTATCAGTATATCGGTGTGACAATACTCCGTACACCGGGCGAGTTGACAGTGCTGAGGGGGGTGCAGCTGTGAGCTTACATCCAGGAGATAGTGGCTTCGAACCCCACTGTCGGCAGCCCTGAAGATGGTTTTCCGTGGTTTCCCATTTTCACACCAGGCAAATGCTGGGGCTGTATTTTAATTAAGGACACGGCCGTTTCCTTCCCACATCGTTGCCATAAGATCTATCCGTGTCGGTGCGACGTAAAGCAAATTGTAAAAATAAGTACTCCGTACGTAAAGTGTTTTTTGATTGATTGAATTCAGAATAGAAATATTAGTCCCGTAGTACCTAGCATCTAGGCTTACCAAGCTCTCAGAGACTCCTGCCCTAACCATAGGAGTACCCAGACCATTCGTGCACAAGGCACCAAACGGCATACCTACCCCATCACGGTGGATGCAGCACAGATCTGGAATTCCATACCAGACGAGTTACGGAGCGTGACGTTGGGCTCTTCATTGAAAAACCTGTGTAAGAAATACTTTATTTTTAGGGAACTACAGTTATGACTATTACTATTCTTTTTCTTCTTCTTTCGTTTCGGCCAACTAAAGCCCACGTCATTTCAACTGTTTCCGTTGAGTTTTAATGTTGGTCCAGTATTCCTTCATTCATAGACAGTGTTGCTGCTTTCGCTCTTTCGTTCATGCCTTTCCACTATTCAGCTTCTGGTTTGGTTGGAAACTCTGATGTTCTTGGAGTGTTTTCTTAAGTGGGTCACGCTCCTGGATATCTGCAAATGAGATCCAAATCTCCTGCAGATCTTTCTGTACCTCACTGAACCATGCACCCTTAGCCTTTTTCTCTGGAAGGAAAGTGAAAATGCAGTTGGTTAACTGTGTTGACTTCATTCGGGCCATGTGTCCACAAAAAATAAACCTCCTTTTTCGCATCACGTCGTTTTCTCCACATGCGAGTACAACTCCTGGTTGTGCCGTCTCCTAAACTCGCCGTTGTATTTGACTGGACCTAACATTTTCCTCAAAATCTTCCTTTCCTTTCTTCCAATTTCTGCATCATGCCTTTTTTGTTCATGGCTAATAATAGACTATTATTATTATTATTATTATTATTATTATTATTATTATTATTATTATTATTATTATTATTATTATTATTATTATTATTGTTCCGAGGTATCTGTGGAACAGCAGAGGTGAAAGAAGGTGCTGGAAGGAATAGGTCTCAACTTACGGAATTAAAGTTAATTTAAAACTTTAACAAAGGTTATATTCTCTTTTCACGATAAATAAATAACAAGTACAACAAGTAGCATATCAACAAATTAAGAAGGTACAATTACAGTTGTTACAGGATTTGGGCTTCGAGCCCCAAACTCACAATCCTTGAGCAATGAGCTCAACTTTACCTATGTACAAGGTTCAACAAAGGGGCAGAAAACTCCAATCATGCCAAGGAGCACTTGCTCCCAATTACCCAGTAAAGCCTCCTCGAGGCATACAGAAAATCCACTTTTAAGAAAGAGCAAACCCACTCTCAAAATTCAAGACTATTCAAAAGGCCACACCAAACTCCACCTTCAATCTGCCCTCCAGGCACACAAAAACAGGGGTAATAATACCCAACCTACTGAGGCCTATATCAGTAAAGAAACAGGTCAATTACATGGCCCAAAATACCAACTTGACTGGAGGCGTAACTTGCACTCCTAATACACTTTTAAAACCTACTTGGCACTAGGCCGCATACACAAGGGCTAATCCCATACTAAAGAGGTGACTTGTATAAGAAGAATTTATTACATTAAGAGAGGAAGAAACGGTTGTGAAAACAAAGTCACCTCAAACAACAGGAGTGGGAGCTCGAGAGGGTTTAGCACTCTCTATTCCAATTTATAGTTATAGAAACGAAGTTTTACCAAGTGCCTATTACATTTTAAAGATAGGTTACATGCGAAAATATTCGAACCTGCCCCGAGGGTTAAACTGCTGAGCTAGCAAAAAATAAAGTTATTAAACGGCCATTACCTGGTGGATGAGCTGCTGCCCGAAGAAAGAGGCGCTTCTCGCCCCCTGCTACATAATCACACTAGGAGAGATGTTACTGAAGTGGCCCCGAGACCTAAAGATCAGCAGTTTATATACCCTCGTGGAAAATTCGTGACGTTTCATGAATGATTACAACCCGCCCACAAAATTTTATTGGTTAACAGCAAAAACTAATACACCAGACGAAGAAGAAACACCTTATTGGTGGAAAATTAATTACAGAAATTCCTCATTGGTCAAATTCAAAACTGGCGGAAAGAGAAGGGTTATACTGCCAACCCAAACAATGACTGAAAGAAATTTAACAAAGAACAAACTTATGAATACCAAATTTCTTCAAAAAAAGTTCCTTCACTTCGCACTAGGGTGCACAATTGTAGTTCTTAAGTAGTGCCATCTAGAAGAGAATGTTCACACCTCTTACTACAGAGAAAACAAAAACAAATCGAAATCGACATAATTCAGAACACTTCAAAATTTACAGTAAAGACATCTTCTGAGAAACCTTAGAGTTAATGTGGTTGTTAAAGTTCAGGCTTTCTCCAGTAGAGGAGTTTCAACTGGCGCAATGTTTGAATTAGCGGCGTGGAGGTGTACCGCCCGGTACAATTATTATTATTATTATTATTATTATTATTATTATTATTATTATTATTATTATTATTATTATTATTATTAAAATCAGAATTTCTTAAATAGTTGCAATGATTGTATTTTTTGTTTGTACAATTGACTTTACGTCGCACCGACACAGATTGGTCTTACGGTGACAATGGGACAGTGAAGGGCTAGGAGTGGAAAGGAAGTGGCTGTTGCCTTAATTAATGTACACTCCCAACATTTTCTCGGCGTAAAAATGGAAAAATACGGAAAACCATATTCAGGGCTGCCGACAGTGGGGTTCGAACCCACTAGCTCCCGAAGGCAAGTTTACAGCTACGCGCCCGGTATTTTTAAAAATTATTTCCTAGTAACCGTAAGTTATATCAGTTTCATTTAAATGTAAACCGCGGTTTAGTGCATCAGAGAACTTCATAGAATTAACTACGCTACAGCGCAATGTTCCGTTTTTATATTTACACTGAGCACACTCTTAAATCAATCTTTTCCTCACGAACACAGATTTTGGCGATGCTGAGGTAGAAAAGGGCTAGAGATGGAACGTTAGCTGCCAGGACTTCAAAGAGATATAGCCCAGAATTTTCCAGGTGTGAAAATGGGAAAACATGAACAACCGAAGGATGTAGCAGCTTCAAAGCCTGAGCCATCTAATAACTTGCTCAGCAAAACCACTGTATGGATAGATAAAAACTGGAAATGTGCTCGGATTAAACGCTGCTGTGTCTTCTGACAAGTGTGTCCCCCAAAGTTAAGAAGCAAACATTATTTTTAGAATGAATGTGTAATCGATGTCCTATTCTAAAACGAAATATTGCAATTTGTTTAAGGAGCTGATATAAAATGTCGGCGATTTTGCTGAAGACATACGTTTTCATATGTTTAAGTAACGTTTCAGCACGTAACGTGTTTTACATTTTTCTCTCTCGGCGGGACTACTAGGGGACTATGGAATTAAAGGTAGATTATTAAAATCAATGAAAGGTATTTATGTTGACAGATGGGGTTCAGTGAGAGTTGATGGCGGAATGAGCTCTTGGTTGAGGGTACTGACAGGGGTTAGACAAGGCTGTAATTTTTCACCTTTGCTGTTCGTAGTTTTCATAGATCATCTGCTGAAAGGTATAAAATGGCAGGGAGGGATTCAGAAAGGTGGAAATGTAGTAAGCAGTCTGGCCTATGCTGACGACTTCGTCTTAATGGCAGGTTGTGCCGAAAGCCTGCAGTCTAATATCTTCGAACTTGAAAATAAGTACAATGAGTGTGGTATGAAAATTAGCCTTCCGAAGACTAAATTAATGTCAGTAGGTAAGAAATTCATCAGAATTGAATGTCAGATTGGTGATACAAAGCTATAAGAGGTTGATAATTTCAAGTATTTAGGTTGTGTGTTCTCCCAGGATGGTAATATAGTAAGTGAGATTGAATCAAGGTGTAGTAAAGCTAATGCAGTGAGCTCGCAGTTACGGTCAACAGTATTCTGTAAGAAGGAAGTCAGCTCCCAGACGAAACTTACTATCTTTACATCGGTCTGTTTTCAGACCAACTTTGCTTTACGGGAGCGAAATGGGTGGACTCAGGATATCTTATTCATAAGTTAGAAGTAACAGGCATGAAAGTAGCGAGAATGATTGCTGGTACAAACAGATGGGAACAATGGCAGGAGGGTACTCGGAATGAGGGGATAAAGGCTAATTTAGGAATGAATTCGATGGATGAAGCTGTACGCATAAACCGGCTTCGGTGGTGGGGTATGTGAGGCGAATGGAGGAGGATAGGTTACCTGGGAGAATAATGGACTCTGTTATGGAGGGTAAGAGAAGTAGAGGAAGACCAAAACGACGATGGTTAGACTCGGTTTCTACCGAGCTCGATAGCTGCAGTCCCTTAAGTGCGGCCAGTATCCAGTATTCGGGAGATAGTAGGTTCGAACCCCACTGTCGGCAGCCCTGAAGATGGTTTTCCGTGGTTTCCCATTTTCACACCAGGCAAATGCTGGGGCTGTACCTTAATTAAGGCCACGGCCACTTCCTTCCCACTCCTAGCCCTTCCCTGTCCCGTCGTCGCCATAAGACCTATCTGTGTCGGTACGACGTAAAGCAAAAAAAAAAAGACTCGGTTTCTAACGATTTAAAGATATGCGGTATAGAACTAAACGAGGCCACAGCACTGGTTGTGAATAGGGGATTGTGGCGCCGTTTAGTAAATTCACAGAGGCGTGCAGACTGAACGCTGAAAAGCATAACAGTCTATAATGATAATGTATGTATGTATGTATGTATGTATGTATGTATGTATGTATGTATGTATGTATGTTACATTCCGTTTAGCGCAAAGAAAAATTATGCTAAATGTATCATAGTTGCATTATAAACTCTGTGTATGGAATTGTGCCCTACTTATCTAGGTACTATCCATTTAACCCATTAATGCCCCGCGTCCTATTTTGAAGACAGAGCCTTAATCTGATTTTTTAAATCATAGCGAAGTCTGAGTTACTAAATTACTGAATCATAAAGTAAGATGATGTATTTCTATTTGGGCTAGAATAGCGTTAATTTATCAGTAATGTGCACGGATTCGTAAGGTGTTCAACTCATCAAGAGAATGAAAACTTTATAATGTCTTCTTACTCCTATACTTTAGCAGCACCGATTCAGTTGTTGTTCTAATTTATTTATTTTGAATTCGTTTTATATCAAACGCAGGCTCTTATGGCGGCAAACAGTACCGTTACAACAGCTGGTTATTGTGTATAAATTCAACCCTCCCCGGTCAACACGGAAGTGTAGGCTAATTTTGGTCATTCGGACAGGAGTATTTATACTGCGGTATAAAGGAATAGTGTCTGAAAATTTCAAATAGTTTCTTAGTGTAGTTGTAACAATGCCTCGGATGAAAGACTTCGATATTTCAGGATTTCAGGATTTATTCTAAAATAAATGTGGAATGGTCCCTCTAGCACTGTTCATTGCAACAGTTTTCGGATGATATATCTCTCCATAATATTTTATCATTGGCTTATATTTGAGTATCTTATCTGAATCTTTCAGGTTGGCTGTGATGGGGCTCATGCCTGATGATAGTGTCGATGATGTATTTTGGAGATCACTTTGGTTTAAAGAGGATGATATTAATCCTCCTGTTACCATCCTCACTGGCGAGACTTCTTCCAAAATGATGTACAGGCCTACTACATAGTTTTCTCTTCCGAACTGCCATAGAAATAGTTTAATGTACACAATGATTTGAGCTTCCTATCATGAATAAAAGCGTCCTGTAAACAGACACTCCGTTACTGATGTATAATATAGTGTTCTGTATCAAGTAAAACTGCGTACTGTTACTCTTAAGGTATAGTTGAGGGCACATCATGTCACCCGAACTAACTACTGTAAGTAAGTTTTCAAAATGTTTATATTTTCGTGTTTGTTTACTGATGATTTCATTAAAAATTAAATATTTAAACAAAACTGTACTATACAGACGACAAAGACTCTTGGAAGTGTGGAAGTTAAAGATTTTTACTAATCGTAAACTCGTCTCCAAAAATAAGTCGAATAGAGTGGTATGCTCTATGGCTAGCTGCCTTCGCACGCAGGAATTACCCTAGTAATTGGCGTAGGCCGAGTTAACCCGAGGGCTGTGTATCACATCAAAAATGGAAGTCTCCTTTCTAAGCCGGGCTGACTAACTCAGATGGCGGAGCGCTGGCCCCCTGAGTTCAAGTTAACCTGTTTGATTCCGCTCAGTCCGGAGGTATTTGAAGGTGCTCAGATACGTCAGCCTCGTGTTGGAATATTTACACTCACATGAGAGACAACCTGTAGGGCAAAATTCCGACACGATTGTGTCTCCAAAAACTAGACTTTTTGACTTCCTGAGGGGAATCGAACCCATGACCGTCCAGCTGAACCGAGTATACCTTTACTGCCTCTACTAGTCAGTCTCCAAAGATAGATATCCATACAGTAACAATTATCCGGGCTTTAGTATGTTAATAAAGATAAGGAAAACCAGTCCCTTTGTAAAATGGCAGAGATATGTGCGGATGTGTTTCAAACATTCTCAACCAGTGTTACAGTCGTAGCGATACTGTGACTGTGCATGAAACCGAGAGAAATCATTAGCGACAGGCTGAGATTATTGTAATTACCGGCACGATGATTGGTGTAATCCCCAGTGCTGTCCATTCTCTGTGTGGTGTCCAGCACTTTGCTCCGGCTCGCATTATTGATCGCTCAACAATGCAACTTGCTACCACACGTTCCTGGGGGACACTATATTGCAACTCTCATTCGCTTTCTGAAATATATATGAATGTTAGATCCTTTCAGAAACTTCCTTTTCCAATCTCTTACATTAGTGGGAATGTGATTCTCCATAATTTATTTACTTTCGGCGAGAGCATCTTTTCTTTTCCTGTGTTGTCGTTCTCCACTTGTATTTTCGCAGTGGTCAGAGTATTAAGTTCAGGTGTTTATTTAAGGGTGCCGTAATTTAAATACGGAATAATTGTGAGAACGAATGATGATGATGATGATGATAATTATTGAAGGAATAATATATATTAGCAGGTCCCTAGGAAAACGGTGTCTACCCGTCATTGACGCGTTAGTATTTGTGAAGCCACCTATTGGAGATTAGTAGCAGAAGAAGAGGGAGAGGCTCAAAGTCTTCAGTAACAACACTAAGTAGTGCAGTGTTATTGTTCACACGTTTTAGGGGCTTAGGACATTGTAGGCCATCATATTTTGTTTTCTTCCGGCTCAGAAATATTAGGGCATCCAAGGTCCAGGCTTTGAGACCCCGCCTCATTCTCTTTTATTATAGTTTTATTCCCCATTCTTTGAGTAGGAATTCTTTCAAGTTTCTCTTCTCATTACGATGGTCATATTTCTCATTTCTCATCAGTAGTAGCTAGTGACCTTCCAGTGTTGCAGCTTATAAAAACAATCACGACTAAAATCACTACCGCCCTGAAAATGGTTTTCCGTGCTTTCCCATTTTCACACCATGCAAATGCTGGGGCTGTACTTTAACTAAGGCCACGGGCGCTTCCTTCCCATTCCCAGGCCTTTCCCGTCCCATAAGACCTATCTGTGTCAGTGCGACGTAAAACAAATAGCAAAAAACCACCACCTTCGCCAGTTAGTTCATTAACTATAGTGACTGCACATTCATTTCCATGTCAGAGATGCTTGCCGCTGATAACAATAAAAACAAAGCAAAGTCATCTCCGTACAGGCCATGAAGGGCCTTGGAGGGGTGGAAGGTAAAGGCTTTCACTATCCGTAACTTCGGCAGTTGATGGGGTAGAGTTTCAGCTGTACGCCCGGTCGCCTTTGCCCCCAGGAATTAATATGGCACTCATTTCTTTTTTTGCTAGTTGTTTTACGTCGCACCGACACAGATAGTTATTATGGCGACGATGGGACAGGAAAGAGCTAGGAGTGGGAAGGAAGCGGCCGTGGCCTTAATTAAGGTACAGCCCCAGCATTTGCCTGATGTGAAAATAGGAAACCACGGAAAACAATTTTCAGGGCAGCCGACAGTGGGGTTCGAACCTACTATCTCCCGAATACTGGATACTGGCCGCACTTAAGCGACTGCAGCTATCGAGCTCAGTACACTCATTTTTGGAGTAGGCTTAGTTAACCTCAGATCTATGTGCACCTCCGGAAGTTAAAATATGGTTTCTTAGAATTTACGACTTTCTGACGGGAATTCGAACCCACGTCCTTCCGGGCGAACCGAACACGCCTTCACTGCCTCGGCCAGGCAGCCCCTATCATCTTAAGAGTAAAGGATCTAATTCGGAAATATATTCATCATTATAGCTGGTACGGTAAAATTGTATCATATTCAAAAGTTTGGAAACAGTATTTTCCTTATGTTTTATTATGTCGACGTTGCCGCTGCAAAAACCACAATATGAAATATTTTGGCAGAGAATTTTGGCCGGTGAGGTTCTGTCAGTCCGCCTCTGTGGTGTAGTGGTTAGTGTGATTAGCTGCCACCCCCGGAGGCCCGGGTTCGATTTCCGGATCTGCCACGAAATTTGAAAAGTGGTACGAGGGCTGGAATGGGGTCCACTCAGCCTCGGTAGCTCAATTGAGTAGAGGTGGGTTCGATCCCCACCTCAGCCATCCTAGAAGTGGTTTTCCGTGGTCTCCCACTTTTCCTACAGGCAAATGCCGGGATGGTACCTAACTTAAGGCCACGGCCACTTCCTTCCCTCTTCCTTGTCTATCCTTCCAATCTTCCCATCCTCCACCAAGGCCCCTGTTCAGCATAGCAGGTGAGGGCGCCTGGGTGAGGTACTGCTCATCCTCCCCAGTTGTATCCCCCGACCTCGAGTCTGAAACTCCAGGACACTGCCCTTGAGGCGGTAGAGGTGGGATCCCTCGTTGCGTCCGAGGGAAAAACCGACCCTAGAGGGTAAACAGATAAAGAAGTAGAATAATAATAAGAGCTTCTGTCATCTAAGGTTCAATATTGTGCGAATATTATCAAGAAATTCGCGCTCTTCGCAATATGTGCTGCGGGTGAGTACTTCTCCAAAAATATTATCACATAGCGGTTTTCGCAGGCGCAATGACGATGTATACTTTTTAGATACAACTAACCTTTCCGGATATAATGATAAATGTATGAAACCTTTAATAATCACAAATGTCTCCGCATGGTAAAATAAAGCATGGAATATAACATATTTGGATTTATAATTTTCACAACTTTTATCAAGTAGGCTGTTAGATACAGCTAATATTAACGGAGACATTTTCGTTTTTGACTCCCTTAATATAGCTTCGCCACTGTGTGCAAATGAAGCAACTCATAGCCTAGTGTACAACGCTGTTATCCTTGAACTTACAGTAAAAGCGGAATTTCGTGAAACTCTGTTTAGTCATTTTTCCGTGACGTAACAACCAACCACACAAACAAATAAATAACCGTTCAAATAAACAAACATTCAATGAGCTGACCCTACTCTCAACTATGGTATAATCCAATTTGGGAACGAAGTTTGAGGTAAGAGTTGTAGTGTACAGAAAGAAATAGTATTTGTATTTTATTTATATAGATGTAGGCCTGTCATTGTGAGAACGAATAATATGCTTTGAGGATCACTGGGGAGTCAATATCTATGTCACATAATGCGAACAACTTATGTTAATTGATCTACTCTTGGTTTCAGTGTATGCATCCGTATACTCTAAACATCTCTGTAGGTTTCTGGGTATAATTTTCACAGATCCTAACAACATTTCAAATTGACGCATTTTCGAAAACGTTACAACTATATCTTATTCAAATCTCTCAATATTTCACTGATGAGAAGAACCATTGTCAAACATTTTATTGCTATTTGTCAGCCGAAATACAGCTTTAGGATGTACAATTACATTACTAAAATAACTAAAATGTATTTTGTTTCGAATAGACTATGGCTTTTAGTGCCGGGAATGTCAGAGGATATGTTCGGCTCGCCTGGTCTTTCTATTTGATGCATATTGGGAACCTGAGAATCTGGATGTAAAATTACGATGATAATGACGTTGAGAGAGAGTGAACATTGGTGTCGACTCATAGACGACTCCTATCGAATGACACTAAATGGTCTGTTCAAGGCTTAACGCGTCCATCCGACAGACGAATCACCATATAGCGTCATATGTTCTCTCTCCACGTAATCACTGCGGAGAGAAATGTAGCTGAATCCAGGATTTTAAGGTCCAAACTAGTGATTGCAAATAAAATTGTATGCAAAGCAAATTCATCTCCATACAGGCCATGAAGGCCCTCGGAGGGGTGGAATGTAAAGGCTTCCACTATCCGTAACCTCGGCACTTGATGGGGCCCTATGCCCGGCTTTGCTCCCAGGAATTAACCTGGTACTCATTTTTGGTGTAGGCTGAGTGAACCTCGGGGCCATATGCACCTCCGGAAGTGGAAATCTCGTTTTTTAAATTTTATGATTTCCTGACGGGGATTCGAACCCACGTCCTTCCGGGCGAACCGAGCACACCTTTACCGCCTCGGCCAGGCAGCCCCTAAATAATTTTGTATACCACGACCGATTCTAACCTCTCTTACTCTGCAAGTCAACATTCTGATGGTAAAATATTTTTCCACCAACAGTACTCGAATCGACTATGTTGTTAGAGCTTAGCAGTTTCAAGCCTTAACCATCACGGCCACCAGGCGAGCTAACAATTGGCGAGGATTTTCAACAAGGAATTATTTCTTCTCAGAGAACGATTGAATTTCTGAGAGAAAGTTGCTTCAGTTGTAACAATGGATTGATCGAAATGACCTCCATCTCACCCATTGTTTCGGGTGCAACTGACAGTGCACTCTGAAAAGCAGAGATACGTTGAAGTGCTCGCTAGAGCTTTTTGAGCTGTCGCATATCACTAGATATCGCTGCTTTTACTCTCATTCTGAATATTGGTGTCTGTATTAGAAAGTAGTGCGTTTGGTACGAGTGTTAGATACTCACCAATAAATCTTCTCGTCTGTCGCATGGATAGTATCGTGTCGTTTGGTCTACCAGCGTACTATAAAACGTATTACATCGTGAAACACGAGGGATTGGGGTGACGTCCCAGCAGACTGAACGTATGAAGAGGAGGGTTGAATATACACATGGTATTTTAGTGTTATTTTTTAAAAACAAATTAACAAAACTACTTCTCCTATCGGTTGAAGTAATTTACCATTCCTAGTGATCCTCAACTTCTGTACAGCCTCGTTAAAAGTCGCAAAATATTCACAGGAGACCTTCCTTTGTGCACTTTGGCTTTTATCGTAATATTTAAATTTAAAGTTATTTTTGACAATAATTTTGATGGATATGTCCACAAACTGGGACTGTGAGCTGTTTCATTAGTAACTGTATACTGTTGGTTGGTTGTGTGATACTCGACACCTCCCTAAGTAAATGGGACCGAATTCCAGTACACTTAATCAACATTGTAGATTGTTCAATCGTGTACTGTAGGTAAACTTACATGCTTAAGAATTTAAAAAGGTAAATGCCAATTCTGGACATATATGTAGACGATAATTTAGAATTTGTACAGCGAATGGGTTAATTTTTTGTTTTTTTTTTTTTGCTAGGGGCTTTACGTCGCACCGACACAGATAGGTCTTACGGCGACGATGGGATAGGAAAGACCTAGGAGTTGGAAGGAAGCGGCCGTGGCCTTAATTAAGGTACAGCCCCAGCATTTGCCTGTGTGAAAATGTGAAACCACGGAAAACCATCTTCAGGGCTGCCGATAGTGGGATTCGAACCTACTATCTCCCGAATGCAAGCTCACAGCCGCGCGCCTCTACGCGCACGGCCAACTCGCCCGGTCGAATGGGTTAAAGTGATGCATACGACCCATTATATCGCTATGGATTGTCTACTTCGGAAGTTAAAATAAACAATGTAAGACACCCGTGAGGCATGTGATAAGGATGAGGAATGATTCAGCTCAATATAACGGGAAACGTCAATTAATATGAAATCACACAATTAAGAAAAATTTGTAAAAACCCAGATTATTAATTTCGTATATGGATGAGATTTGCCTGTTAAGTCTGGAGACTGATTGGACCCTCAAATAACACCACTGAAGTCTATGCGGTATGAGAAAACACGAAAACCAATGGCGTGCCTTGAACAATCACGCAAGGCATGATGAAGAACGAGGTACCTTGCTGTCGCTGCTCTTTATTGGACCAGAAAGTGCTGTTACAGCAGGACAGCTACTGTGATATCACATAACATCTTGATGAACGAGCCATAACTCAACAGCTTCCATATCATTACAGCCATAAAAGAGACTGAGTTTGGTGGAAGTTTTGCTTTGGTCTGTGTCACGAATATGGACGTAATCCTGGTGTTCAGTATTTGTTACAAGCACATACGGATTATAATTAATTTGTCGAAGATTATTATTTATTATTATTATTATTATTATTATTATTATTATTATTATTATTATTATTATTATTATTATTACTTGAATTTACATTAAAACTATAAATTATTCATTCTATGAAATAAAGTACTCACGTACGTACTCTGGATGTATGTTTTCAGAAGCGCCATGTTCGGCTTGCTTGAATAAGTTTCTTAATACGTTTACCAATGTATTTTAAATGTAGTTCTATGAACCTAGCGCGACATGATTTAAATACTCCCATGTACTCCTTTTGGAAGTATTAAGAAATCTTGAAGAAAGTAATATTCAGAATATCTCTGTTATTACTTTCGTTGTCACATACAATATAAAAGATCGGAAATCGTATTTTTCTCAACTTTTATGCTTTTCGATACAGCTAATATTTACGTAGAAATGTAGCATTTCTGGTTTTGACTCCCTTAACATTGAATAACACAAGGGGTTGTTGTTAGGTCCGCCATGTCAATATTTAATATAATTCAATATTTAATTTTCGTAAATGTTTCGAGAACTACCATTCTCTTATTCAGCAAACAAACATCACAAGTAAAATTTCTCAAATAAACAACTAAACACTTAAATACATGAATACCAATATTAAAAAAATGAAAGTGCGTTGTGTTAGTTTGATCCATTACTTAGAGTTAGTCTTTTTTTGTTAATGTACAACATTATGTATTAGTTTTTCTTATTTTTAGAATAAAAAGAGTATCCTATTTGACTTTTCAAGGACATAGCGTGAGTTGTTAATGAGAGCTGTTTTTAAACTGGACTTGCACCAGTGTTGATCGGATTGGGTCTAATTGTAAGATACGAAGGAAATGATAACCGTAGCACGACTGCATTTTAATTCTGAATAATTGGCAAGATTTTCGAGATTTCATCCGTCAACGTTTTGTTTTATGAAAATGAAGATGTTTTAATATGAACTTCCGGTGTATAGATATATAAACTGATACATCAATTTAAGGGCAAACCTTTACTCTTCAAGAGAACACAGTCTATGCGGTATGAGAAAACACGAAAACCAATGGCGTGCCTTGAAGAATCACGCAAGGTATGATGAAGAACTAAGTACCTTGCTGTCTCTGCTCTTTATTGGACCAGAAACCGGGCGAGTTGGCCGTGCGCGTAGAGGCGCGCGGCTGTGAGCTTGCATCCGGGAGATAGTAGGTTCGAATCCCACTATCGGCAGCCCTGAAGATGGTTTTCCGTGGTTTCCCATTTTCACACCAGGCAAATGCTGGGGCTGTACCTTAATTAAGGCCACGGCCGCTTCCTTCCAACTCCTAGGCCTTTCCCATCCCATCGTCGCCATAAGACCTATCTGTGTCGGTGCGACGTAAAGCCCCTAACAAAAAAAAAATGGACCAGAAAGTGCTGTTACAGCAGGACAGCCACTGCGATATCACATAACATCTTGATTGTTTATTTGTTTATTTGAGAAATTTTACTTGTGATGTTTGTTCGCTGAATAAGAGAATGGTAGTTCTCGAAACATTTACGAAAATGAAATATTGAATGATATTAAATATTGACATCAGGCCCGACCAGCTCATCAAATGGGACTTGCTGATTCTTCCTGCAAGTGCCTGATCTGGCAGGAACGGCCTTAGCAAGCCTCTCAAGAACCGCGTCATGGCGTCTCTGCATGGTTGCGAGGTGCGGATGGCAGTGATGGCATGTTTTAAGTGTTTCCTAGAATATGAGGAATTTTACTTGTGATGTTTATTCTCTGAAGAAGAGAATGGTAGTTCTCAAAACATGTACGAAAATTCGATACTAAATTACTCAATCATATTAAATATTGACTTGGTGGACCTAACAACAAACACTGTGTTATTCTATGAGATTGTCAATACGAACCAATTTTTAAACCGATAGGGTTACATTTGTTGATCCCTTAACATTCTTACACTTTAAATCAAATAGCATACAGACAAAATACTTTAACATTGCCACTTTTACTGTACCGTTAATGGCTCTGTTACCGGTCTGGTATATATGTAGTGGACGTAACCGATGCCTATTCACTCAATTGAAATGTTATATTTCTTACGACTCATTCACTGGAATCGTCAAAGAACATAATGCTAACATAAAAGTATTAAGAGATACATGGTTCACAGTCCAGCGCGAATAACTAATAACAGCTCCCTACTCTTGAGTATATATCATCCAGTTTCCAAATAATAGCACCAAGCTTAGGAGTACGTAGTTTGCTGAACCCTCATTAGTAGAAGTTGTATTTACTTAGTGAACTGCTATACGAGTTGAAATGCTACTCCCGGATGGCATTTCTCTTTAGCGCAACTACGTTCTGCATAGAATGTCTAGTTTCTAATCACGTCGTCCGCTGGTGGCCGAGTTTCAAAAGGAGCATCTTCAAAGTTAAAGATGCCACATACATACATACATACCATTATAGACTATTATACCTTTCAGAGTTCAGTCTGCAAATCTCTCAGAATTAACTTTTTGCTGATGGTTTTACGTGGCATCGATTTAGGCAGATTTAGACAGGTCGATGAGATTCTCGTTACGTTCAGGTATGTTACATCCAAATTATGAATAAACTCCTGATTCTACACAGCTTTCACTCCCGTACAGCAAAGTCGGCTTGAAAACAGACTGGTGTCAAAGATGATTTTTGTCGTAGAACTCGCTGCTTTTACTACTGTTGTCTTGTACAGAGGTGAACCTCAATCGAACATGATTTTTCTATTGGATAGAAGTGAACATCGATCGAACACGACTGTTCTGGTGAACCTCCAGGACTGTTCTGTTGTACAGCAGTGAATCCGAACACGATTCTTTTGTTCAATAGAAGTGATTTTCGATAGAATAAGATTATTCCGTTGTATAGAAGCGGAGCCTAATCTTGGCAAAACGTGAAGTTTCCGTACTCCTTGTCTCTTTTACGCAGCATAAACTGGAAAGATACCATGTATAGTTATCTGGTCTTTGAAAGCATAACACTAAATATTTTATTAATCAAACATTTTTTATAGGGCCGGGGTTCTCGAATATTCTTGGTTTACGGAACACTACTTTTCGCTTTGCGAAATGTTGCGGCACATATGACTTCTTTCAGACGGATTTAAACGTTAGGCTGTAGCCTGAATGATCAGTAACCTTTTTGGAAGGCATATAAACCACTGAAAATCTCGAGACATACGGTGATCACTCATACTCTGTCCATACTACTTCAGATTTGAACCTCACACCTGTGCGAATAGGGATTTTTGGCACGAGACAACATTAACATAAGAAATGGGAGGGATATATTGCTGAAGATTAAGAATTATAGCTCTGTCTTCTATTAATTCCTTATTGAAGAGTTGAGTTGTCCATTAGCAAAACCAGCACGTATAGACAGATTGTTGAAAAATGAAGAAAACTATTTCCAAGTCCTGCACTGCAGACAGATACATGATTTATGTCGTCCAGAATCCCTAAACACTTTTTGAAATAAAATCGGAGTCTCTACAAATGTAGCTCAGAACATTACATTTTTATTTTATATCCTTACAATCTGCTGCACTTCGCACGGTCAGAGATACGTCTTACAAGACTAGGAGTGGGAAGGAAACGACTGGCACAGCCCCAGTATATGCCTGGAGTGTAACTGGAAAACCACGGAAAGCCATACTCAGAGCTGCCGACAGTGGGGTTCGAACCCACTATCTCTCGAATGATGGCTGATCAAAAATTTACACTCCTTGCATCAGCACCTAAAATTTGCGACAATTTCTGCCAAGGGTAGAGCACGTTCACCAGTTTTACTTGTAGCCTTGCCGATAGAGAAGTTGGTAAGGAACAACATAGCGCAAGAAAGCAAATTCTTTTTCCAGTAGACGTAACACGTTTTGTTGGAATTAGGGCTACTCACTTATGTATCACATTTTCCACTGGGTTGCAACAACAATCTGATTAATGACAGAACATACTTAATTTTTCAGTTTCTGTTTAGGTTTACAGTTCAGATGATGATTGGTGTTTTAAGGGGCCTAACATCTAGGTCATCGGCCCTTTTATGAGGTTTATAAATAACATTAACATGATTATGATTTAATCGGATTGTTACCCCAAATAATCCTCGTTTATGTGAAAATACCTTCACAACTATGAAAGAACCTGTAATATGCAATAGCCAAAACGTACAACACAAAATGCAGAGTAATGCATCAACCGTACGTCGAGTATTCAATCTGGTGAAAGAAGAATTTGTAAGCTACGAAAAGGTTAAAGATAACAAATATGAAATTCTAGGTGTAAGGCTCATTTCTAAAGATAATAGGCAACCTGATGTCTTTGGAGTGTACAGACCGGGGAATGTTAGCGCTGACGCTGATTCAGTATTATTTGATAAGCTATGTGGGAAACGACATGGAAAATAATGTGATTGTAGCAGGTGATCTCAGTTTCCCAAACGTTAATCGGGAAGGTAATGCGAACGACAGGAAGTATAACCAACAAATGGCAAATATGTTAATATTGGAAGAACAACTGATTCAGAAAGTGACGGAACCAACTAAAGAGAAGAATATACTGGACGTTGTGCTGGTAAAACCAGATGATCTCTATAGAGAAACCGAAGTAATAGATGTCATTAGTGATCACAAAGCTGTTTTTGTCGTAGTTAAAAATAAATGTGGTAGAAAGGAATGTCATAAAAATAGGACTATTAGGCAGTACCATATGACTGATAAAGCAGACATGAGGAAGTTTTTAAAAAGTAACTACGATCGGTGGAAAAGACCCACTTTATTATAACAGAGAAATAAAGATTAAGAAGGAGGTGCAGATTGGAAATGGAGTTAGAAATTGCTGTGAAAGTAAGGAGACATTGAAGGAACTTACTAGGAAATTGAATCTAGCAAAGAAGTCAGCTAAGGATAACATAATGGCAAGCATAATTGGCTTTACTTGAGGAGCATAATGCTGAGACCAGGTTTCACCATCTGGTTCCGTGATGTGCCACACGCATAAAGGAGAACAGACTTAACATTGCTATTGAAGATCCGCAGTTTTGTTCTTATACTGAGTTCCTTAGACCTTCTCATGGTACGGAGTGTTGCGAACGCACCCTTTGCTTTGTTCGGCTGGTCACATCTTCATCTGCCCCTACATTCACCGTTACAACAATGCTTTCTAGGTTGCAACGCCACACAATCTCTCTATAACATGCCAATCCAATTGCAACGGAGTGTTATTTCGATTTCACAATCACATTTCTTCGTCTTCTTAATTTTAATCCAAAGTCCAACTTCCTGTGTCTCAGTTTCCAGGTATTTAAGCTTAATTTCCATAACTTTTCAACTATGACCAAGTAACCATAGGTCATCCGCAAAGTTCAAATCTCCCAGTCGTTGAGAAAGATTCCACTGGATTCCCAATCGTCGATTCATTGCGCTTCTCATGACAACATCAAGAGCCGTAAGGAACAGTGTGGGTGAAAGTACGAGCTAGACATCCTTGTTTGAAACCAATCTTAACTTCAACTGGTTCCGTCAAACTTCCTTTATGTTCCACCTGGCATGTATACCTATCATACATACACTTAATCAGACTGATGATCTTCTTGGGAATGCGGAAGATTTCATTGCTCTCTAGATCTTAGTCTTACAAAATACTGTCGAGGGCCTTCTCAAAGTCAACAGCATATTTGGCAATCAAAAAAAAAGTTTAGTGAAAGGGATATATATATATATATATAGGTACTTTAGGACAGAAACAGATTCCAAGAAGGACATTCCAGGAATCATTAACGAACAAGAGGAGTGTGCATGTGGCGATCTTCAAAAGGCAGCAGTATGTAAAGATTCTTAGAGGAAGTGACTGATGGTAAAGAAGTATTCAAATTTTCCTATGACTACAGTGACTCTTACAATAAGAAACGAAAGTTGAAAACTGGAAAAGCGGCTGAAATTGATAAGATTTCTGGGGATATATTAAAAACAATGAATTACTTATTTGATTATTGCTTGCATGAACCAGCTATATCAAAAGAATGGAGATTTTCTGCGGCTGCCTCTGTGTATAAAATAAAGGATGATAGACATAAAGCTGAAAATTATCGGCCAGTCAGTTTGACATGGATTACATGTAAGCTTTGGGAAAGCTTTCTTTCTGATTATATTAGACATGTTTGTGAAATCAATAACTGGTTCCATAGAAGGCATTTTGGGTTTATTAAAGCTTATTCCACTGAAGCTCAACTTGTATGATTCCAGCAAGATATAGCACACGTAGCAGATTTCTTGGACTCAAGAGGTGAAATGGATTGCATCGCGATTGACCTGTCTAAGGCATTTGATAGGATGGATCATTGGAGACTACTGCCAAAAAGGAGTGCAATTAAACTAGACAAAAGAGTGACTGAATGGGTTGCTATATTTATAGAAAATAGACCTCAGAAAATTATAGTAGGCGAAGCTTACTTTCATAACTCTTAATTAAGTGCTGAATTATGTTGAATAACACGGTAAACACGGAAGTTTGATGACCGAGGGGAGTAAGTAAAATACATTGACAAAGTACATAAGAACCCTTATTGATATCTACTCATTTCTTCACTTGTTTGCACTTAAGAACGCCTATTGACATCTACTCATTTCTTCACTTGTTTGCACTTACCTCCCATTCGCGAAATTGAGAGATCATAACCCACCATATTTAGGAATGTTTAAATCCAAGCGACTAGCGTCAGTAGAATTTCCAAGTTAAGAAAATTCTTTTCAAAAATACTCTGGCACTTTAAAATGTATAATAATTATAATAATAATTGTATTCCCTATGAGTCTTTTAATTTCGGGTAAACCTACCGACACGAGGCTGGCGTATTTGAACCGAACGTTGCCATGATCGAACCCGGCAACTTGGTATCAGAATCTATCACAGTTGAAGGGACGTTAAAAGCAGAGCATTGACATGATGTTTCATGTTCTAGAAGTTCACGGAAAATTTCGGCTAGTGAAAGCTCCATCACGATGATTTACAATAGCGTTTAGTGTAGCTGCTTCCCATACCGTTGACCAGGGTTCAGTTCTCAGTTCTGCAACATTTTAACATTTTTTTGATTATTGAACTGAATGCACTTGGTCTTAATCACAAACAGATTGATGATTTACAATTCCCCTTTCAGAAATCGTAGAAGTGATGTTCCGCAGTTCTTCTCTTCAACTCCATGTGAAAGACAGGACATAAATGCCATTGGAGGATCGGGTCGCAAACGAAGTGCTGAAATGAGCTGGAGAGTGTTTTAGCAAGCTCTTGCCAGATTATGAGCTTGGATGAAAGAGACATCTTGAGACATCAAAGACTCGATGAATTGGTTCTGTGGCGAAATGTGTGGAGTAAGAACGGTAGGAAGACAAGACATGGACATGGCAACTAGATCAGGTTGTATACCGGGTGAGTCAGCCGCGCCTGACATTTTATGTTGTCAGGCATCCCACCGAACGTCACTGGTGTCGTTATGGCCTATTCTCCTTTGCCGCATACCAAACAACAGTCTCCTTACTCACTGCACCATTACCCTTACTAAAACATGTACCGTATGCGACAGGCATTTACACAATGCATTAAATTGTCATACGGTTGTGTAAAAAAAGTACCAATTATGAGCTTTCAGTAGGGTATAAAATGAACGCCAAAAGCGATGGTATACTGATGGAAAACGTGTGTGCATTTGTGAAGCGGAAGTAGTAATCCATCTAGTAGGCTTTCTGGAAACCTACTCGCTGGAGTCGCCCGGGTGTTATAGGTTAAGTGCAGTGCCGTTAATACAGCTGCGTTTGGTAGGTGGATTCTAATCCCACTTGAGCCTGTAAATTTGATTCGCATTTTGTAATTCGAGAATCATCCGCAGAGCCAATTGTATTCGAATGCCCTCACATCCTGGGTTATTTATTTATTTATTTATTTATTTATTTATTTATTTATTTATTTATTTATTTATTTATTTATTTATTTATTTATTTATTTATTTATTTATTTATTTATTGTGGCAATGTTCTAGGCCATTAGGGCTGCTTATGCGGATGTTTTATAAGCAAGGTTGGACGAGGATAGAATGGTTGGGGGGTTGAATCCGCTTGATTGAGCAACAGCCTGTTAGCGCAGTAAGTATTCGAATAGATGGCCTTCTGCAGTTATGCACGTTTCAGCACGCCGTTGAACTGCCATTTGGGTTCTTTGTAACATTGTAGGTGTTACGGATTCAGCGCTTTCGTAATAAGGTTCCGAAGGCTTTCAGGATTTTCCGGCTGTTGAGCGTACACTACATCTTTCAAACAGCCCCATAGGAAGAAGTCCAGTGGTGTCCAATCGGGTGATCTAGCAGGCCAGGAGACAGGTTCTCCCCTTCCTATCCCTCGACAGGGGTGTGTAAGATTCAGGTAGTTTCAAACAAATGCCGACATGTGAGGGGGAGCTCCGTCGTGTTGCTACCACATGGTTACACGCTCACCCAGGGGCACATTCTCTATCAGCAATGGTAGTTGGTCTTGAAGAAACTGTAGGTACCGCGCTCCTGTCAAACGATCCTCAAAGAAATATGGTCCAATTAGGTGATCATCCTGTATACCACACCACATATTTACTCCGCATCGTGTCTGAAATGCTGTCTGCCTTACCCAGTGGGGATATTCAACACTCCAGTAGTGCAAATTATGACGATTCACAGAGCTATTACTATGAAATTGTGCCCCGTCCGAAAATAAAATGTGAAATACAAACTCTGGATCATTTGCAACTTGCGTCAGTATCCATGCACAGACATCAACACGAATTTCGAAATCTCGTCCGAGGAATTCTTGATGTAGTTGTAGGTGATACAAACGAAAAAAGTGGAATGCAATATCCTTACAACAGACGACTGGCTGATGTTGGCCTGTTGTACTACTGCCGGGATGCTCGTGTGAAGATTATCCCGGAAAGTGTCCAAAACGATCTCAGCAGTTTCACCGGACGTAACTGGTGCCTCTCTAACAGGACCTGTTGGGGAAAGTGACGAAGTTATACGCAAACGTCGCTCCACCCTCCTAAACGTATTTGCGTGTAGTTGTTGTCTGTGTGGAAATCTTTCCTGATACAGGCGCTGTGCTTCCTGTGCGTCCTGGCTTGCTTCGCCGTAGATGAGGAGAATGCTGAATACATAGTGAAGAAATGACCAGGACTGCTACACTACGCCAATTGTCTGGCCTCTACACATTCAACATGCATGCTATTGGTCGAATGTGGCACGAATGGCCTCTTACTTGATCCTCAAAGTTTAAAATGTGAATAAAAATATTCACCGCTCGTGGGATTCGAACCCACCTACCCAACGCGACATGCGCCAACACGTCTGTGATTAGTCCACTACACCACGTTGACTGTTTTCTCGTGTTTATCAGAAAGCTTACTTGGTGTAAAACTACGTCCCGCTTCAAAAAAGAAAAAAAAAACGTTTTCTATCAGTATGCCAACGCTTTCGATAATTTCATAACCAATCGGAAGCTTATAATTGGCACGTACGTTTTACATAACCGCATGACAGTTTGATGTATTGTGTAAATACTTGTCGAGTACATGTTATTTTTGCAAATGTCGTGCAGTGATGACGCAATAAGTGCTTTAAAAGCGAGTGTAGCTTGGTATACGGCAAAAGAAAATCGACCATTACCCCACTGACGTTCGTTGGAATGCCTAAATGCAGAAACGTCAGGCGCGGCTGACTTACCTGGTATTTATGTTACAATGAACAGTTCTTTATTGGATGACATGGCATTAATGGCCGAATTAAACCAATCTGCGAGCAGCAGGAAATAAAATTATAATTCTGACAACAATAAGATATTCTGTGATAAGCAAATTCATTAATTCCCATTTTATAAATTACTTCCTTTTTTGCGACGCTATCTAATCATCTCGTGTATATCAGTCATATTCTAAAGAGTTCCATTTTCATTGTAAATACATCAGGTACATCTCGTATACAAAGGTTTGTATTTGTTTGTGAATTCACTTTGTGGTAATACGAACGAAGGATTACATTTACAGACACAGAAACCTCCATCGTCAGTGACATTGCAGATTTGTGATCGCCTGGAAAGATAATAATGGGCTGCGTTACGGCAACGTTACGGATCAAACACCATTTTAAAGGTGAAGCTAATAAAAATGTCCGCCTCTGTGCTGTAGTGGTTAGCTGCCACCCCAGAGGCTCGGGTTCGATTCCCGGCTGTGCCACGAAATTTTAAAAGTGGTAAGAGGGCTGGAACGGGGTCCATTCAGCCTCGGGAGGTCAACTGAGTAGAGGGTGTTCGATTCCCTCCTTATCCATCCTGGAAGTGGTTTTCCGTGGTTTCCCACTTCTCCAGGAAAATGCGGGGATGGTACCTAACTTAAGGCCACGGCCGCCTCCTTCCCTCTTCCTTGTCTATCCTTTCCAAACTTTCCATCCCCCTATAAGGCCCCTGTTCAGCATAGCAGGTGAGGCCGTCTGGGCGAGTTACTGGTCATCCTCCCCAGTTGTACTCTCAGACCCAGAGTCTGAAGCTCCAGGACACTGCCCTTGAGGTGGTAGAGGTGGGACCCCTCGCTGAGTCCGAGGGAAAAACCGACCCTGGAGGGTAAACAGATTACGAACGGACGAGCTAATAAAAATGCACTTTTCATATGCTGTTGAATAGTCGTTCGAGGGTCTAAATTTATAGAAAAAGTATCCCAGAGAATTAGACTAGGTGAAGTTGTATCTAAAGCTAAAGAGGGGCTTTCCGAAAAGCAAGAATTTTGTACCATTATGTCTTTTTACACCGGGTGGTCAATACGTCCCTTGCGATCTAGTTTTATGTAACCCGTCGCGTTTACTATAATATTGAAATGCATCTGCCTCTTTTCTAAACCGGGGTAATATAACAAAATGTGTAGTTACGGACTAGAAGACAGCAGGAATAGTGAGCGTCGCTATTAATTCGCTGTGGATACCCCTAATGACTGAGGAAAGCAACGGGAAACTACCTCATTGCTCATTTTCCTAGTACGCCTCTTCAGTGACACACAGGGCAGCTATGACAGCTGATGGTGGAATTGTTGAGGATCAAACCAGCCTCAAGGCTGAGCAGGAACGCCAGACAGATGTTATATATATAGCACCCGTTCAATGGCAGAGACAAGAAACTCCTCAAGGTGAGGTACGTTCGTATCGCTAATACCAGAGGGGAGGTACAAGGAAATACATAGGTGTGCCAGAGCCTTCAAACATGTTCAGTTCAGCACTTCACTTAAAAATATGAGCTTTGTATTGAACCCATGACCTTTGTAATGACCCAAAGTCTTGAGTATTCCTGACCTTTTCCCTATAAGCGAAACCTGACAATGACGTGGAAATAAAGATCGACCACTTGAACTAAATAAATTTATTAAAGGTCATAGAATTGATTGAAATGAACTGAAGTTCATTGGCTTCATGTCATATTTTCAAATGATCATTAGTTCTCCCCGGTATGTTCAGTTTTAAACATAAATAAGAAATTTTATATTCTTATTAGAAACTGATACACTTATTTACTGACATATAAACTCATATTATGTCTACAAGTCTATCAATATGAATTTCAAAATTATACCACAATATTTCCGATCTTTATAAAAAAATCTGGCCTGTAATTATCTAACACTTCATGAAGTGATCCTTACATTCAATATTCCTATTTCAGTAAGTACAATTATTCTATGATCTTCGCCATAATTATTTTAATCCATAACTTTGTCTATAAACAACCTGCAGTTGGTACACCACTATCGAATTAACTTATTACATTTTGCCTTCAGCTAATAAATTAATTTCTTGTCAGATCGTCCATTAAAGAAATGTTGTTTCAGTCCCAAAAATAGTCATCACCTTCCGAACATGTTTCACTCAAAACTGGAAATTAATTACTGACTTTCTGTCCATTTTACAAGACATTTCCTCATTCAACCCCGGAAACAAGTTCAAAGATGATGAAATGAACACATAAAGTCACATTTTCAAACTGAATAGAAGTCACGACAAAATAATACAAACTCAGTCAAAGCTGACATACAACGATGTTCTGGAAATCACTATAACAACATTAAACGCCGAAAGTATACACAATTATAAGACAAGTTATTTGCACATTTATCTGGTTATTATAATTAAATAGGCACAAATCGAATTCCCTTTCTGAAGGTCTTATCAGTCGTAATTCAAACTGCAGTTACATAACCTGTGACTGTGTCCCTATAACACGCAAATACGTTTATAATTATTTAGTAAACACACACACGAACACACACACACACCTGCGCACAGAGTTACAATGGGACCAGAGCAGGCGGCCGGTAAACACGGCCCCGCCCGCGAGAGAGCGAGCACGTGGAATGTAAAGAGCTTTCAAAGTCAGATATCACACTCGCCAACTCGGAGAAGTTGCCGGAACAGTTGTATTATTTCTAAACTCAATGTACGGGGACAGTATATGTAAAATTTAAATGCTTATTTCAAGAAACTTTAGTCCTGCTCAACATCCAAGTAGCGAGTATGGAGAGTAAGACAATTTTGTGACATTTGTTTGTATACTAAGAGCCGTGGTTTCAGTTAAGGGGTTTGGTAGAGTAAACCATCTTCAGAATTTGGACATTTTAAATAATTTTATATCAGATTCCACTGTATGTACAACAACGAAACTTTATAAATAAAGCATGCTACACGTTTACTATGCAAGCACATATGTTATAATTGATGTTAGAATTAACAAACTCACCAATTAATTACTAAAAATGGCGGCTCTTTGTATGTCTGTGCTCACCGTTTCCTTCATAGCTGGGCCATTTGTCAATATATGAGTGTTCTGCTTTTTAAGTGTACTGATTGGAGTTACAGCTAAAAAAACTGGCCACTTCCAGAATTATATTTGCAAAATTAGTATTTTTAATTTTGTGTTCCTCAAATATTGCATATTTTGGTCATATTTTGCATGTAGATATTTTTTCTCCAAATAAGTATTGACCCTAGGGAAATGAGTTTGGTCAGTTTTGTAGACTCTGTCACTAAGATCATGAAAGAAAAGTGGCATTGTAATACACCATATAATTTAGGAGCTACAAGGGAGATAGTTTTGAATAATATAGTTTTGAGAAAGTTAGCTGCAAAGTTATGTGACCCCTGTAGAGACACATCAGCCTTCCAGTGGCTGCTAAAATGCTCCTGCGGTATAGGATGTTCCCTCTAAAGCAGTTTTCACAGCTTAATTTTCCAGTATTAATTTTCTTTTGCTTTGTATGGCCTCTTTTGTGGCTTCTCATATTCTTTTTCAGCAGATTTTATACGCAACACATCCTCTTGTAGCACGTTCGCAAAAGACACCAGGATTCATGCCCATTTTTTGCAGCACAGCCAACCTACTCTTCACTCCATCACTAAATATCATAACCGCATCATTTGTGGCAATATTCACAATCGTCTTTCCACAGAATCCAGTTTTGGGCACAGTTTCTATATCCTAGCATTGAGAGACGCAGCATTCTATGTGTAACCTCCTAAATACCTTTTCAACAGTTCACTAGCAACTAAATCCTTGAAAACAGGCTTAATCACATCCATAACAGCTGAAGGTAATGTGTTTTTGTGTTTGTATTCTTGAACTCTGCCTGCAGTGACAGCTCGCTGGTACGAGCACCAGGAATTTTCTCCTTTTGGACAGAAGTAATGAAGTGGATTTTCATTAGATGAGATTTTATGGTACCAAAATGCCCAGATAGCAGTTCTCATATCATTTACTGATGTTGAATTACTTCTTATGGCATTTCCACAGTAAGTCGTCAAATTATTTATTGCAGAACATATGTCTGTTTTTTCCAGACAGTTATTTGCCATCTTAAAGTTTTTCCCCTTGAATTCTTTCTTCAGATTTCTCAGTCGTGTCCCCATACGTTTATGAACATGTCCAACACATTCAGCTTGTGATTCATACACTAGGACCATACGGTTGGATATCTGATACAGCTTTGAATGACTTCGTCTCACCATCACCACTGTACCATACGCCATACCTTATCTCAGAACGTTCAGAGTTCTCTAAATAGCTTATGCATTGTCTAGCATTTTAAATCATAACTCCTAAACTAGTTCAGATATTTAAATAATGCTTTCATCAAAATGAACTAGAAGAGTGTAGTTAAACATTAAAAAAATACTTCGAAAAATCAAATATTTGAAAGTTATTTACTGTACCGATTCACAAAACTCAGTCGGAATTAATTTGCAGTCTAGAAGAAATTTCTTGCCTTATCTTGAAATGCTCCATGTTACGTTCCTTCTGATATCTGAAACCAAGTTAAAGTGATCAATGGGCCGATGACCTTAGATGTTAAGCCCCTTTTAACAACAAGCATCATCAAAGCAAAGTGATCAAAGAGATATGGAATCTTCCCTCAAAATTACTCTTCTCTGGTTACGGATGTAGTAGTTCCCCTCTTCATGAGTCTTTGTAAAGGAAATGTCTCCTCAAAGGTTGCCTTTTAAACCGTACCACTCTTCAAAATGACACAGAGCTGGAAGAAGTTCAGAATATAAAGTCAATCTTTCTCTCTATGGAGTCTTTCCTTCAGTGGGAAAGAGCTACGGTGTAAAATTCTCTCTACCTGAAATGATTAAAAGGGACCTGTATTTATACATAAACAGAGATGCCGCTTGATTTCTTTGATGAACTTGAGGTATGTGCGTGTGTATGCATGAAAAAGCGAGAGTGAAGACGTCAGGGAGAGAGGTAATGCAGATTCAAAGTGAGGAAGAAAGTAGATTGCACACGTATAGCTTTACATTACCTAGCTTCATAAAGGTATGAATGTTTATTATTTAACATACAGAGAGTAATATCCCCCCCCCCCCGCATACCTATGAGACATTAACATCTGTGGTCTACAAAGGGGACTGCTGGCCAGTCAGATAGTCTATAGATAGTGAACCAAATCAAACCCCTTGGCACTACAGCCCTTGAAGGGCCATGGCCAGCAAGCGACCGCTGCTCAGCCCGAAGGCCTGCAGATTACGAGGTGTCATGTGGTCAGCACGACGATTCCTCTCGGCCGTTATTCTTAGCATTATAGACATGGGCTACTCAATTCTAATTACGTAGGCTGAGTGGACCTCGAACCAACCCTCAGGTTCAGGTAAAAATCCCTGACCTGGCCGGGAATCTAACCCGGGGCCACTCGGGTAAGAAGCAGGCACGTTACCACTAAACCGCGAGGCCAGAGTCTATAGATAGTAGTGTCACATAATCCACATAACGTTATCCTCGATCGTATTCCTTGCCTGTCATGACAAAGTCCACTCTCTCTCTTATCAGACAGCGCTTAAGTCGATCTCACGAGGCTCCGTTCGAGTCCTTAGGTAAGAATTAAAATACTGGGATGAGCCGAGAAACGAACCTGGGACGAAGGGCATCACGCTGTAAAACAGGACTAAGTCTACAAGTATAACACAGAACCCCGCCCGGGGTAGGAAAAGTGGTGGAATAAGAAGTAAAGGTATGTGCTCTCAGAACTTATAATGTTATAACAAAGAGGTATAGTGTAGGTAATAATAATAATATATTTTACAGAAACATCGAGGTGCCAGAATTTTGTCTCACATGAGTTTTTGCGTGCTGGTAAATCTAGTGACACGAGGCTGGCGTTCTTGAGCACCTTCAAATAACTTACGACTGGACGTAGCTGGGATCGATCTCGCCAAGTGGGGCTCATACGGCGAGCGTTTTCCTGCTTGACCCCTCAGCGCGGCTACAGTAGCCCTCACCTATACTGCATACGAGTTGTTGATAAATGGTCTGTGTCTGTTTGTTTAGCATTACGGTCGCCAGCCAGTGATGTACTCGTGCTGGCAGCTTGAACACTCAGTGTCGCCAGGTATCTGCTCCGTATTTTATCAGTCCTTTGTTTACCCCAGACCTGTGCGACTAGACAAAGATATCGTGTACGAGCCTTATTCTGTCACAGTAATGAGAAAAGTCCATCAGGACGTGTCCTGCCTTCCAAGCCACACTCCCGCACGCGAAGAACCTTTGTAAAGAAAAAATCTTCGATCGCTTACACTTGTGGATCGTCGGCTCTGAGTACATTTTCATCACAAGAGAATCAAGGTAGACCATCTAGAGCGTGGCTTACAATACCCCGTTACCGAATTATTTACTCTATGAATACGGAACTTCTTGGAAATCGGCATCAGGATTGTTATAGTAAGTTCTGATACACGTAGCGTCCTGTTAGCCTTTCAGAGACAACATGATTATTGCAAACAATGGTTATTTCCCTCTTTATTTAACATTCGGTACTTAGCCATTTAGCTAGCAAAACAGCAATGTACAAATGCAAAAAGTACGTATTATACATAAAATACACGCACTACATGAAATATCACAATATGGAAGGAAAGAAGGACAACTGATTTTAGTGACTTGGCAGCACACGCAAATATTCCGTAAATATGGACATCTCTTAGGGTAGTGAGTTATTTTAGAAGTAATCAGAGTAGGGCAGTAATAAGCATATCCGACGCTGTCGATAGCTTTTGGTCCATCAATATATATAAAGAAAATTGGGCCCAATCGATCGAATGGATTCCGCTGTACAATTGTTCCTTTTATAGAAGTGGCGTAGGTAGTCTGGGCGGTAGAATACTGCAGGGCCAAGAAAGGATATTTCAAATGCTTAGAAAACAGATGTATCGCTTTACACAACGGGTATGGTGTATTACAATTTCTTGTAGCTTTTGATGAGTTCTGGAGTTCGCTGAATACGTTCTGTTGGTCTTAAATCCGAAGTGCCCGCTGTTAGTTTCACCTTCGGCAGGAGTTTCTTTAGTGTAGCTCGCCGAAATAGGCCTACTACTTTATAATATCCGTCGGACAACTCTCAGACTGCGTAGAGATTTCTGTATAACGACACGTGGTAGTTCTAACCCTAAGAATCGAATTGTCAGTTGATATAGTCATCGGACTCTTACTTCGATGACGATTTAGAGGATTTCTTCTGACAACCATACAAGGTAGAAATATGGATCCTGATCCGTCATTGACAACACTCGGCCGCAGTACTGTAATCGGGCTTGCTCATACCTTTCTGTTTGACGATGAGCAACTTGAATGCGGCACGCAAATCCACCTAGCACTTTAAATATCCACCAAACACTATCGTTTAAATCGAGTTCAGCGATGTTCTTCGTAGAGTGATTTGGGGACTGAAACAACTGTTGGCGAAGTGACCCGTGATTCTCATTTGTGGTGATGCTTATTGGGCGCCCTGTTGCCCACTTTTGTTCACGTAAGACTGATCCCGTATGACGGAACACTGAGACAGTTGGCCGTGCGCTTAAGTTCGCATAGCTGTGAGCTTGCGTTCGGGAGATGGTGGGTTCGAATTTCACCATCGACAGCCCTGAAGATCGCTTTCCGTGGTTTACCATTTTCACACCAGGCTAATGGTAGGGCTGTACCTTAATTAAGGCCACAGCTGCTACCTTCCAATCCTAGACCTTTTCCATCCTTGCGTCGCCGAAAACCTTCAATGTCTTAGTGCAACGTTAAATCACTTGCAACAAGAAAGAAAAAATGACGGATGACGGAACTTGTCAAGGAAATTTAATATAGTTCTGTTATTTGGTACCTCATTAAATCGCTCCTTGTACTGTTCTTTAACATGAAAATCTGGCCCATTCTTACTCTCCACTCCATAGACCGGAAATAATGTCCCAAGATAAACACGCTTTTCTCTGTTATGGGGACCATAATTTCAGAAATCAACATAACACTGAATTCAAGATATGTTATTCTATTAATGCGATTAAAAAATACTTCATTGCTAGGGAGGCGTGGACAGCATATGAGCAATAATTGCAGTGTCGTTTGTTTTGCCGCATACCCTATATATAAAACATAAATTAATATGCAAAATAAGTTGATATTTTGCTTCCTGAAAACAATAGCGACGCATTATATACACATAAGTCATTAGAAATAATAATAATAATAATAATAATAATAATAATAATAATAATAATAATAATGACCTTGATAACTAAATCACAAGCAATAAATTATAATTTGATCATGTATAGTGTTGTGTTTACTCATTGATTCGTTATTGAATGTTGTGCTTATACTCCTGCGCGTAAATTTGGTGAATAACAATTCACATTATCTTCTAAGTACGTATAGTATACAAGGTTGATAAATTTCATAAGAGGAAATGTTCAAAATATTGAAACAAGAAGGCAATAGCTTTCTGAACGCACAAATTAATATAGTCCATTTCTAGGAAACAACTCTCGGTAGGAATGAAATGTGTAAAATTTCTTAACATTTAATTCGTTGTTAAATGAAAAGATTCTCAGAGAGGTGTTTATTTAATGAGAGTAGAGTTTGTGACCGACTTTATTACTATAATATTTTTAAAGTTAGGAACCTAATATTCATCTCGTATTATGATGCACTAGCGTTCGTAGTACTACCTTTGTTTTGATTGTTTCAGGAAAATTGAAATTCTATTTCAATGTACATTGTTATTGCAAAATGTTCAATTACATAATTAACAAATGCAGCATAAATGTGTAATTGAAATCACTGATAAAGATGTCCAAATAATGAGAAAGTCTCTATAAAAATGTTGTAATTACAATTTTTTTTTGTCGAATGATGATCTAATAAAATTAAATAGTTATAGTAATTTGCGTAACCATGAGTGCATTTTGGACAGCGTGAACTGAGTAGAATGATAATGGACATTTTGTGTAATTATGTAACCCAGATAGATTAAAATACTTCACTAAATTGAAAACTGAAATTCCAATGTTCGATACAGCTGTATTTTATACTGAAACCACACTAGCGAAAGTGGGAAGTGTTGCAACATGAAGTACCACTCCGATATTTATAAAACTTCGTGGATATATTCATCAGATAACGGGTATTAAATGATTGAACTTTCAGCCCATTTGGAAATGCCCATCATCATTATCAACATCATCAGTGTGGTGTATGACCCCCACGGGCACGAATACACTCATGTATACGGTGTGGCATGGAAGCAAACAGCCTCAGAATGCCATCATGAGGGATTTCTTACCATACGTGAAACACAAGATGTGTATATTGCTGGCTGGATGCTGGTATAACCATGCACGTCTTCCCATCACATGCTCTGTGGGTGACAAATTAGGGGACCGGGCAGGCCAGTCAAGGAACCGTACATTCCTCAAGACGTTGTTGGTGTGAACTGCAGTGTGGACTCTTGCATTATCCTGCTGGAATATTTCATTTGGCACCCTCGTCATGGAGGGTATAACAACAGAGTTTACTATTCTTACCACATACTGGTGAGCATTCAATCTCCCTTCAACAAGTACCAAATCCATCCTACTGTCATATCCAATTGCTCCCCACACCATCATTCCAGATGTTGGAGATGTATGCGCCTCGATAATCACTGCTTCCTTTGACCTTCCACCAGGTCATCTACGGACATGTTCACATCAATCTGACCGCCACAGACATAAGCAAGACTCGCCGCTGAACACCGCAGAATGCCACTCAATGTCCTAGTTGACTCTGGCTCTACACCATCCAAGTCTCCATTGTCTGTGGTTTAGCGTCAGCCGTGAACAACGCATGGCAACTCGAGATGTCAACCCAGCTTTCAGTAATCTGTTCCCGACGGTTCGTGGTGACACTGTACCTGTAACTTCTGCCCGGATATCTGTTGTTGTCATCCGTCTGTTCGTCTGAACCAGCCGAATAATCCTCCTGGAAGGACTCGTACCTGCCCTTCCTGCCACACTGTTGTCCTGAGTCCATCTCATCACTACTCATTCTGCTGCCATTGTACGAGGGCTTTTTATCAACCTCCTGTGGGCTATAAAATAAAGAATAAAATAACAAAATGATTTGATTACTAAAAGTTTAGTCGTTTTCTACTTAGTTTTTCTACATAAACACCAAAACCTTTCAGGCATTTGTCGTATCGTGACACCAGCTTTGCGATGCCCTCTACAAAGAAGTAAGGTGCGTCTGGATAGCCTCCTGAAGTTCGTTGGTGGCGAAGCGTTGTCCGCCCAACCATGCCTTCAAACTCATCAAAATGTTAAACCATCGTACGGTAGCGACTGATTTGCGTCCTTGCCCACCGTCGTCGTGGATGTCTGTTCGCCCTTCTTTAACTTTACGACATCATTCCCGTACACTACCACCATTCATATAGTTTTCACCATACCATAACACTACACTCATTCTGCGATGGACTTCAGCAGCGCTACATCTTTCAGCTTGCAGAAAACGTATCATAGGTCGCAGCTCACACTTGGCGGGAATATCAATCTTAGTGGCCAGGTTCAATTGCCCGTAGCTTGGCTATGACTGGCGCATTGGAACGACAGAGGCAGACGTTGTGGAGGGGATGTTGGGTGATCGCACGATGCACAGACCTGGTTCCCGACTATCTCTTGTTTACATGCATGATCGGAAGTTGAATAAAAACCAGCCCTCGTCCTAGAGCCAATTGACCGCGCAATCTGTCGGTACGATGCTCCCATATCCCTCATGCGAATGATTCGACCTTTCACAATGTTCGAATGTTGGTGATAAGCTGTCCATGCAAGTCCTCTAGTGGTGGTGGTGATTATTGTTTTAAGAGGAAGTACAACAAGGCAACCATCCTCTATATAACACTAATCAGAGGGACAAATGGAAGGGATCCGATACTTCGAAAAATGAAGATATCGGCCAAAGGAAGACAAGGGCCACGAAGGGCGTGAAAATGAAAGACTCCCTAGCCCTCGCAAACCTAATAGCGTCGGGGTCGGAAAAGAACAAGAGTTGACCAAGGGAGGTCGGATAGGATAGATAAAAGTGAGGAGCCTGGCACAAGTAAGTGGAAGCAATGCCAGGACTCAGCTGAGGGCCCCGTGGTCGCCAACCCACGCTCCAAATTTCAGAGCCCCTGAGGCCCCTTTTAGTCGCCTCTTACGACAGACAGGGGATACCGTGGGTGTTATTCTACCGCCCCCACCCACAGGGGGAAGCAAGTCCTCTAGGCATGCTATGGTGCGATCATTACCTGGAAAGAGACAGTAATATTAGACACACTCAACAGCCTCATGTACATACACCAGCCGTCATATTTGGAGATGGCGTTTTCCTGTACTAACAATTAGATCGTATGAGGGTGAAATTTTTATTTTTATGTAACAGATATGGAAATACTTGGGTAGCAGTTTGGTGGCATTCGGTCAAGGTGTTCATGATGTAACACTTTCCATTTCCGCTAGTGTATTATTATAACATCTGCGATGTTTAGTCTATACACGTAAAAGAGGTTTACTTCCAGAATTATACAAGCACAGAATTACACACCTGAGCGAGCCAAAGAAGTAATCTTCAGTTGATCATTCCTCAACACCAAAAGAGATATCGTGTTCAAAGATACTGTATGTCCTGAATAAAACTAATGAAAAGGATTGCAAGAAAGATAATAAGAATAATAAATTATATACTATATTAATAGTAGAAAATGATCATTTACCCTAACATTGTTTAAAATGCCCAATCCGTCACCTTGGATGAATGGTCATCGTTAGCTACCTGTGTGGATCAGTGGTAGAGTGTCAGCCTCCAGATCCCAGGACAGCGGGTTCAAACCTGGCAGAGGCAGTCGGCGAAAAAGGAAGTCCATTCGACACTCCATGTCGTACGATGTCGGCATGTAAAAGAGCTCTTGTGACACGTTTGGTGTTTACCCGACAAAATTAATCAAATCTCAACCATAGACGCCCAAGAGAGTTTCGGTTTACTCGGTCTAACATCTAGTGGGCCTAGAGTAAAACGGAACGTCGAAATTGACGAGCAGACAGCCAGATGACGTCAAATTGTAATGTCTGCACACAGTAGCTGAGGCGAGTTGACCATGCGGTTAGGGTCGCGCAGCTGTGAGCTTGCATCCGGGAGATAGTGGGTTCGAACCCCACTGTCGGCAGCCCTGAATATGGTTTTCCGTAGTTTCCCATTTTCACACCAGGAAAATGCTGAGGCTGTACCTTAATTAAGGTCACGGCCGCTTCTTTCCAACTCCTAGGCCTTTCCACTCCCATAGTCGCCATAAGACCTATCTGTGTCGGTGCGACTTAAAGCCACTAGCATACGATTATTATTATTATTATTATTATTATTATTATTATTATTATTATTATTATTATTATTATTATTATTATTATTAATTGTCAGCGCTGTGGTCTACGGTTCAGAACACCACGGGTTCGATTCCACCGAGCAGGGATTTTAGCCACCTCTGGTTGGTTCCTCTAGCTCGGGAAATCGATTCTTGTGATCGTTTTAATACGCACCTTCATTTACACATAACAAATCACACTAGCAACCTTTACAGAAACACATAATAGTTAAAATATCACTCTACATACTGTAGGTTAGGCGTACGAGAGGCCATTTCGTCGCAAAACTGAGCTTAATCCGAACACAGTGGCCATCTCAATTAACTGGGATAAGAACAGAAAGAAGAAGAAGGATTGTGAACGTTTGGAAGGAGAATCATGGGATAACTGCACTTAAGAAATTGAAGGATACTGTTTCAAAATTTTTGTTGTGGTGGGGGGAAGGAATCTGAATCTATCCGAATTCCATAAATAGGAACATTCAATTACAAAACCTCAAAGCCATTGTCAGACACTGGTATTAAACAAACTTCAGTAAGTGTATCATACATATACACTTGTAACTCTTTTAACATCAGTTCTTCGTTACAGTATTAATTGGAAATAGTACATTTGTATGAATTAAAGTCTATAATGTTTTCTATGGTGCGCGAAGTAAACAAATTGTCCCTAATTAACGTAAGCATGCTTACTTTATAGACTAGTGTTCAAATACTCACTTTAGCGGTGCGCAAACTCTATAGAGTGCAAGCTCTTTCATACTGTACTACTTCATTTAACTCTCCCCAGTCTTAACACTCAGGAATTATCTATAACTCTTCACTGAAGAATATAGGCCCTACGGCATAAACCTATATTTCTTCTGAAGTTATTCACACGAGCTAAAAATAAACAGCCTGTATTGAAGTGAAAGAACTGTAGTGGATGGAAGCAGGTTTATTACCATTATCCTCTATGAAATGGCTTGCTTTCACTGTACTAATATATTAACTTTGCTATTCCACTCCCTGAGGATGGTGTCTGCTATGTCTTGCTGAGAGAATATCTAAAAGCCAATTTACGAACAGAATAAATTATATAACATTTATTAAGTTTTGTCTCAAACTGGGACCGTAGTACGTAAACTTACTGTATTACACATTGCTCTGTTCCACCGTATGCCATTACTAAACCATTAAGCTGCGATACCCCTCATTAACGCATATGTCGGAGCGGAGAGCAGTTAACTCTCACTGTGTTCCGATATTTTACTACCGAGAGAAATGCTAATTTATGATATTCAAGAGGAAAGACGAGATCCAGTGCTACACAAATGTTGTTACTGAAGTATGATGGGGAAGAAATAATTAGAACAAGCCCTGGGATATTCACAAGTTAGTGGTTGCTGATGATGAATGATTGCAAACGCCGTATCCCGACGCAGTATGTTGTTTGTTAGAGTATGCTCCTAACGACTAAAATTCTAAATTGACAGTTCCCATCCCATGTGTAAAAGATAATTAAGGAATAATAGTTACGTCAACTAGTAACTGCCGAGGGAGGAACGTCACGATTTATAATCGAAACACTCTACTAATCTCGGAGTTACGGTTTTTCTCTATCGATGCAACACTTTTCTGTAGCCACCTACCACACAGATGACTAAACTGTTTACGCCATTTTCCACTACACCATTCTCCTACGCCTTACGTGTCACCAAAGACTGGACAACAATTGATTCTGGAACTCAATTCAAAAATATTTTTTCAATAAGCTCAAAGAAACTAATTTTATAAGGTGATGAAAAATCTACGGACAAGAAGTCGCCATGACATTCAGTCCTGAATACGAAGTTATACTGGTATAAATACAAATGTTCACTGATATCTGGTTTCCAAGAAATAGACATCAGAACTTAAGAACGTTGACAACGCTGTAAAGCTGAGTATTATGATACAAATTCACTCTGAAATAATGACAAAATGTAATTGTATGGCTAAAGTATCCGCTTCTAAACCTCATGAAACCTCGTATCAACGGGCGAGTTGGCCATGCGGTTAGGGGCGCGCGGCTGTGAACTTGCATCCGGGAGATAGTGAGTTCGAATCCCACTGTCGGCAGCCCTGAAGATGGTTATCCGTGGTTTCCTATTTTCACACCAGGCTGTATCTTAATTAAGGCCACGGCCGTTTCCTTCCAACTCTTAGGCCTTTCCTCTCCCATCGTCGCCATAAGACCTATCTTTGTCGCTGCCACGTAAAGCCATTAGCAAAAAAAGGAACCTCGTATCCAATATGAGATGCCGAAATTTTTTATTGTAATTTTATCCGTAATTAACATGAACATCGTTGAATTAAATATATAACACGGAGCTATATTATTTTGAATAAAATGTAGACTAATTACATTTAATAAAGTGTATATTATGCAACGAGCATATGAAAACATTTTCTAAGACACGAATATGTTTAATTTTCATACCTGAGCTTTAATATACGACTGCTTTTTTTAGACCCGAAGTTTTTAATTTCTACAATATATAATATAGATAGCCTATATTTTCTTCCAATCGATACTACTACTAAATGTTTTCATCCCTCCCCTGAATGGTGAGGCAGGTCTCTAAGATGGTGACGCCGTCTCTCACGCCAGGAAATTTGTGTCGGAGAAGGAGGTATGTGTAGAAGGTGAGAGGGTTGGTAGCAGTAGCCTATACTAGGAACTGTCCCACTATTCGTCCTAGTGCAGGAGAATGGAAGACTATGGAAAACCATTCTCGGCACAGCCGACTGTGGGGGCCAGTCCGTCTCTGCTTCCCGAATACGGGGACGTAGAGCTACGGTAGAGCCATGGCCACCCCTCTTCAGCTCCGTTGGCCGGTCGGAGTGCAGAGCTGTTGGACCTCGGACCAGCCGTGGCTATGAGACCCACCCTGCATCCACCGGCAAAAAATAGATATTTCATACTCTAAGTGCAACACATTATATGTCCACTTTTTCTACCATCAAGGTAATCTGCCTTAGAGTGGTCAGTCGCTCCCAGACGTGCACAGTTCGAACAACTCAAACTATGAAAGTAACTTAAAATTACACCATGAATTTGATGGGGAATATTTCTCTAATATGGACAAGACGAGGTCAACTCATATCTATAAATGATGCAAGTCGAGGCATGACATCACTTTTGCGGAAAACATGTTTATTAAAATTAAACAAGGAATACGATAGATACAGCAAAAAAAAAGTCATCAAATGTGACAAGACTATACATGACTTAGATCTTTCTCAATGATTATAGAGTTCATCTTGAGGATCAAAATATAATATTTCAATTAATCAAGTGTGTGCCGACACACATACTTAACATTTAGCAAGTTCCTGAACCTTTGCACTTTAACACTGTGACCTGCGTGCACGCACCACGCTTCTGGCTGGTTTGTTAATTCTTTCTACTTCAGATGAGTATTTTGCCTTTCCTTAACACTTACCTTTGCAGTGGGATTCCCTAACCTTAAAAGAAATACGTGTTTTTATGTGCTTCCGGGTGAAAGTAACTAATCTAACTGTACACATCAAAATACGCTGAACGGTAAAACATCCTACCAAAATATTCACCTCGAAAACGAGTATCCACAGGAACATTAAATCAGCTGTGGATCGGAGCCACACACAATAAAATCCACGTAAGTGGCAAAATATACTCAAAACAAAGAGCAAAAACATGTAGTCATATATTTCCTGGCTTCACCAAGAAAAGCACGCCGCATTTAGGCAACTCTCAATCACACACTCTCGATGGAAAATATTAGTGAAATATATTTTACACTTAGAGCAATCACTTCCTATTCGACGTGGTGTACCCTTACTGGGCAATTTAGGGCAATATTACTTAATTTGGTTTCACAAACAGATGTATAGATGGAATAGTTGGATGAGAACCGCCAGAAGTCACTTACCAGGCTTGAAGTCTCGTCCTCCCTACTTTCGTTGCGTCACCAGCTGAACTCATGTAGCATACGGGCAATGGAATGTTCGAAAAAGAAAAATAGGAACTACCTAAAATATAATGAAAGTAGGATTCTATAATATGAGAGGAATACACTATTATTATTAAATGAGAAGGATCTTCGTTTAAACATTATTTTTCTAAACATTTTATTATACTGATAGAAACCACACGAGATGATGCCGTATTTCAACACATGAGCAAAAAGAACAATTCAGACTAATACAAAAATTATATGCATGGTATGCCTTCATGTCCTTGTAGTTTGTCCTCGGCATAGTTGATCTTTGGCGTACCTCAAGTCATTTGAATAACACACACTAGTACGTGAATTTATTTATTTATAACAATGATATTAAATGGCATCTAATGTTTTAATAAGCTGATCAAAAATGGATATTAAATGGTATCCATCCTGGTCATTAATTAATTATTAATCCTCATTAATTAATCACATCCTCAATTAATTATTAATTGTCATGATTTGGAATGAAAATCAAGTACATCTACCCTACACACGAGATTGCATCGCCGTATATCAAACACGTGGTCTAATTGATCACGACAATTACATGTTTACACTGAACACATACGCATATCCTGGGTTTACCTAACAAAAGTTTACAAAGAAACATCTGCCAAAGCTGGAATCGAACCCATCACCATAGAACACTTTGAGAAATAATAAAACACGTAAACACACTACATAGAAAAAATATCAACATATTTTACACAATACATCTTGAAGATATGGCTTAACCAAGCCATAGTATCTGATTAAATTCTTCGCTCCAACATCATTCGAACACACGGACTTCAGCTTCCAAAGTAAAATTTTTTAAACTCCAATCAAAGGCTAATTTAATGCCTAAGCATAGGAAGCGATTTATCCTTCGCAAAATCAGAAAATTATCCGCATTACACATAACGTATCATTAGAATGGAATTGAGACTGCTTTGGCGAATGAAAGGGAACTCGTCAGAAACATTGAGCTTTGCTGGAAACTACAAAATCTCTCTCTCGACTCTCAGTCGGCTAGTAATATACCTGTCAATCATGACAACAGCTATGTGACCAGCCTTGTGGCTACGGACACTTTGAAGTCGTCCTTCTTTCTTTCTCTCTCTTTCTTTCCTTCATATATCATTGCGGCTTATTCTCAAGTACGCATTCATTTGAGAGCCGTCACTTATTATTCATTATCTGGCTATATACTCAGCCTAATTGAACATATCACAACAGCCATAATTATTTATTATTCTTTATCATTTCAACAACATAACATGTTACAGCTTCGCCCTTCCATATCATACCACAGCATCTCAATCCGTTCATTTAATTTACAGAGAAGACTCCATTCTTACAGGTTATTTAATTCTTCTCACATATTTATATTATTCATATTAATACCTCGGTTTTGAACATCATCCGTTCATCTAATATCATCTGGGATTTACAAATTCCTGAATTACCTTAAAGCAAACGTATACTTTGTATTCAAACTACTACCAGATAAATCATTACGAAGAAATATGTTTAGCTAAATCGCCAATCTTCCCAAATATGTGCTTCATATAAGCTAAGAATTTCTGGGATCTATATAATAATTTATGCAACTGATCCAATTAAATATCAATGATTATCTTGAAATCATTTGATAATCCTAACTAAATAATAAATCTTTTCCCAGTCATACGCGCATAATGTTCCCTACATTTTTAATTATTAATTATAGCATTATGATATTTACAAAATAAAAATTACTACTGGCATGCAAATCTCGTGGTAACATATATTTAAATCATGTGTACTTATCAAATGATGGGTATGGTTTGCTGTCATCTCGGGGTACATCTTAGATTTTTACACGACCATGATGAATGTTCTTCTCTCTGGCAGTCCTCGGTTCCTCTTCATACTACCACGAGTGGATCGATGTCTCGAACTGTGGTCTTCTCAGTTGAGTCTCTGGACGCTCCCTGTAGAACTGATCGCAGGCACTTAGGCGTGATTCTTGTAGACTCTAGATCTCGGGTTCGACGACCACTCACGAACATACAGAAAAATGGGAAATCAGATATTAAACACTGTTTATATACTTTCAAAGGGAATCTACTTGTGACAAGATCCACTCTTTAACTTCAAATCGATTAGTGCAAATAGTGGCAAGTTTGTAGAAATCACTGTTCATTTCCCCAGTAATCACCCAGTCTATCACCACGAGTGTCCATGGAGTATGCAAACGCTAATTTTATCACGAACAGTTATTTAATTTTTCCTGAACGTCACTCGCTCTTAAATGCTTTAGATCGATGATTATTAATAATTTCTGAACATAATTAGCTGTCTCACCATTTCTAAATAACCTGACGCGTTTGCCCTTTCGTTGGCGATTGCACCATGAGCCACAACTGACTGTCTTTAACAATTAAAATGTTAATTGCTAAAATAAGGCTTCTATTCGGCAATTATGTACATTAACTTGTACCACACGGCTTATTCCGCGATATATTTACAGCACACTGATGTGTTTTTCTTTTATGGCACAACACTTCGTACACTGATATCCAAGTTCACTCCTAAGGTGTTAGTACTGCAGCTACACAGGTGACAATGAGATACTGTATCTAGGTCCTGGCTCTACTTATAGCCTCCGGACAAAATGGTCAGGGGGGAGGTGAATTATGCCCCTGTTGAAATCGAGGTCCGGTAATCGGAGTCTTTCAGCGACGTGATAACAATCAAATTATAGCTTGTGACCTCTACTTTTTACTGAAGACATATAAAACTAAAGCGATCAGTGGGTTATTCACAATTTCATCACGCAAGATCTCCCACTTTTTTCCACACGTTGTCAGATTTCAGCAATCGTCTTTACTCTGCATACTACTGTATGGCAAGCGTCATTACCGATCCACTATTCAAGTATTGCATTTATATGCATCAACAATTAGCATTAAATACATCGGTTCGAAAGAGACCTGACTCATAAATTTCCAAAAATTATTCCAGATGAAGGTGTTCTTATTCTTCCTCTTTTTAGTAAATTATAGTGAAGTAGCACCAGTGAATGCGGTGTTGAATTAGTAGAGGATATTTATTTCTCAGGGGTTAACACACCTTAGCCCACTCTCGGACAACCTACATCTCCACGCGTAGTGTTATCTTCCCTTCTCGCTCGCTCGAAAAGATAGCGCGATTTCAAGGTTTAGCAATACTGCGCTATCCTTTTCTCGTTACAGCGCAGAAAACTGCTCCTTTCGGGCTGGGGTATCGCAAATCACACCCCGGTTCGGCATGTAGACTGCTAATTACTACATAATATGTCACAGAATGTTGCGGAAAACGGTTTATATAATTGACTAGACCTCCCAACATGCCTATGACATGGTGATGAACAGTTACAGTAGGCTCCTAAAATAGTTTACATGAACAAAACCAATCATCTGGTGGAACTTACAACGTCAAGAATAAATCAAGGTGGGTTCCTGAAACAAAATGCATGGCACAAAATTCAAGAAAATATACAGAGTAGGCGTTGACTTTCATCACATAATTCAACGCTGGTCCCTGAAAAAGTTTGCATGACATAAATAATCCTCAGCGTGGTCATATCATAAAGTACTAGTCAAAATCTAGGCGTCGCGCTATAAAAGTCTCGTATACAACATCAATCTTAGTGACACGGACAAATACCACTAAAATCAACAAAATAAGCCGCTATAAAAACTCTCCTCGGTAGAAACACAAATCGTCCCCGTCCACCACACGGCCGAATGACTCAAAAGTGGAGATGCAGTCTCCCAAAATTGCAGCAAAGACAAAAATTATCCGGGGTAAAACCCTTAACATACGCTGCTTATAAGTCTACCAGAGGCAAGTTGCTCAAACATGAATATGTAGGCCTTTAAGAATGAGGAATGCGTCCCCTTACTCATCACCACACATTTTATCACATGTCCTAAAATTGGCAAAACTGATACAAATATGAATGACGTCGACGAACTTCCGCTCTCTAAGAAAAGACAATACAGCGCTGGTCACAAGAGTACTCGCGCTCGTTGAGTTAAAGTTGAAATAAAATTACCAACTCTGCTATAATACAATAACTAGAAAACTCAGAAATTACCACTATGGACATAATTCGTGTTTGAGAATCTGAAAGTTACTGAAATATCTTACACGTTCAACTCGAGAAAATCGTAATAATAATAATAATAATAATAATAATAATAATAATAATAATAATAATAATAATAATAATAATAATAATAATAATAATAATAATAATGATAAAATTTAAATTATAAGTACTTGCTTCAGAGGTGAAAATGGCAGAATGGGTCTAACCAACACCGAGAACTGCGAAATACTAGCAAAACACTTCGATCAACTGCTGAACTGTGATGAAACGAACCACAAGTTAGTGTTTCCAGAGATTCATGAAAATTTAGAAGCAGATCCACCACTTACTGTTCACAAAATTGAGAAAGCAATTAAAGCCCCCCCCCCAAAAAAAAACAAAGGGAGAGGAGAAGAATCCATTACAGCTGATGTTACAAAATGGTCTCAACAAAAAATCATAGATGATATTCAAATCATACTTGGAGAAATATGAAAAACGGAGAAGATCCCGGAAGAATGAAAAGTGGCTCTTATACATCCTTTGCATAAGAAAGGTAACAAGCAAGATGTCAACAAGTGCAGAGGTATATCCCCTTAGCCAGTCGCTTATATTTTCAACAATATTACTGAACAGGATAGAGGCAACACTTGACAGTCATTTGTGTGAATATCAGAGTGGATTTAGAAAAGGCAGATCTTGCTCAGAACAAATATTCAACCTTAAGTCCATAATCCGTCACAGACTAACTCCAAAGACATAGTAGTAACATTTATAGATTTAGAAAGGCTTTTGACTCTGTTGATAGGGAAACTCTAGATGAAATAATCCGAGAATTCGGAGTTAAAACCAAATTGACAAACCTTATCCGTTAAACCGTTACAAACACCATATCAAAAGTAAAATTTATGGATGAAATATCTAAACCATTCAGAATAAATACAGGTGTAAGGCAAGGTGATGGTTTACCTCCACTCCTATTCAATTGCGTTCAGGAGAAAATAGTAAGAATTTGTAATGAAAAACTGAAAGAACACAAGCTATCATCTACAACACTAGGAAGGAAGAACAGAGGTGTTGAAATAAACTCTCTAGCATTTGCGGATGATTTGGCCATACTTTCATAAAACATGAGAAATGCAGCAATACATGTAAATCTCTTGGAAGAAATATCCAACAGAACAGGTTTAATAATTTCTGTAGAAAAAACAAATTTATGAGAAATCTAAAAAATGCTCTAGAATTTGGTCGAATAAACAAGGTAAAGAAATTCAAATATTTGGGAGAAATAATTCAAGGAAATGGTTTGGAAAAATACGCTGCAGAAGAAAGGATACACAAGATGGGAAGGGCATACGGTATAACTAGGAATACTTACAACAAAAAGTGGTTATCTAAAAAAACCTCAAAATACAACATTACAACACAGTAATCGAATCGGAATGCCTATAACCTAGTAGATGTCTATTACTCAATTACAAGCTGAATAAATTAGAAGTACTGGAAAGAAAAATGATGCAAAATACTTGGCTCGCTAAGAACTACAGAACTCTCGAAATCAAGAAGTAATGACGAAATATACGGGAACGTAGGAAACATAACAGGTACAATGCGGAAGAGGCGATCGATATTTTTTGGACATTTATACGGAATGGATGACAACTGGTTAACCAAACAGACCTTCAAATATCTTTGGAACAAGAAGTCAACAAGCACCTAGATTCATGAAGTCAAGAATGATTTGGAAGAAAACAAAACAAGGGTAGAAGATGCAACAGTGAGAGATATTTTAGAAAGAAAGTGTTAAAAATGGAAGGATTCCAATGTCACGAGGGAAAGAAAACAGGCTCAAAATGGTCTGTGGAGAGGAAAAGGAGACATAGTGAGGAGATGAAGGAATATTGGAGGAGGAAGAAGGAACAACAAAGGATGAAGCATTGAAATTGCTTCTTGGTTCCTAGAAGACCCTAACGGAGAAAGAAATGAAGAATAAACTTTAAAGAAATCTGATTCTAATATTCGGAACTTGAAATACGAAAAACTGCGATCACCGAGCTTGATAGCTGCCGTCGCTTAACTGCGGCCAGTTTCCAGTATTCGGGAGATAGTGGGTTCGAACCCCACTGTCTGCAGCCGTGAAGATGGTGTTCCGTGATTTCTCATTTTCACACCAGGCAAATGCTGAGGCTGTACCTTAATTAAGGCCACGGACGCTTCCTTCCCAGTCCTAGCTCTTTCCTCTCCCATCGTCGCCATAATACCTATCTGTGTCGGTGCGACGTAAAGCCATTAACAAAAAAAAAAAACTGCGATTGAGGAAATTGTGAACCAATCACAAATGCAGTAATGACAACGAGCTTTTGACGCCACAAAGTACACTCATATGTACATTTAAATAGTCACGAACATGACGCTAACACAGATCGTGGACCCAAGCTCCACCAACACGCACATTCTCACTCACACTTCATGCAATAAATCGGGAAAACGTGACCGCATGTTATCGTACCATATGAAATCCCATTATTTACTGAATCTAGTCTTTCCTGACTTTAATTTAAATCCCTTTTACATTTAAACTTTTTAAGCCCCGAGACGTTCACTGCGTCTCAAACATCAAAGAGAAACATATTATGAAACACTGCTAAAAGCAAGAATATGACTTAGAAGAAATGATATTAACCATTCAGCTATACAATCACGATTTAAAAAAAAAGGCAAGCTGTGACATGCGATCGGTCCACATATACTTTACACTTAAGTTCTTTCTTTCTTAATCGGTTTTCCCTTCAGGGTTGGCTTTCCGCTTGGACTCAGCGAGGGATCCCACCTCTACCACCTCGAGGGAAGTGTCCTGGAGCTTTAGACTCTGGGTCGGGGGATACAACTGGGGAGAATGACCAGTAACTCGCCCAGGCGGCCTCATCTGCTATGATGAACAGGGGCCTTGTGGAGGATGGGAAGGTTGGAAGGGATAAACAAGGAAGAGGGAAGGAAGCGGCGCCGTTATGTACCATCCAGGCATTTGCCTGGAGGAGAAGTGAGAAACCACGGAAAACCACTTCCAGAATGGCTGAGGTGGGAATCGAACCGACCTCTACTCATTTTTCCTCCCAAGGCTGAGTCGACCCCGTTCCAGCCATCGTACCCCTTTTCAAATTTCGTGGCAGAGCCGGGAATCGAACCCGGGCCTCCGGGGGTGGCAGGTAATCACACTAACCACTACACCACAGAGGCCGACTACACTTACTTTTAAATATACAAGCTTCCCAACCGTTTACTGAGATAGGACCTAGTCTTCCCAATCAAGAGCTAAACCTACTGAAATAATAATATAAACCCTAACCTATCCTCTATGCAGCATTAAAACACTTGCACAAGTACATTTTGACATTGAAAATCTAATACTCATCTTTTGTCGATTCCGCCGCCTGCTTTCTGTCAGCCAGCTCCCATGCCCTTTTAGTCAGTCATTCTCACTGCGATGTCTTCAAACTGAAGCTCGTGCAGTCCGTGGATCTCCATCCTGGTGTAGGAATCACGTTCCCGATGTCTTGCTGCTTTTGCTGGTTCGGTACTTGACTACAACATTCCGTTCATTCGAGGTATTACAACTGGGTCAATTCAACCTGCCATAACATTCGGTCGTAGCTTCCCGTGACCATGAAATCCAGTTCTCATTCAGCGGCGTGACAATTCACTGCTTATCTAACACCGTAACTATGTCAATATTTACGTAATTCTCCATAATTCACTCGTATTATGTCACAAGTCTACAAATGGTAACAGTACACAATGCTGGACTAGAAACTGTGCTATCACGCGCCCGTGTCCTATGAAAATCTACTTTACTCCACCCAGGTATAAACTTGAAATACGCAGGCAACTATACATGTAAATGTTCATATCGAATTGTTCATTCCAGATAAATTTTTCAGACACTAAAATGTTGAATTCATAAGTTTTTTTTTTTTTTTTTGCTATTTGCTTTACGTCGCACCGACACAGATAGGTCCTATGGCAACGATAGGATAGGAAAGGCCTAAGAATGGGAAGGAAGCGGCCGAGGCCTTAATAAAGGCTACCAGCATTTGCATGGTGTGAAAATTGGAAACTACGGGAAATCATCTTTAGGGCTGCCGACAGTGGGGTTCGAACCCACTATCTCCCGGATGCGAGCTCACAGCTGCGCTCTCCTATCCGCACGGCCTCAACAAGTTCACGTTCACCCTGAAATGTTAGTGCGTTATGATCAAGTTGTTATCTCAGCATTGTTCTTACAGGCCCCCATGTCGTGTGTGCGCCAAGTAGCAACCCTTCTTTCTGAATTTGGCTTGCGGACAATAGACCACCGGCGCCAAACTTCCTGTCGAAATGTGAGACATTTGCGCTGTCCAAGTTAGGGGCCGATGACCTTCGATGTTAGGCCCCTTAAAACAACAAGCAAGCATTCCAAGTTACCAAGACTTTATAAAACGAATGTTAACAGTACTCTCAAAAATGATAGTACAGCAATAAAATGAACACTTTAATAAGGGCTGATTATGTATAGCCTACCATCTACAGGTAGTGTGATAACATTTAAAATCGAACAATCTTTACAAGAAATACCTCGTAAAAATGTAAATCACTGAAATAAAAGTCTTGATACTCATAAAAAACTTTGTTTTGTCAGAAATTTCAGATAATCTAGTATAGTATAGTTTTGTGGAAATACTATATACGGATCCATACTCAACAGCTCTCGAATATTGCGACAGATGGCAGGAATGATTTTTGCTAGTTCAACACAACACGGAAATTTAACCTCAAAGTCAAAAGACTAAATGAACTCTATTTATTTTAACATTATAATCAACACGAGCTGAAGTGATTTTATTTTAAATATACATTTTTGATTTGTTGATGGCGCAGTTTGTGAAATTTATCGGGGTAATGTAGTGTTTGAAGCTTGGTTAATGCGTATTTGAATGTGTTGTTTATCAATTCAGAATTTTTACCGATATCGGATATGGTTATATAGAAATCGATAGTTTTAATTACAACAATACTGTAATGAAAAGGTTGTATCATAATGAGTGTCAATATGATAGAGTTACGTCAAAGATAATTAGCATATATTAATATAGTCGAAAAAAGATTTATATTATTGAATTGCTTTAAACATAGACGATAACGATATGATTTTGATGTGAATGTCTTCATGGTATTACTTACGATAAACAAACATTTCAATGAATATTTTGACCCTTGAACTTTTTAATGCCGTTGTTAAGTTATTAAACCGAACTTACTCTACGTTTTCGGATGACGTTCGATATGCTACGCGGGCCATAGTACATGAACGAGACGGAAGACGTATTCTACTTCAAAAGCAACCAAGAGAAATTCTATGAAAAATGGTAGCATCATCACACATTCCTATATGATACGCTTTATGTGATTATACAGTATCAAAGAACATGCTGAAAGCTTACACCTTGCACTTCAGTCTAAAAGTCTCTTTACACACAACAGCGGATGGCACTGTAATGCATCAGTTTCAGTCTAGAAAATCTAGTGATTGTTTGCTTGTCCAATTCAATGTTTCAAAATTTCACGAGCTGAAGGAACAAGTCGTTCAATGACTCATTATAAGAGCTAAGGATGTTAGGTAAGGAAAGTTTAACATAGACCAGAATATCACTTTATATACAGTAAAATCCTTACAAGTAGATATAAGCAAAATCCTGTCCGTTACCTGCTTTTGTGGTCGTACCGGTTCTACTCGGAAGAAGAGTCTACGCCGATGAGCAAATCATTATGATAAGTAACGTTGTTTGATCAGGTGTGAATATGTGCAAGTGCGATACCAGAAGTAGTAGGTACATTCGTGAAATATATTCGTTATAGCATTTATTTCTGAAGTTACGAAAGCTCCGTTCCAGGTGTACCAATAATAATAATTTTTTGCATTTATTTATTTATTTGTTTATTTATTTATTTATTTATTCATGCTTCCATATTTATGAGTTGCCACAAGACAAAGTATACCATACAAAGTATTTTATTACAGTACTTAAACCAGTAAACGAAGTACAGTATATACATTTATGAAGATAAAAGAATTGGCCAAGACATTTATTGCTAATTGTAAAGACGATTCCTTAAAAGTTGAACAGGGCATCTTATTGATAATAATGCCACATCCTTACACAAATTATATATAAATGGGAACAAAATTATTGCAATCATTTTGGAATTATACCCCTGTAACTCACTTATAGTCCAATGACTGTGACAATCCTTCAACTGTATACGATTTTTAAAAGGCCGATGACCTTAGATGTTAGGCCTCATTAAACAACAAGCATCATCATCGATTTTGAAAAATTTAAATTTCATTTTGTTCTTCTCTTGGTCGATTACTGTTGGCTGGTCTATACCTGCTTCGAACTGCACTGTGGGAATAATGATGAAGCCGACTCTGTGGACTTTATCGCTGGCAATTTCATCCACTATTCGTATATTACCGATTTCAGCTACACTTGGACTTCTTCTTGTTCTTACCAACTGTTTTCTGCCAAAGAAGTTGCTACCCTTGTAGATACATGATCAGGGGTTTATACACCCAAAATATGGCTATAGGTTAACTGGCTTTCGGAGAATCAGTGACTTGGAGTGGAGGAGAGACGTGTGACAGAGTACTGTCAGGCTATCATCATCATGAACTGTCTTCATTCCTTACCTGTAAAGTGCAGGGCGGCCACATAGAGGGTAACGCCCTCTCTGGTCAGTGTGCGTGTTCTTGATGAGGTGTCTTTAGTCCCGTTGTCATGTACCGGTGTATAAATCCCTAGCTCTGTTCTTGATAGCCGAGTGACATCGCTGCTGGCTGCTCACCAAAGCATCCGAAGGTCAAATCCTGGCCAATGCCTGTTCGAGTTTTGAAATGGAAAGTCCTTCTCGTTCATATTCCGAGTAAAAGTGTAGGCATGCCTTCATGAAATTTTAACAGTTGTGATACTAACGTTAGTCTTCATCTTCGGCCTCGGTGACGCTTTCTCCCAACTGTATTTTGAACTGGGTCATTTGTTGGTAGATTTTAAAATACTCATGCACGTTACATACGATTCATTATCATTACTTGCTCAATGTTCCTATATATTTGATTCTACCAGAACTTCATTCACCTACGTTGTCTTCCACACTACAATTTCTGGAACCTCCTTCACTTAAACAGTTTTCAGCAATATTATCAGCACCGCTATTCGTCACGCTGTTATGTATAGGCCAAGCGCTTTCCCACGGTCTCCACACCTTAATTCGCAGTGGAACGAAACACTCTTAGAGCAACTCATTTACAACAGAACATTTTAAACAACTTTTGTGATGAATAGAAAATATATGAAAGTATGATTCAGAAACTAGTCATAAGGCTGATCTAATTCAGGAGTTTATTTTTTGCAGATTTCGCTTTCTTGTTCCCGTTATGTTGCAACAGCGACTATACGTGAGGGAGACATGTAGCTGTTGTAAAAGTCAGCCAGTTATCCCATTGGCTACGATGATCGTTACCATGTGCGTGATTGATGCGGATGTACGAGAGGCGTCACCATCAACAAAAGCTTGCTGCTTGGTGAACGTTTGAGTTCGGTGACAGGAGTAATAGGTATCGCGATCATTTTGGTGCCATCACATTCCGGCTGAACTATACAACAGAGTGTGTCTCCGCGCCAATTTTCTCCACATTCTGCGTTAAATAGACAGCATTAAATAATAACCCTGACAAACATGGTTTTCGCTTTCGAAATCAGCTAAGTCAGCTCAGCTACCCACATAGAAATTTTGATCGAAATTGGAGTGACACCTCGAAGGCTTCCATAGTTATTCATACGTCGAAAATGATTTATAAAATGTGTAAATATGGGCTCGGAACTATATCATTTTGTGAACAGAAACCTTATTTCATGAGTGATTCAACAGACGGCATCATATGCCACAAATGCGTACTGCCTTCCAGTTATACAGTATGACAGACAAAGGGAGGTTGACGCGTGAACAGAAGGTGAAGACAATGTGTCGTTTGATGCGGAAGCAAAGAGTGTAGGAAACGGTTCGCGTTCATTTCGGTACCCTATGGCCTTCCTGCCGGCAGACAGTGTATATACCGCCAGCCAATTTGAAATAGAAGCCAATATTATGGAGAGCAAACGACCCCGTCTGAAGCCGGTCCGCTCACCGGAGAATATTACGGCTGTGGCTCTCGAAATCCATTCAAATCCACCAGAACTGCCAGTGTTCAGCTGGATATCTCTCATCGGTCAATTCATAAAATACTCTAGTCTGAGCTTGATCTTTTCCCATACAACATGACAAGAGTTCATAAACCAATGGCGCATGACAACCACCGGCGAGTACAGTTAGCTGTGTGGGCTTATTGCAGAAGGTGATCCTATACTGCACAACGCCTGGTTCAGTGATGAGGCATACAGTACATTTATTTCAACGGTGCTATGAACAAAGAGAATGTCCGGTTTTGGACAAAGGAACGGCCTGATATTGTGCACGAGGTTGAAAATCATGGTGTGAAAGTGTGTGTGGGCTGTAATTTCGTGTCATAGAATTGTTGGGCAAATTCTTTTCTGTGACACAGTCAATAGTGTGCGTTAAATGGACATCTTGCGAAACAGTTATCTTCTGCAACTCTTTGCAACAAGACTACCAATAGGGACAAATAGTTCATGCAAGATGAAGATCGTCTTCACTCAGCAAATGATGTTCTGGACTTCCTGCATGAACATTTCGGACACCGTGCGATGTTCCATCAATATCTCGAACGTTTACAGCGCGTCTCAATCTGGCTACCATATAGCCCCAACCTTAATCCGTGTGACTTCTCCCTGTGGAGATATTTGAAGGAGATAATCTACCGACACGAACCATAAACAAGCAGTCATTCTGACCTTTATCCGAGGGTGGAGTGAGAACATGTGTCGTAGAGTGGTAACAAACGTGCATATTCGTCTCGAAGCTGTTGTACACCGAGAATCTAGTTGCTTTAAGTCGCACCGACGCAGATAGATCTTATGGCGACGATGGGAGAGGAAAGGGCTAGGAGTGGGAAGGAAGCGGCCGTGGCCTTAGTTAAGGTACAGCCCCAGCATTTGCCTGGTGTGAAAATGGGGACAAAAGGAAAACCATCTTCAGGGCTGCCGACAGTGGGGTTCGAACCTACCATCTCCCGAATACTGGATACTGGCCGCACTTAAGCGACTGCGGCTATCGAGCTCGGTACACCGAGAAGGTGGGCATGTTGAGCATCGCCTGCATACTGACTAATCATGCACATTTCAGTGAATGTTGTAATGCCATGTTTTATTAAATGTGCTGTATATTAAATATTCTATAAACATTTTCCAGTGTATGACATTCCGTGCGCCACCCTGTAGATATACAAAATGATCAACATAGAGTCAAGCTGAAGTGACGGGAAACGGGGGACCTAACGTGGCCAAAATCTGAAAGTATTTGGAGAATTCGTATAGGAATATTGAATGTTTCGTATTCTGGTCAATATGTCATGCGTTTGACAGTTGACTGGCAGTCATTCAGCTGACTAGGACCAATCCAATTACACAGCTAGTGAATTACAGACTGGGGTTAAACTTTGACAGCAATGGATTAGGCGAGAGTCGGCTAAACTCGTGTTTCAGTTGCGCGTGCTAGGCGGAGTTCCGCATCTTAATAAGAGCGTGCCCGCAATAGCAATACAACCACGTGCAGAGGTTTGAAACAACACCTGTGGTACAAACTGCACAAGAACGTCCCGGAAATTAAGTTTCCCTACCCCTGACTGTGCCTAATTATTCTAGTAGTTAGTTGCGGCAATCACTTATTAGAGAATCAATGTCCATATATAATATTCAGAATTAAATTTCAAGAATCCTACCAAAGAATTGTATCGATTCATTGCACCTAGGACGTATACCTACCGAAGTAAATACTACTACTACTACTACTACTACTACTACTACTACTACTAATAATAATAATAATAATAATAATAATAATAATAATAATAATAATACCCACCTGAGTGCCTCATACAGAAGAACGGTAGTCTTCTGACGGGTTCGATCCCGGTTGAGTACGGTGTAGTTTGAAAGCGCTCACATACGCCAGCCTTGAATCGGTACATTTTTGCCTACTGGTACATAAAGGAAATTTTGCGGGACAAAATTCCAGCACTTCAGCATCCCCGAAAACTGTAAAAATACCCAGTGAGACTTAAAACGAAGAACACTATTTTTATACATTCTGATATTATTATTATTATTATTATTATTATTATTATTATTATTATTTTACATTCGAAACCGTTATATCTAGCGACAGATCACAAATAAAAACATCGGAAAACATGAGCGAAAATCTCAGAAAAATCCTACGAATAAAATACGAAACTTGAATTTGGATGCAAAGTGTTGCATAGGAAATTTATCAAAACACAGAAAGAATCACAGACACAATTAGAAAAAAAGGGATTGACATTCTGCGGACACCTATTCCTAATGGTTAACAACAGGCTTTCAAAAACTTCTAAACCTTGCATTATCCCTAAAAAATACTCGCAAAAATTGGCTACTGGAAATAAACGAAGATCTGGAAGAAATTGATACTACCGAAGAAACTGTTCAAGATAAAACGAAGTTTGGAAATCTAATAAGCAAATATGAATTTAGAGAGAAACCTAAAAGGATATGTACAGGACGGATAGAAGAATGCACAAAAAACGAAACTCAGTGTACAAATGAAGTTATATTTGGAAGAAAAGAAGTAACTTTGTTCCAAATAAGTTTAAATGCGCTCCTTAGTTCGTCATAACGAATCAAAAATAATAATATTTCATTGTCAAAATTAGCAAACATTTTTCTTCAAAAACGTGCTAAACTCTGTGTAGCAATATTTGGTTATGTCGTTCATACTTTACAACAAAATAGGCAGGTCGAACAATGACATTTTTTCTGATTTATTAACTTTGAGTTCCAGTTTCTTTCTGTCAGTCTGCATGACTAAGTAGACTGAGAATTGGTGATCATAACAGTGAACTGGGGAAATCGATAATGATTAATATCTTCTTTTATTTCACCCAGTTTTACGACCGGGTCCTCTTCCTGACACCAACCCTATGTGGACGTATATATTCACTATTACGTGTTTCCACGGTGGTTAGTAATATAGTGCCTTGTGTGTGAATGGGAAGGTGTGTACCAAGACAAACACAAACACCCTGTCGCCAGACCAGAGGAACGAATGAAACGTGGTTAAAATCACGGCAGGGAATCGCATGTGATGCTTTCTGAACAAAAGGTCTCAGTACGGATTATTAGAGCTCGGTTATGTATGCAGTAATGGGTTAGAATGCAAACTTACTGAAGCGAGTAGCAAGTATAGTCTACCTTCACAACGATCGTGCTATGAGGTTTGTATAAACATTAGGGGTACGGCCGCATCAGAACCCCTAGAATTTATGTTACTCGTACTACAATGTGGAATAGCGGGTGGCCGACACCTCCTACTAACCAAACTAGTTTTCAAACTAACCTGTTACTCCATAAAAGTCCGAACTTTACTGATTATTCAGTCAAGGAGCCGGACAGTTACGTGATAATGTATGGATGCTAAATACAAGGCTGTATAGCTTCACCGTTATATAAAACTTTCCCTGCTGGATGATTTTTGTGAAAACAGCGTTCCTAAAAGCTGCTGTCAATTGTTTATAGGCCACCATCCTTGGCTATCAATTTAATATTAGAAGACGCTATCTCTATTTAGAACACTAGAATGATGCTTACTTCGTTTTCATGCCTTTACTCGACATGAAGGTTACATCAGTGTTTTTCAGTATGTTCGGCGAACCAGACTTGAACACCATCTCAATCTGGAAGCAAGTAATAAAGTGACAGAAAAAAGGGAGGTTTGTGAGTTTGTGTGTCAACCGAGAGAATGGCGCTGATTGGTCTAATTCTTTCTAGAAAGAAAAGAGATACGGTCAGGCAAACTGTACTTGTCACGCTGAAAGTTCCCGGCTGTATTTTACCACAGTCAGCGTAGTCCGTTCCTTCTCTATTCTCAATCAACGAGCCAAAGTGTTACTCATCCGGAGACTCTCTGCCCCGTTTACTGCTGAGTATGGGCTCGAATGCCAATTACCCACTGGGCAATATTTGTCAGACAAATACAGCGCTAATTATAATTAGATAGTCTCTAAAGGTCGTATACACCATTACGAAAGCAAGAAGACCTCCGTAATTATCATGTTAGTGTTTATAATTACCATAAATCTGTATCTATATATTGTCTGTATGTTATCTGCTTATATAGGCCTATCTATAGCTCACTGCACTGTAGCCACAGATGGTTATTGGGCTGCTAGTGAGCTATCTTTATGAGTCCGTGATCACAGATCTAATTAGTCCAAGGTAGCTTGATCTTTACCTAGCAGAGAGCGGTAAATGAATATTCGATTCTCATCTAAGGACATGATTATCGTACCCTGTCAGTGTGTATACACTTTTCCTCCTCGAAGGCTAGTTGGATCTTTAGCAGCTTCACTATCAGTTATAATAAGTAGCCTAGGTGTCAATGAAAAAGCGTTTCAGGGAAATAAGACGTAAGGTATTTTTCACTTCTGGAGAGAAATTTGGCCCTGAGGTTCACTCATCCTGCACCATTGCGTTCCGTAATTAGAGATATCAGATAATTCATAGCTCACCAATACCTTCATGTTAACTTGTAACAGAACCCAACTGGAAAACTTAGGTATCCAACCGGACAATTTGTAATTGTTGTCGTTCTAATTCATCTACAAGAAGTCCGGCTCCATGGATAAATGGTTAGCGTCCTGGCCGTTGGTCAAGGGGCCCGGGTTTGATTCGTTGCAGGGTCAGGAATTTTAACCACCATTGGGTAATTTCGCTGGCACGGGGACTAGGTGTATATGTCGTCTGCATCATCATTTCATCCTCATCACGACGCGCAGGTCGCCTACGGGAGTCAGATCAAAATTCATGCACTTGGCGAACCGAACATGTCCTCGGACACTCTCGGCACTAAAAGCCATACGCCATTTCACTTTATCTACATAGTTCTCAATTTTATTACCAGCAGAACTGAATACAGCATTACGATATTTTATCGCAGGAGTAAAGAACGTCTGAACTTACAAAAATATCACCCACATGTTTAAATTGATGCTTTCATAGTCTAGATCAGTCGATGTGGTATCTTTGTTTTTGCTGTGAATTAGAGATAAACTATAGGGTAACTTTACGATCCACGAAGACATTGCTTTGCTTCCGAAGAACAGTTACAGTTGAGTTCTGATGATATCTAATAGTTTTCTAATAATATTCAATTGTTGGTGAAGGGGTGAGAGTTATAGATTCATGGACGCACATACAACAGCCAAAACAATTTGATTTAACAAACCATTTCCTTTTGTTTGTTGAAAATTAATTATCCAACAGTAAAGTTGAGATAAGGATCAGTAGAGCGTATTCGTGTCTTCTTAGGAATGCCCAGTTGACAGGATATTCTATGCCTAGCCAGCGTGATCCAGAATTTAATGCTGATTTTAAACCACAGATATGCAAGGGCAGGTGAACTGAAACAGGCTTCACCTAGACTTGTGGACAGGTTAAAGTAGACCGAGCTCGATAGCTGCAGTCGCTTACGTGCGGCCAGTATGCATTAATCGGGAGATAGTGGGTTCGAGCCCCACTGTCGGCAGCCCTGAAGATGGTTTTCCGTGGTTTCCTATTTTCACACCAGGCAAATGCCGGGGTTGTACCTTAATTAAGGCCACGGCCGCTTCCTTCCAATTCCTAGGCCTTTCCTATCCCATCGTCGCCGTAAGACATATCTGTGTCGATGCGACGTAAAGCAAATAGCAAAAAAAAGGTTAAAGTAGGTTTAGCTGAATATTTATGAAAAAAGTTCCTCTTCAATAATAAGATCGATGCTAATTCAACTGCCCTGCCAGGAGTTTGACTATTGAAAGCAATATTTAACCCTCATTCAATGAACAAAATAAACCACTGTATTTAGCTGTTAAATATATCTAAATAATTTAAACCGTTTTTCCAATAATATTCCACTATAAATAGACTAAGAGCCATAAAGGCCAAATGAGATATGGAGAGAGACCCACAGAGTTCTATATTATTGAAAACTTGATGTCGATGGAGAAATCAGGAGTTGTAAGGAAGAGTGAATGAAAGGAAGATAACTTTGAAGGTATAGGTATAACTTATAGACAGATGATCAATTTATTCAATAGTCTTCATATTCAATAGATACAATATCTGGACAATCCAGACAAAATAATTTTATTTTTTTTTGATTTGTTAAAATCTGTGTCAAGCACTAACTCCATATTTAAGACTCGCGAGCAAGGGTGTTGCCAGAGGCTGTAAGATTTTAATTATTTTTAACGAGATGCCTCATTTTGTCGTTTTTCTCTTTTGACGTTGCCATAACCTTGATGACGTTATAGGCGTGAATATGAAGTGACAGGAAAAGTGTGTCAGTCAGAAAGAAGAAATGAAGAAAACTCACAACCGTCCGCGCTTTCATTAATGGCCCGTAAAATTCAGCCAAACTGGTTGACTTGCAGTGCGTATGTATGATGGTGCCCTCCAGGTGATGGTCTGAAACATTTCTCCCTCCACTCCTCATTCCTAAGTTCAGATTCAATTATCCGAAAATATCGGCGGATGGGGTGAATTTTACTTGTCTTATTGTCCGTCTCATTTGTAGGTGTGGCAGTATGGGAAGTACTGAGGTATTGGTAGTACTGAATAAAGACATTCAAAGCGCAACTAATTTGCCTGATTGTTACGAAAGGTGCTACTACTCAGAGTCCGTCGTGTCAGGTTCAGTGAGGAAACCAATGGCAAACTACTTCACAACTTATCTTGCCTAGCATGCCTCATTATGGCACCACCGACGGTTATTGCAGTTTCCTTATAACCGCACAACCTTCGTTGGAGGTATTTGAAGATCAAACCAACCTCCGGGATGGTGACTTGGCAGACGTCGATATTTTTTTTTTTAATTTTCAAACGTGTCGCAATATCGAGTATACAGACTACAGTGCTGCCAATCTCGACACATTGTAACTGTGAAAGTGAACGTTCTTTTACGGAGATGATAATGTTTTGCTGAAACGTAAGGCACCGAATAATTCACTATAGAAATTCAAAATTTCCCCTTTTTTCTTTTCTACGAATTGAGGAGGGGGTTTAAGGAATGAGTATGAGCTATAAAAGGGACACCAACTGTACACGAATTTATGGATGACGTGGGACATAAGAAAACGTCTTAGGCGCGGGAAAAATACGTGACATCGTCACTGGCTTCTTACCAGGCAGCCACGTTTTGAATGCCGGTTCGTGCGTATGAAATTTTTGATTTGATATCAGTTCCCTGTGGTGTGGATTCCACATATAACCAGAGATCCCAGGACTAAGTAGTCACGTAAAACTACGCGATTTTTGCCTTAAAATCATTCTACGAAATAATATTAATGAATGGTTGTACTATAAAAACATGAGCTCGTTTGTTAGGCACTTTCCAAAGTAATTTCTACAAATTATATTCCAAAAGGAAATGAAAACAGTATTAGTGCTTTCATTTGCTATACGTCACACCGATATACACAGGTGGTATGGCGACGATAGGATAAGAAATGGTAAGAAGCGGAAAGGAACCGCTCATGGCCTTAATTAAGATACAGCCCCAGCATTTGCCTGGCGTAAAAATGGGAAACGACGGAGAACCATATTCAGGGCCGCTGACGGTGGGATTCGAACCCAATATTTCCCGAATGCAAGTAGACAGCTCCGTGCCCCAAACCACGTGCCCGCGGTAATCTTTAGTGAGTTATAACCTTCCAGCTTCATAATCTTTTTGATGATGATGAACACTGTGATTAGACAACAGTATATGGTCAACAGTATATAGATCTTTCAAGTGTAAATAGCCAACGATAAGGAATTTCTGTATTTAAACAATCTCAAATTCGACCGACCTCACCTGCCACGTTAAAGCATTCTTGGGAGACTTTCCGAAACGTAATTGATCTCTTAAAATATAAAGGCACTGAAAGAATTTTGTTGTTGTTGTTTGAGTCATCAGTCCATAGACTGGTTTGATGCAGCTGTCCATGCCACCCTATCCTGTGCTAACCTTTTCATTTCTACGTAACTATTGCATCCTACATCTGCTCTAATCTGCTTGTCATATCCATACCTTGGTCTACCCCTACCGTTCTTACCACCTACACTTCATTCAAAAACCAACTGAACAAGTCCTGGGTGTCTTAAGATGTGTCCTTCTTCTCATCAAATTTAGCCAAATCGATCTCCTCTCACCAATTCGATTCATTATCTCTTCATTCGTGATTCGATCTATCCATCTCACCTTCAGCATTCTTCTGTAACACCACATTTCAAAAGCTTCTATTCTTGTATTCGAATAGAATAGAATAGAAAGAATGTTACACAACATAATTACTAATATAAAAATGCCTACTTAAGTGATTAGCTCTTGTTCTGCGTACTGGGAGAGCTAGAAGCTCAATACTGCTATATATCGGAAGAATACGAAATTTTATGTGTTTACCTTTAAGGCAATGCGTCATTTGCCACTTTGAGCAGAGTGTAATAATTCAGTATTGAGCGAACTCTTCTTGACTGAGATATATTTAAGTTGGCGTTTGTACGATTGAATTTGTAGATTGTGCAGGATGGTGGTTGAGAGAAATGACATGAAGTTGTCTGAAAGCAATTTGCGATTACGTAGTTTATTTTTCTACCAAATTATAAAACCAGTCTTAAGATTCGTAATACCAATTGTAATGAAGAAACGACAACAGGAAATAAGGGATGAAAACAACTTTTGTAGTTTGCACTAAATATGAGTCATTTAAACTGTTACAAAATGTTGTTATAAGAAACACGGAAGCAAACTACTCGAAATATAAACTTACATTTACTTTTTCCCTTTAGATGTGATTGAATAAACTGGGGTAGTTAATAACTCCTCGGAGGTGTATGACACGTCTGTTCAACTAATACATTAGTAGAAAACCGCGTTACTGAGGGGACGACGGCACTGTTCTACCAACTCGATAATCGCTTGGTTACGATTACCATATTCTTCTTCTTCTTCTTATTCTACTTATTATTATTATTATTATTATTATTATTATTATTATTATTATTATTAGAATACTCCTATCCCCTATTTCCGGATCGCCAAGAGCTGAAGAGGGAGTAAACATTTATACAAATTTAAATTATTTTGATACATGCATGATTTTGTTTCTATTACTACCTTAAATCTTACAATTACGCCTACTCACTGTGTACACCCGATCTCTAAATTTTACTTTCTAATATTTTTATTTTTTATTTTGTCCTAGACGTTAACATTGTTATATAGTCTAGGACATCATGTATCTTACCCCTATTAATGTGTGTTAGTGCAAGTATTTATTTATGTCACGAGTCTGAACAGTGTTATCCTTAGTTTACAATAGACATTATGAATTAACCGAATGACTGTATGAATGAATAAATAAATAAATTAATTAATTAATTATCCGATTGGATTGCATTCATGCATACGTGAGTGGATGAACACTCCACTTTCCCATTCACGGATAGATTATCGTTATTATAATCACCATCAAAATAATCATCACCTTTAATGTTATAGCGCACTCTGTGGATCAGAGATATAATATCGATACTTAGATAGTAGAACTCCAGGATCGTGGGTTCAAACCTGACATATGTAGTCGGAATTTTAACGGCAAAAAAAGAAAGGAGAAATAAAATATCTATTCGCCACACACCCCATGTCGTACTCATAATGTAGCTGATGATACACTGGGTATTTACCCGAAAAATCAATCAAAACTCAGCAAAAGATGTCAACCAGAATACCGGTTTCTCAGCCATCTTCTAGAGTAATACAGAACCTCGAAATTGACACGCAAGCAACTTACATGGCGCCAAGTAAAAAGGCTTCGACATAATAGCTGAGGTCATACGATTATTATTATTACTATTATTATTATTATTATTATTATTATTATTATTATTATTATTATTATTATTATTACCATCATCGTCGTCATCAACATTCATGAAAATTGTATTATGTAATATTCATATTCAGCTTCAGTACTGTATATTTATCCACATAAATAGCTTACACAGTAACCGTTAATGCTATCTTATTGTATATTACCCCCAGCGATTTCAAGTTATTATATTCAAAATAATCTCCGTCAATTAACACTGAAACAATGAATGATATCTACTGGTTTTAGCTTGTCTCTTCATTAAGCGGTTTTCGAACATTGAACACACACAAATAGGTCTTATGACGACGAAAGAATGGAACATGGCTAGAACTGTGATGGAAGTGGCCGTGGCCTTAATTAAGGTACAGTCCCGGCATTTGTCTTGCGTGAAAATGGGAAACAGAGGAAATCATATTCAGGGCTACCGACATTGGGGTTCGAACCCACCATCTCCCGGATTGAAGCTCACAGCTATGTGGTCAACTTGCTCGGCCATAAGGCTTGCCAAATAGAAATAACTAATTCTGAAGTTTCTCAGAGCTTAAAATTTCCCAAACGTCATGGGGATGTGGTTGTTTACACAAAGTTATATCCGGTATTTATAATATTTTTACGATTTTAGAAGGTTAACATACTGATTGCGATTTCCAACTACCTTGAATTAGTGACATAGTATTGACAATAATTTTGATATTAACGTTAAAATATTCAATTATGTTTGTGATATTCGTATACTTTAATGTTATCCATCTCTATTATTGTGTTAATTTTTTTACTTAGTGCTTGATGTAATTTTAATAGTATGTTTATTGTCGATAAAACAAAGCAAATTGAGGGCGCTTCCAGATTGAAAAGCAGTTAACGGCAAACTATGCAAAATACGTATCGATAAATATCACTTTTAAACAACTTTTTCTACTAAAGAAAGCTCCGGAAAGGCTAGTTATAAAATTCATAAAATTAAATTTTCATTCAGTTTTTTATAATTCAGACTCTTGCTAGAGTTAGTTATTACTTACGCATGGAAGTGAAATAACTGAATATTTTAATATTGGCTCAGGAAGAGTATGAGCCACTAAAACTTAACGCTATTCAACTACTACATGTTAGTTAAATTATTTAAGCCTCTTGTTGCATCGAATAGCAACATTCGGTTAAGATCTCTGATCGAACTTAATGAAATAAACTATAGGGGCATGTGTGGATTGTAATTCATTTCTGTTCTGAATTATTCATCCTTAATCATTGAAACTATATGTTTGACTCTATGCCTTAAAATTGTAGTGCCTTCGTTTCCCATAAACCATTTTCTTTTACAATCAGAATTTTAGTTTAATGATTGTCTTCAATAAATCACATTTCTATGGCAGGCAGTTTATGAATTTTCATAAGAATTCCAGGACGTGCGCGCTCTCAAGAAAAATGTACTATATTAATGTGATTAATTAACTAAATTTAATTAAAAGAGTTCGTGTTCGTTGTTGAGATAACGTGCTGATTTTTCGGAAGATGTTATACAGCGATATCCTTCTCGAAACACCAGTCGGTAGTCTGCCGTATGTACAAACAACATGTTGTGTTATTATTGTGGAATATAAGGATAATATTGTCAGTTTGGCTCCGTGGCTCATTAGTCATCATCGTAGCCTTCGGTTTAGAGAGTCCCGGGTTCAATTTACTGCCATGAAAAATATCTTAGCTGCTTCTCATTAATTCATCTTGCTCAGCGACTGGGCATTTGTGTATATCGCAATACAAATCTGTTCATATACGTTCAACACACACACAACTAACCACCACAGAAACTTGCAATAGTGAAATATATCTCTCAAGAATGGGCATCCGGCCGTTAAACAGGGCCAAGTCCACACTAGTATACAATCGGAAGAAGTCAGATGCAAAAACGCAAGTTTACTGGCAGTTTTGCATGTAATTTATATCATGATTTTGTAAATTATAATTTCAAACAAATCTTACTTCATTCACATTTAGTGAAAAAGTATTGTCGGTGTAAATATCACGTCTCTTGCTAATACTATTTATAGGAAAAATTATAATCTTATAACGACACTACTGAGATCTCTTCAGAAATTTATAACTAGAGTTTATTCATGAGTTTTTACCGGGAGAATTAAAATAGAAGCATTTCCGTTAACTAGATTAGTTAATTAACCCAGGGAAAACTGTATTTGTCAATGTGAATGATAAGAATCCTGTAATCAAGTTCAGTCTTATAACGGGATCAAAAGTATAAAGTGAATGAGCGCTATGCTGCTATAGTATAGAAAACTTAACACCCATTCACTGATACGAGAAACTGTACAGCTGTTACTTTCTTATAACCCGTTCGTTAGGTGTGCTGGATTGTATAAGTTAACATTTCTTGTGTCCGATCATAACTCGAGAACCGCTGGACGGATTTTTGTGTGGTTTCGTGTATTAAATATTGAACTATGTTGAACGAAGCCGAACTATTTCCGTGAAACAACTGGAAGAAAATGACCCCAGGCGACAACTTCATCGGCTTACGCTGATAAAACTGTTAAAGATATCCACAAACTATATGCATGCGAATTATAGAAGATAAAAAGTCCAAAAAATGATGGAAACCTGTCTTTACAAATTCGGTTTTACGTTTGTGACCGATAGTCTTTATATTTTTTAAATCGTAGATATCCTGCGCTGCACTTAGTGTATTTTACGTAACTCTAAGATCAGAATCGCTTTGATTTGCAAAACCTGTTCTACGTGGGTTGAGCCGCAGTTAAAAGCCAGTCAGTATGTTATAAAATATAAATACATAAGCATGTATTTTTAAACAAATATTTGGTGGAAGTTTTAGATCAGTGTCCCAGGCTCGAATCCGAACACTCCAGGTGGAAAAAGCACGTGACGAAATGAAGCTCATCCACCTATAAACGTCCAGTCATGGTCTGGGGTCCATTCAGCCCACATAAAGGTGACTAGGTGGACTAGGTGAAGAAAAATATAATATAACTTATTATTAATGTAATTAATTAATTTGCTTATCACTAAAGTAGCGGGAATGATTGCTAGTACAAAAATGTGTGACTATGGGAGGAGAGTACTCTGGATGGGGAGATAAAAGTTTAGTTGGGAATGAAATCGATGGATGAAGCTATGCGTGCGAATCAACTTCGTTGGTGAGCCACGTGAATCGATTGGAGAAGGATAGATTAGCTCCTAGGAGAATAAGAATTCAACTGTGGATGGTAATAAAGTAGAGGGAAACTAAGACCAAAATTTAGACTCGGTCTCTAATTATTTAAAGTTAGGTGATAAAGAATGAAACGAATCCAAAGCGCTAATTGAAAATGGAGGATGGTGGAGACAATTACTTATTTCATATAGGCTTGTAGACTGAACACTAAAAGACATAACAGTCTATATGGGGATGCGTGTTATTTATTCATTCAATTCAATGGATTTACTCGTCAGTCTTACGTGAGGTATCGTTCAGAATTTTTTCACTAGACGTTTGGTTAGTAGTTAATTAGTGGCGACATCGATCTTTTAACGAACGGAACAATTTCTTTTGATAACTACAAATCTCCTTCATGAGGACGAGGCACGAGTTCAGCTTTTCACCTTTCAATTCCCCTGGACGACTTCCGTTACAACAGGAAATTGCGCTGCTGTGTCGCAAGTAGAGGACAATAAAGCCTTATCCGCTACATCAGGATTTATTTTTAATTTGCGTAGCGTTAAGAGCTTCAGCTCCAATTTCTTGGGAACAGCTTGGGTTGTAACTCATTATCAAGAAAGATTACAGCAGGTTCCTCATGTATTAACTTTTTAATTGAGTCTAAAACTTGGTTATAACTGACATATTGACTATGATGTAGAAAACGATTGCTGATTGTATTTTTTTATCTGGTACTTTCCCCTGTGCTGTCATTTAACTTTCGTCTGGATAAATATTTCCACATTTATTTCACACACATTTGCATTCTGAGTTCCACTGGCGTATGTAGGCACTCACCTCTTTGCTTTAACTTATTTGGGTAACTTCAGATACCACTTGACTGAGCCAGAATCGAACCAGCCAACTGAAGCTCCAGGAGACCAGTACTCTACTGTCTGAACTACTCATCCCGGCTATTATTATTATTATTATTATTATTATTATTATTATTATTATTATTATTATTATTATTATTATTATTATTATTATTATCACGAGTGCCCTCTGCCATTATTCTCGCTTGTTTTGTACCACAAATCGTAGTCGCTACTTTCATGTCTGTAACAGAGTCTACCCAGCTTTCACTCCCGTGCGAGAGATTTGACATAAAAACAACCAGTGTAACGATAATTTCGTCTCAGAGCTCTTCTTTCCTACAGAATACCGTTAATCACAACTACGAGCTCACTGTATTAGTATTGCTACAACATGATACAGATTCATTACGTTTGCATGTACAACAACAATAGTAATGATAACAACTACTATGTTTTTTGTATTCTTTCAGTTATTATCGTTCACTACCGCCTTATTTAAACCTGTGAATCGCCCCAGTATTGGATATGCTATTCTTTCCTTCCTATTCGTCAGAAGGTAATAAATGATGGATGTAACATAACACGTGAAAGTTTTTCACAAACACAGAGGGGAGATCTACTAACATAATGGTGACGCTTCGTGTTCAACGATTTCAAGCTAAGCAATATTGAGGCAGAAGAGAATATTGAGGCAATTAATTCATTCGCAGAAGCTTGCAAACTTAACGTTGAAAGGTTTAAAAGTCTAAAATGAAAATACGTGAGCGAGTATATCTGACTATAAGTGTTCATTTGTTAGATACATAGAAGTCTTCTTTCCCTTCTTCTTTTCACTAACCTTCGTCAGGTCACAGATGTGACCTGTGTTGCATGTATAGACTGTTCGAATTTTTACAGTTGAATGCTCTTCCTGACATCAACCGCATGTGGGCACGCAACTATTGCGCGTTTCTTTGGTCATAGTGTGGTGTATTATATATAAATGTATGTTGTGTGTACGTGTGTATTAAGACAAACCCAGGTCCCCAGTCCTCGAACCAAAGTAATTAACCAGTAGAGGATCAAATAACCAGTCTGGCCGTGAATCGAACCTGCGGTTCTCTAGACGAAGGAGATGTAGTTACAATTGCGCCCAAAAATATTCTCTAATTGGAAACTCATTTATTGCTATGACTTACATCCACCGGAGAGTTCCTTAAAAGATAAGTAAGACGTTGTCTGCTTTGATGCCCATATAATGTACTTGTACTACTAAACCCCATTGCACAACAGCCCCGAAGGATATTCGCCTGCCAAGTGAGTGACCGCTCCTTAGCCCGATAGCTAAGTGGTGTCGTGTGGTCAACACGACGAATCCTGCCGGCCGCTATTCTCGGCTTTATAGAGCGGTGGTGTACTACCAGTAATTCGTTTTCTCGTCCTGCCTGGTGGCCGTGATCGTTATTGTTTGGTACTGTTGATATCTGGTTCGAGTGCCGCTGGTAGAAAAAAATGCCATCTGAGTGTTGGCCAGCAAATCACTATATTGCGTGCCAAAAGCCTGGACTCAATTCCAAAACCCTCCGCAGTTTTTATATACAGCGAGGGCATAATGACGCTAGTGATGGTCATTCATACGTCAGATGGAGGCGTTAAGCCTTGAGAAGACCCCCCTTTTTTTACTAGGGGTTTTACGTCGCACCGACACAGATAGGTCTTATGGCGACAATGGGATAGGAAAGGCCTAGGAGTTGGAAGGAAGCGGCCGTAGCCTTAATTAAGGTACAGCCCCAGCATTTGCCTGGTGTGAAAATGGGAAACCACGGAAAACCATTTTCAGGGCTGCGGATAGTGGGATTCGAACCTACTATCTCCCGGATGCAAGCTCACAGCCGCGCGCCTCTACGCGCACGGCCATCTCGCACGGTGAGAAGACCCCTTGGTGTTATTCGAGTGGAGTAGGCTATGTACCGAAACAGGTTTCACCCTCTCCCTAATTCATTATCATAACTCTCTCTCTTAGACGCGAAGGTCGCCTATGGGTGTCAGCTTGCATGGTCTGCACTAGTTCTCTTCGGAGGCCACGTGTCATTAATCAATTAGTAAACCAAGCCATAACTTAGTTTGTACTGTTATAAAACTTTTACTGACAAAGTTATCTGAACATGTATAGCCATTCACAATCGAAGCCGATAATTTAAAATCCACGCAGGCCCTGGAGTTAAAATACTGGAATTCCAATAAATAACGTAGTTCATGTACTTCACCTGTTGTAAATGTAATAATAGAATGTGGCACGGGCTAAAATATTGAGTGAACGATATTGATTGCAGGGCAAGCGAATGAATAATAAATCAACATTAATGAAGATGAGAAGGCAGTTGGTATTTGTAGAGTTCATTATCTGTACCAGTGTGTCCCATTTTCCAGTTGTATTTCACGCGCATAAGCACCGTTATATTGCAGACTCCATAAGGGAATATTACTCCTGTTTCAGTATCAAATTACCAGGTCAAATTTTGTTCTTGCCCTTATAGCATAATTTAATAAGTATGATCTTGCACGCTTGAACGGAGGTCATTCAATTTGAATGAGAAGCACGTTAGTGATGTAAGTGGTGCCACTGAGATATAAATTCGCTCACTTTATTTATCGCTAATTAAGAAAAAAGGTTCGCCCGAATGGGCATTATATTACAAACAAGGTTTTACAGCAAGCAGCCACTCAAAGATTATGTTCTCGCTCAGCACACGGTTATATGATATCTGTCACACTTTTTACTGCACAGAATACGCACACAACTTTCGTTAGGATTGTGATAGGTTTTGTTCACACAAATCTTATGGTGAGAGCCATTAATGGCAAGTCGTGTTATAATATTTCTTTGCTCTTGGTTTTTTTCTGGTCCAGTTCCTGTCTAGAATAGCGTCTGTGGTGTAGAAATCTAAATCGATTTCTCTCCTCTTGACTATTCTTCCTTCTATATGCTCGGTATAGTTTCTTATGGATGGCAGTGATAGTTGTAACCTCAGATCTTCTACATAGAAGATTTCTTTAGTTAGTTCATAAACGAGCCTTATCGGTACAAATTTCCGCACTCTCAATACATGCTTTAAAATTCGACCCTTTACACTCTCAATTTTTGCCAGGTTCTTAAGCGGTCGAATTACCGCTAATCGGGTATGTTTTTGTTATGTCGGAAGCCATGTTTTGCAACATCAACTTAATGTTACCTTTAAGTTTCCCAGTCTGTCGATAACAAGATACAAATTTATAAAACATTAGCAAATACCTGAAAAAGAAATCAATTTATTAATAATTACATCTTGCCTGCTACAAGAACAATAATAATAATGTTATTTGCTTTACGTCCCACTAACTACTTTTTTAGGTTTTCGTAGACGCCGAGGTGCCGGAATTTAGTCCCGCAGGAGTTCTTTTACGTGCCAGTAAATCTACCGACACGGGGCTGTCGTATTAGAGCACCTTCAAATACCACCGGACTGAGCCAGGATCGAACCTGTCAAGTTGGGGTTAGAAGGCCAGCGCCTTAACCGTCTGAGCCACTCAGCCCGGCTGCTACAAGAACAACCTCATTATCTTTCAAATACCTTATTTGCTTGTGCAAATATGAACAATATGGTTCCGTTCTACAACGAAACGTATAATTCTATTAATAAACTGTTATATTTTTCAAGTGTGTACTAGTATTTCACAAATTTGTTTCTTGTGTTCGACAGGCAGGAAAAATGAAAGGTTACAACAAGGATGTACCCAGAATTATTTTCGGACTGGTTTAGGATTTTGTTTGGAGTGGGAGGTGGGGGAGGGAGGCTTCCGGAAAAAAATTACTGAAAGAAAAGTTTGAAATAGTTTTAGAGCGGTACCTTTTACAACTCACCGAGTGAAGTAGAAAGGTAAATTCAAAGCGGTCTGGTGGGTAGAACACGCTTTAACATGTGAGTGCAGTGTGATACAAAGATTCCTGTCATTCATTAAGAAATGGAGGTAACAGTATGTGTCACTGTAAGTATTATAAATGTTTACAGGTTTGATTAATTTTTTAAAATATTCTGATATATTTTACGGGTGTTAACTGAAACGCGTGCTTGTTGCAAAACTAACAGATTTTAGTACGTCTCGTAAACATTTAATAACCTACAGGCAACTGTCTCGTCATTATCTACATCAACTGTCAACATACAAAACTAAAATTCTCTAATTGGTATATGGTCACAATCTTCAACATATTCTAGCGGCTCGATAACATGAAAATATTTCTATAAGTTTATTGATAGTAGTCCTCCAGCGTCCGTGACCATAAAGGTCTGGAATACATAACTTGCAGTATGTAATTATAATAATGAAATAATTGTTTTTCCGGAAAATTCATCGTAAGGGGATTGCGACTTCCGGTATAAATGCAACTGTGCAAAATGTATTAAGAATATTAAAAAAAAACTGTCCGTATGTCTCACCAATATTATTACGTTTTCAGTAAGTTTAACTATATTCAAGATGGCACAGATTCGATATGTTAAATTCAATTGTTTATTTTGCAAATTCTTGTTTTTATAATATTTCTAATTTATTGTAGGCTATTTCAAATCCAGTATATGCTGTCAAGTTGACTTTTATTTCGGAGGGGTTCAAACCTCTAACCTCCCCCCTGGATACGGCCTTGGGTTACAATAATGACGGGTGAAGTAATTCTTCACTTCCCTCGCCCTGTTTCTAGAAAGACACTGTCTACAGGCCGTGAACATACATTCAGTGTGAATAACAAGTTGGTTAACCTTTATTCATTTCCCCAGCAAATACATGTACAGAAGCAACATAAAATACCCTCACTTATACCTCTCTTCAAACAATAAACTGAAACTGATTGAATAGGCAGTTGAAACGGAGTACGTTTGTGCTTTAACCGTGAAATATATTCTGAACACAGACAAAGTAAACAAAACTAGGAAGTTTCCTTGTATTATTATACTTAGAAACAACTGATGTTCACAAATTTGCAATATGAGAAAGTTTCCCTTTGTAGGTGTATCCATACAACTTCACTCGTGTATGCTATTGGTAAAGAGGAAGTATTATTAAAATGGTTATTGTTCTACAAGTTTAGTTATAAATTTACACCGAGCATATTAACAATAATAATCGTATAGCCTTAGCTACGGTGTGCTATATTTTTTTGTTTTACTCCATTTAGGCTTCCTGCGTGCCACTTTCAATGCTTCGCTTTACTCTACCAGATGGCAATGAAATCAGAACTATGTTGGGCGTCCAGTGATTGAGTCTTTATTAATGTTGTCAGGTGAACACCGAATGCATCATTTTTGATGTGCCGACCGAAAGGACTTTCTACCCCTTTCAAAAATCCTACCACCTCTGCAGTGCTTGAAACCCCAATCCTAAAGATCCGGACACCAACTCGCCATCACCGATCCTTAGATAGATCTATATAAGTATATACAGTAAATACATCAGACAACTAGTATAATACGTAAGTTTATCGTTATCTGAAAATATCGTATTCTCGAACATTCTGTTATTTCTTGTGTTGTTCTTGTTTAGCTCTGTAACTATTCATTTAAGCTCTAGTTCAAGTATATCAAAATCACAAGTTCATAATATTTGAATTATCGCCTTTAAGGTCCGCCTCCCTAACCCTCTTATCCTCCATGCCTGAGTTCGCTATTCTCCTGGGTAACCTATCCCTCCCCATTAGCCACACATGCCACTATTACCGAATCCGGATACCTTTATCTCACCATAGTGAATGTCCTCATTTGGCGCGAGATTCTGCTGTAACTCATTATTTCTTAGCTGCCATCAACAACTGAGTAAACTAGCAAGAGGTCGCTAGAATAAAGGTATCAGTTACATCTCGGACTTATCAAAGTCTCATCTTCCTTCTTGTGTTAAAGTGATTCGGGTTACATAAGCCACCCAATGTCTTTAGACCGTGGAAGTTGAAAAGTGTCTCTGGTACAATATGTAAGTAAAGGCAGGATCTTGATTAATGTCAGTGATCTTGTAAACTTCAGGCCTATGAGATTGCTGGAGTCCTACACCTGACAGGCCAGGGTTTTCTCAAAAACAAGTAGGTATCGCCATCTCTTCGGCGGATCAATGCACACCACTTCGTGCGGTCCTGTGGATCAAAATTTCGGTCAGCGTTCATTGTGTTTAGCCACCCTAAAAGAGATAGCTGATAACTGAACCCGGTGCTGGAAGATGTGTTCGTACCAATGAAGTCTTCATTCTTGTATTGGTTGGAAAGATGTCTGCTGGTTGTCTAGTGGTTGTGTTTTTGATATGATCGTGCAGATAAATATTCAGTTCTTCGCAAAATTCGCAGTTCTGTAACATTCGGTGAATGCTCAGTGCTTCAAGGATTAGACTAGCACTGTGTATCCTACAGTGAAACTGCGAAGCGCCTCCTCAATTCAAATCAACTTATATTTTATACACTTCCATTCAACACTTCTTAATCTGTTTACCCCCCCCCCCCCAGGGTTGGTTACTCCCTAGGAATCAGCGAGGGATCCTACCTCTACCGCCTCAAGGGCGTGAGACTTTGGATAGGGGGTAAAACTGGGGAGGAAGACCAGTACCTCTCCCAGGCAGCATCACTTGCTATGCTGAACAGGGGCCTTGTGAGGGGATGGGGATATTGGAAGGGATAATAAAGGCAGTGGGAATGAAGCGGCATTTGCCTGGAGGAGAAGTGAGAAACCACGGAGAACCACTTCGAGGGTGGCTGAGGTGGGAATCGAACCCACCTCTACTCCGTTGACCTCCCGAGGCTGAGCAGTCCCAGTTCCAGTTCTCGTACCACTATTACTAAAATAGTTAATATACGATTATACATTGTAATCTTAGTTTAACTTAACGAGGGGAAACATTTATATGTTTCGACTGTCAAACGTTGAACGCTTCTAGTTTCGGATCAGTTATTCCAAAAATCGATGTTATTAATTGTGTGTTTTATTTCAACCTAATATTGTTTAAATTGATAAACTGCCATACCTAAATTGGAAATTTATCACTTGTTGACCGACTGAAAATAGCGTAGCTCGAAGAAAAGACGACGAGTTTAAAATCGTGAAATGTCCAGATGGTTCGAAGTTAAGCTAAGGTTACACAAGTTATGCATAAAGCTATATCCTTCAACGACGGAAACTGTCTTTCTGATTTCCAGCTTTGTTTCGGTGAGCTAACCGGCTGACACGGCTGTGAAAGGTACTACCATGTCACAATTCATTAAATACATATTGAGAAGAAAACAGCCTTATTTAGATTGCAGATACAAAATATTGATCCGGATGTTAAGAACACCTTCCGTAACTAGCTATGTTATGAAACCGAACATGATTGACTAAGAATGATTTAGATATTCGACAGTTCAAAGAAAAAAGGCTTGACATTCCCGCTGGCATACGAACTAAATTACAGTCATAAAAACAAGAGCGCACTGACAGATTAAATAATAATATTGACGCATGCCTTGTACTCCAGAAAAATACATTCTTAAAACCGGGATGAGTGTCTCAGATGGTAGAGGCGCTGGCCTTCTGACCCCAACTTGGCAAGTTCGATCCTGGCTCAGTCCAGTGGTATTTGAAGGTGCTCAAATCCGTCAGCCTCATGTCGGTAGATTTACTGGCACGTAAAATAACTTTTTCGGAACAAAGTTCCGACATCTCGGAGTCTCCGAAAATCGTAAAAGTAGGTAGTAGATCGTAAAGAAAATAACATATTATTATTATTATTATTATTATTATTATTATTATTATTATTATTATTATTATTATTATTATTGTATTCATCATCGCCGTCCGATTGAATCATGCGATTGAGGAAAGAGAAATGCTCCCTCATTTCTCACTCAGCTTCAGATAACTGAACGTTGCTAGAAAATTCATTAATTATCTTCACTTTTCAGGTATTCATTTTTATGGGTGTGTGTGATGACATGACATAACGTAAATTTTGCTTTTGTGCTGCAATATCGGCCGCATTACACACAACATTACGTGCTAATGGAGCTTGGATCATTTAAAAGGCTGTAATGTCTCAAATATGATAAATTTTAAAAAATGAAATATTGAAAACTAGCCCCAGCTTAGACATACAGTGTAAGGACCTGAAATATAGGCCAGTCAGTAATATTTATAGTAGACTAGCTGTCGTGCTTTTCGATGACGGGTTATGTTCGTGGGGCGGGTATAATTTCTTTCAAATTCTTTCAGCTAGAATAATATTCTCTTAATAATATTCAAAGCATGTATTGTCAATAGTTCGCTATGTTTCGGGTTTGAACAAATAATCGGTAAAACGGGCTGAGTAACTTGGGAGGTGCAGCGCTGGCCCTCTGAACCCAACTTGGCAGGTTTGATCCTGGCTCAGTCCGTTAGTATTTGCTGGTGGTAAAATACGTCAACCTCGTTTCGGTAGATTTACTGGCACGTGAAAGAACTTCTGCGGGATAAAATTCCGGCACCTCGGCGTCTTCGAAAAGTGTAAAAGTAGTTAGTGGGACATTAAGACGAGTAATATTAACATAATCGATAAAACAAAAACTGGATTATAATTATTTCTGCGATCACTAGAGCCACCTTGTTTATTTTTAGTTTTGGCCAGGTGTTTAACCCTAAAACCGTTAGTTGACGATTGATCGATTACCCACCTACCACTCTCGATATAATAACCGGTCTCCTTTACCGATAATAAATGCTACCAAATGTTGCGAATGTTTGTGTTAGGTGGCGTGCGTTGGAGGGAGGAACAGACTTTTCGCTACCTTAATTTTTTTAAATAAGTTACAAATACAACTTAAAAACATTTTTCATGCTTAGCATAAATTCATTGCTATTCATGAAATAATGTTAAGATTCTTTTTAAATCCTAGTAATTACCTGTCATAACTATATGAAATTTGCTTTCTGTTCTTCTGCACATAAATAGACATTGTACTATAATAATGAATTAATATTTGCGTCGTTCTTTTGCTGAAATATCTTAAAGTGTTAAAATAATGAATAACATAATGTGGAATCTATAATAACTTTTCAAAGAAAATAGCGTTGAACATATTCTCTATAATAATGAAGGACACAAGTATTTTCACAAATATTATTAGCAGTTTTTGAATTGAGATGAAAACCACGGGTAAAATGAAAGTTATAGAAAATGAACAACAAATGTATGACAGTGTGGGGCCCTCTGAAGCGAAGGCGACTACGCTGACCATTCAGCTAAGGAGCCGGACATTTATTATTATTATTATTATTATTATTATTATTATTATTATTATTATTATTATTATTATTATTATTATTATTATTATTATCATCATCATCATCATCACTATAAAATACTTCACGAATGGGAGATATCGCGGTGCCAAAGTTTGCTTACAATAGTATAGCTGCGACCTTAAATGAAGTCATAAATTATTTAAATAATAATAATAATAATAATAATAATAATAATAATAATAATAATAATAATAATAATAATAATAATAATAAAGCTAAGCCATCTCCGTACAGGCCATGAAGGCCCTTGGAGGAATGGACGGTAAGGGCTTCCACTATCCCTAACCTCGGCACTTGATGGGGTAGAGTGGTTAGCTCTACGCCCGGCCGCCTTTGCCCCCAGGAATTAACCTGGTACTCCTTTTTGGTGTAGGCTGAGTGAACCTCAGGGCCATGTGCACCTCCGGAAGTGGAAATCTCGTTTCTTAAATTTTACGACCTCCTGACGGGGATTCGAAGCCACGTCCTTCCGGGCGAACCGAGGACGCCTTTACCGCCTCGGCCAGGCAGCCCTAATAATAATAATAATAATAATAATAATAATAATAATAATAATAATAATAATAATAATAATAATAATAATAATAATAATAATAATAAAGTATAACCCAGACCTGGCACGTTAGTACAAGAAATAACCGAAACGAGGCATTACATGACAATAAAAGAAGGAAAATAAATTGTAAACATATCAAAACATAAAATTATTTATTTTTAATGTAAAACTACAAGCAATCTCAATGAAATTCACGTGAAATTTACAGATAATAACTTATAATTATTTAAAAGCGCAATCACCAAGGTATTCACACAACATATAAGCTCGTGCCTGCGAAATACTGTATTAGAGGGCAATCAAGTCATACCTATCAAGTCTCAGGCAGAGCTTCTTTTCTTATCTTTTATTCATTCCTAGAACCATAATAATTCATTGCCTACAGTATTTTCGTGCTTTTATTGTCTACTGTATAGTTTACTATATTTTAAAACAATTACGAAGCGATACTCTGTCTTCTCTGAGTCTTGAGGGTTGAAGTTCATATTATTACAATCTTACGACAGCAGGAGTCAACCTGGTCTCGTTATAAATAACACAGGAGTTTGTTCATAACCGAGATTGTTACGGCAGCAAAAGGCTTTCTTTCTCCACAGATAGCTTGTAACAGAGGCAATAGTGGAGCGAAGCAGGCAGTTATATAAAACGTATCTCCTGTGTTATTTATGGGAACAAGTAACTCTTTAGTACATGTGTCTTGTTACCGTGGGCTTCCGTTAGCTTTCGCACCATCCTTACAATATATCGACCATTTATTTCCAACGATGTGACCTTAAGGCATCTACTGCGATGGCTCTGGACCTCATTAAGATAACGAATCAGATCAACGAATCAAAGATCAACGAATAATACTTTCCTGTTAGCACTCCTTAAATCTCGATGTTAGTGTCCTCGCAGAATACGCGCCTACTATTTTTTAATTGATGTAATCCATGGCAAGTAGATAAGTCTGTGCCAACGAGGTCTGACAGTGCCGAAAACACTAATCTATATAAATAAAATAGTAACGACCGTATGTCTGTACATTGACAATTCTGCGAAATTTCCGTACAGTTGTCCGTTTCAGGTTTAATAATGACCATCTGCATATTTTTTCACTTTGGTATCTGCTTGTTTGGTCTGTTTGTCTATAACTTGAAAACTACCGGATACATTTCTACCAAACTTCATATTTAGAATCCGCCTGTCCTTTGGTAGGTTTTAGGGCCAATATTATTTCTAAATCCCTGACATGACTGGGAATTTATACGAAACCGAAACCGTGATTTTGCACTCCCACAAAATATACACAACCAAACGTAATGGAAATCTACCCACCTTAATGGAAATCAATTTCGAGAACCTTTTTCTCATATGCATCATTTCGATATGAGCATTAATAAGGGAGATATCATTAACGGACCGTTTACTTAAGAGCGGGTGCGTGTAAAGCGTATTTCTTATAACTTGAAAACTACTGGAGATATTTCAACCAAACGTCATATTTAGCATCCACCCGTCCAAAGGTAAGTTTTTAGATCCATACAATTTCAAATTCCCGGAATGGACTGGGGGTTTACGGAGAACCGAAGTAGTGATTTTACTCTCCCACAATACACACAAGACCAACCTGACTGGAAATCGTCCAACGTTAATTGAAATTCATTTCTAAAACTTCTCTCTCACGTGTATTTTTTCGATAGAAAGATTAATAGGGTATGTTTTGCAGGCTAGTCCAGTGGAGATAATCCAAAAGGCGTTGTACGTAGAGCAGATTCCTTATCTATATAAACAAAATCGTAATGAGCGTGTGTCTATACATTGACTATTTAGGCGAAATTCTCGTACAGTTATCCGTTTGTTAGCTTTAGTTACCTGAAAGTCCTCATTTTTAACCCTCCCCCAAAGCAAGATTGAGGCACAATGTTTCAGACGAGCTAGAGAATTGAAATTTGGTAAAAATACATGTCTTAGATTGTCGACGGAAAGATTCCAAGATCTTCAAATATTTTATTATTTACCCCCGAAAAATATCAGAATATTGAGGCAATTTTAATGTTGGTGCAGACCTTCGCTTCGAGCTATTTCGTGGCGAAACGGTGAGTCGTATCACACAACGGATCGCAGAATCTCAGTTCAATTTGGAGTGATCTACAACTTTGGTCCTATGACATTTCTTCGTCTCTCTATTCCTTATATGTAGATTTGTCTCTATTTCTCGAGTTTACCTACATGTTACTATTTGTACACGTATAATTCATAGTTGGAATCACTTATACGAAAGGTAGAATCATCTAATTCTATACGAACATTGGCCCACCCAGTATCCATACGTGATACAAGTTCTATGTTTGTAACTGTTATATTAGTACCCAAAAGTAATGCACTGTGAGAAAATCTTACCCAAATTTCACCCCATTCAACGTCTCTAACTCAATTTTATCCATAAATAGATGAGACAGGAGAAAATATCTTACGACCAGTCATTTATACCACTAAATGAGGCGTCTCCTGATACAATCCGTTTGTCGATATGATGTATCGTTTAGCAGCAGTTAATCTGTAAATGAAGGTTTGCAATATTGTAAACATGCATAAACTTCGTATGTTGATCTATATATTCATTGAAGTCGATTTGTGGCGATATAGAAAGGGTGTGATTGCCATTATAATAACTATTTCACATCGATAGTGACTCTCAGCAGGAGGGTCGACTTTGACTGGCAGTAGGAATGAGATTCTTCTCCAACTCCTTTGTAAGTAGCATTAGTAAGGAGGGACTTTGTAATTAATAATTTCCTTCTCGATCTGACTGGCAGAAGTCTAGGGAGTATGAAAATTTGTTCAAAAATTCCCTAACCGATTGTGTTTGGGAGTAGGCAGGTGTGCCCGCCATTATAAACAATTTACCCATCTAAAATGGGACTGGCATTAGGCATAGTGGCCTTGCTTTTATAATGGAAACTCACCAACTCGGTTTGTCTGTCATTAAGAAAGGGGGCATGTCATTATAACAATAACAGGAGAACTCATTTTTGACTGTCAGTAGGGAAAGTGCCTGCTATTATAATAACAACTCCTCAACTGTATTCTTTTTTTACTAGTTGCTTTACGTCGCATCGACACAGAGAGGTCTTATGGCGTCGATGGGACAGGGAAGGTTTAGGAGTAGGAAGGAAGCGGCCGTGACCTTAATTGACGTACAGCCCCAGCATTTGTCTGGTGTGAAAATGGGAAACCACGGACAACCATCTTCAGGGCTGCCGACAGTGCGGTTCGAACCCACTATCTCCCGCATACTGGATACTGGCCGCACTTAAGCGACTGCAGCTATCGAGCTCAGTTAAATGTAATCTGTCTGGAAGTAGGAAAGGGCGCCTGCCATTCTAACGAAAATTCCCAGAATCGATTGTGACCGCGCAGTAGGTAATGGGTCTTCCCATTATAATGAAAACTTACCTACTCTATTGTGAATGGCAGTAGGCAAGTTAGCCTGCCGTTATCATCACAACTCCGCAATTAGCACTTTACATTGGAAACAACGTATGGGAACCTCCCCAGCTGTTCCTGGGTAACGCTAAGAGACATGCAATTTTAAAAATCTTATCACTGCATGTACAGTAATTTACTTCGATATCCGTATACAATGTAGAATACCGTAGCGAAGCACGGGTACATTTGCTAGTTCTAATACATTGGAGCTTGAAAAGAAGTACAGCGAGAATGATTTCAAAATTAGCAGTAGTAGTGAAGGAATCTAGGAGGATTGAATGCCATGTAAGGAACAATAAAATGGAACAGGTGGCTAATTTCAAGTAGTTACGATGTGTATTCTCCCAGGATGGTAGTATACTAAGCGAAATAAACAAGATGTAGCAAAGGTAAAGCAGGGAGCTTGCAGTTGCGATCATCGGTATTATGCACGAAGTGAGTTTATTCTCCGATGAAACTATCTTTCCATTGGTCTGTTTTCATTTCGACTCTGCTATACGGAGTGAAAGCTGGGTGGACTTGGGTCATCTTATTCATAAGTGCGAAGTAACAGGCATGAAAATAACTAGATTGATTGTTGGTACAGACGGAAATATAGCAGGAGGGTACTTGGAATTAGGAGGTAAATTTTTATTGTATTATTATTATTGTTATTATTATTATTATTATTATTATTATTATTATTATTATTAACAAATACATCGCAATTGGGAAATATCCTGGTGGAAACGGTCACTTACAGTAGTGTGATAATAAAGTGAAGTTAAAACGTAATTACCCAACAACAACTACAGCAAGAAGAATACAACTAGCAATTCCATGGGAAGAAAATATTACAAGAAATACTACTAGTTCAACACTCTAAATCCAGCAGGCTAGGTCAGGAATAAACGTGGATATAATATCTTCCTCTACTGCAAGTCAATTGCTGAAGAGGTGCATATATTCTGTGGTAGCTTATAAGTGCTCCAGTGGTGATGGTACTGTAGTGAATATTGTTTCAGTGGGAAGTACAACTATACAACCAATCCGTATTAACCCATGAAAGCCCAGTGTCGCGGTTGTGTTGAGCTCCTCAGACAACAGAAGCGCTGGCCTTCTCAGCCCAAGTCGGTGGTTCAATCCCCGCTCACTGCGGTAGTATTTGTAGGTCAGCCTCGTGTCGGTATCGATGGATTTACCGGCATGTGCAGGAACTACTGCTGAACATCCTGGCACCTCGAAGTCTCTGAAAACCGTGAAAGTAGTCAATGGCACGTAAAACCGGTATTATTATTATTATTATTATTATTATTATTATTATTATTGTTATTATTATTATTATTATTATTATTATTATTATCATCTAAATGTCATATTTTGAAGACAGCGTCTGAATTGTGTTTTAAAAACAATATCAGTGCTTCAATTGAAGACCTCCTCGGAAAAATGATGTAACCAACACATCAATAATATTTTTCAGGAGAAAGGAAAGTTATTTTCTGGTCTACTTCACGGTTTAAACTGGTTGAACCAATTGCGTATGCAAGTGTACAAATGTATTCATCTATTAAAAGAATATGTTATTGTTATAACTTAAGGTTTTAAAATAATGTATGAATTTGAAGTGATACAATCGAAAATAATCTGAAAGTATCTCTTACATTTGTATATAACAGAAGATAATCCTCTACATGCAACTGCAACACAAATGATAGCAAATAATATTAGTGTAATCATAAAAAATTCAACAATAACAATGTCAATAAACTATTTCAAAATATATATTTTTTCGTCTATGGCCTTTTTTAAATGTTCTGTTACACCTGGTGATGATCCGACACTGATGTTCCATCCTTACACCACGGAAGACAAAGTTCTGCTGGCTGTAAACCAGCTTGACGTTCAAATGTAAGACATACGATAACACCACAGCATACAGACGTGATGATACACCTTATTCTCACTGAAATCTCACTTTTCAAAATTGTGTTGGCTACATCCTTATTCCGGCGAGGTCTTCAATTAGTGAGGATGCTGCCTAACCGAGATGTTCAATGCGAGTTCGGTCCATCAGAAGGACATCGGATCGGTCAGAAAATTAATAAACAGAGCTTCATTTCTGGAGAGGCACACAAGCCTGAGTTATACTCATTCTATGCCAGAAAAGAATACCAGGCTAATTCATGGGGATGAAGTCTGCCGGGCATAGATGTAGTGCCGACGATTCTAATTGTGGAAGCAGTTTTCTTCCACTCCTCTAAGGGTCTTTAGAGCCTGAATGGAGATGACTTTTTTTTTCTCAGTTAGTAAGTGTATTGCTGAATGGTATAAAATAAGATATGTTGTTGTCATGTGCGCTAGAAATCAGTAATAAGCACAGTATTTGTAATGTATTCGCCAACTCATCTACACCTTCCATACTTCCATCAACACAAATTCAGTTTTGTTTCTATATTAACTAAATGATTAAGAGTACCAGGACAATTTCTGCAAGGGGTGCAAACAGTTAGCCAAGATAACTTAGTCTTATGGCACTGTGTACTCCTTCTCACCCTTTCCGTTGTGGGATAGGATTTGACGGTCACATTGACAAATAGGCTGTCAATTACAGCATTTCCTGAGTTTTAACTGTTGTAACTTCAGTATTCGATATCATTGTCTCTCTCAAATCTCAATAACCAGCCATTCACCTTCCTCCTTTATCCGGGCCTGGGACAGGCACTAGGAAATCTAAGCCATTCCTTGTGAAAATCTCCTCGCCTTTAAGGAGAGTAATTCTGTAAAAGCAAAGATGGTGATAGACACTGAAACAAATCACCTCCTTTAACTACTTCGGAAATTGTTCGTCTAATTACAGGCAGAAGCATACTGAATCAAAATTTTGCAAATTCCAGAAACTCATTGGTACTATTAGAAGTACATTAGTCCCGACATTGTATTAAAGTTTATTTATACCATGGCAGTCCCGAGACAAAAATATGGCTCAGAGTTATGAGTATTGACATCAACTGAAGCAAAGAGAATCGTGGCAGATGAGATGAGTTTGTTTAGGCCTTTAGCAGACTATGCCCGCTTTGACCGTCAGAGAAATTATGATTAGGGCATCCACCAGATGTTACGTGTATAAAATACAATGCGCATTATATCCAACTACAAAAGGGCTTGGTATTACAATACTATCTCGAATAGATGATGCTCGAATTCCGTCTAGGATACATAACTATAAACCATCTTGAAAAAGAGCTTAGCGATGCTATCTAGACATACATAAGTTATTGAACCTTTGAAAAAGTAATGATTATGATGTTAAATTGGCACATATGTCGGAATAAGAAATTTGTTTGGTTTTTCTTACTGCGGATTATATTTTAATCTGTCCTACTACAGGCAAAATACTGAACATGACGTATTAGTAAATCTCCAGGAAATTATTGGGGGAAAAATCTGTTTTAGAGGATTTTAGTACATAGCTTGTTAGAGGATTAGGTGAAATAAATTGGACCCGTAAATACAATAGGGAAGCAATGGTAATCCATGGCTAATTCCAAATGAATTTATAATTGCACTAAATGAAGTACTTTTGGAAAGCACATTAAATGCAAAATAATTGCCGTGCTAGCTAATTACATTTTTCACTCGAAGTGTATACCTTACCGTTTCTTTACGGGACAAATAAATTTTATGATTAAAGCACTAAATCTGAAGTAATTTAAGAATATTTTCACCGAAATTTCTTACCATTATATTGCTTATAGAGATTAGAACCAATACCGAATAAAGTTTACCGTGGTTTCCCATTTTTACACCAGGCAAATGCTGGAGCTGTACGTTAATTAAGGCCATGGTCGCTTCCTTCCCAATCCTGGGCATTTCCCATCCCTCCGTCGTCTAAATAACCTTCGATGTGTTAGTGCCGACGTTGAACAAGTAACAAAAGAAAAATAGATCAGAGGTGACTATACTTCTGTTCATGGTGGGTACATGTGTGCATGGAGTTGGTATACAAAACTGCGTTATGTTCTAGTGTGCCTATCTCTGTTTTTATTTGAACAGTGTTTTCATTCTTGTAATTAAAGTTTTTCCGCCTTTTGCGGACAGGGGTATTAAGATACGTTTGGCTTGGTGCTCGTGCGCCTTTTAATACATATTTCTTCACATACACACAACACACTACAGTACCAATCACCACAAAAACACGCAATAGTGCACACGGGAACCTCCACATAAAATTGGAAGTTGGCGTCAGGAAGTACATCCGACAGTAGCACGTGTTTAAATTAACGTTTATACGACCACAAGTATTTGGGAAAAGGTTAGGTGAAAGGAAATAATAATAATAATAATAATAATAATAATAATAATAATAATAATAATAATAATAATAATAATAATAATAATAATAATAATAATAATAATAATAATACTGAGATATTATATCTACCCCTTATTCCCGTTTTTCCTGATGCAGGGTCGGGGATAGTATTGCAATTGAGGCATAAGCTCAGAATATTAATTATTTAGTGTATCATTAATACTAACAAATAATACATACAGTCTTACAAACTGTATGGCATCCTGCTATTATCAATTTCAGTAAGTTATCTACAAAGCAAAGTTAAGTATTATTTTACAAAATATTCATTAAAATTATATGAAAAATAAAGAGATGTAAAAAAGAAAATGAAAAATGAAATGATAACTACCACTGGAACGTACACTTTGCCACTTACAGACTGTAAAGACGAGAAAGGAAGCAAAACAGAATACCGAGACATGTGAGCAAACCAGAATCGTTGGCAATGATGTAGAGGTTGCCATAAATATTACTCTGCCAGAAGATTGGCTGTGAAGCTTATCAGCATTTACTATCTGTCAGAGTCGCTCTCTAAGCGGCTGAACTCTAAAGCTGGGTACACATTAGCGAGCTGTTGCATGTAATGTAAGTGCTTAACATGTACAGTACGACCTCCATAACCAGGTTACCAACTGAGAGCGGCGAAATTCAGAACGTTCATGGTGAGCTCGGCGTCAAATTATGTCATCTTTTACCATTGATAAAATAGTATACTCTTATTAAGTGAGCAACTGTATACAAAAAGCAACAGATACATCTACCAGTGCTCATACCGTAGTTATGACCACCATAGCAACAGTCACGTAAAACAACAAGTTTGCTTGATTTCCTGCCTCCAGTTCTCGTAACTTTGATTCATTTCACCTGTTTAAATTTTGCAAGTAAAGTTACTTTTTTTACGATTGCGGTTAGCATCAAGAGTACCCATATGAAAGCACACCAAACCCCATGGTGGAATACCCCCGAAGAGCCATCTCTTACCAAATGACCGCTGCTCAGCCTGAAGGCCTGCAGATGACGAGGTGTCGTTTGTTCGGCATAACGAATCCTCCCGCCCGTTATCCTTGGCTTTCTAGACCGAGCCCGCTATCTCACCGTCAGGTAGCCCCTCAGTCATAATCACGTAGGCTGAGTGAACCTCAAACCAGCACTCAGGTCCAGGTAAAAATCCCTAACCAGGCCGGGAATCGAACCCAGGACCTTCGGGTTAGAGGCAGATACGTTACCCCTACACCGCGCGGCTGGCCAGGAGTACCCATAGCAAGCGTAAATCCATATGTCGTCTTTCAAGTCGCTACACCAGCACAAAGATTATTACTAAATGCAGACCAGTGGTGATCGATATTGATATCGGTTAAGTGCCATCCTCAAATGTGCGGATTCTATACCTCGCCATGTCAGACAGTAAGAAAAAAAAACCTGGTACATGCAGCTCGTCTCCTCAGAGGGGTGCTTATCTTTTTGAAAGACATTTCTTGTAGAATTACTCTTCACAATCGGACGTTGTTCTTGTAAAATTAAATTCAGATATTTCCCATCGTCAAACTTCAACGCTCTCTGGGCTCATTTCAGATGTCTCTTGTAATATAATTGAAACCAAACCAAAATGAACCAAACCCAACGCCATGGCATCACATCACTGTCAAGCGACCGCTGCTCAGCCCGAAAACCTGCATATTACGACGTGATACATGGGCAGAGCAACGAATCTTCTCGGTCATTATTCGTGGCTTTCTAGACCGGGGCTGCTATCTCACTATCAGTTACCTCCTCATTGTCCATCTCCATGGCTAAACTTGGCTGGTCTTTGGACACAGGAGTACCGGGTTCGATTCCCGGCAGGGTCGGCTGGAAGGGGGCTGGGAGTATGTGTCGTCTTCATCATCATTTCATCTTAATCACGACGCGCATGTCACCTATGGGTGTCAATTCAAAAAACCTGCACCTGGCAAGCCTAACTTGTCCTCGGACACTCCCGGCGCTAAAAATCATAGGCCATTTTATTTAAGGTCCTCATTTGTTCTCATTTTGGTAAAAATCCAGGTAAAATTCCTGACCTCGCCGGAAATCGAACACGGATCCTCCGGGCAAGATGCAGACTTACTACCCCTGCGTTGCGGGGTCTGTTAGTAACAGCTTCTAAATTGATACATTCGTGTGGATGCTAATTAAATTCAGATATTCCTCATCGCCCGTAACTCTAGTAGTAAAATATTGTACTTCGATATCTACTGTGAAATATTTGAAAAATTGAATTTAGTAACCATTCAAAATTGGGAACTCATATTTCGATATACGACTTTTAATTTCATTACATATTACTCCCTCCGCAACGTTCTCTGCTTTTTGGTAAGTTGTGTCACTACCTACTGTTGTCTAAGCTTGCTAGATTAATTTTTGTGTAATTCTGTTCCCTAAATTACGCACACTGCTCTTGATATTAGAACATCTTTGTCTGATATGATTTCTCCCGAACATGCAACATTATTGCCTGGAGAATGTTCGCTCAGTGTGAACACCTACCTTGATTCCGCTAGAGAACGAAGTTGATAAATCCGAATTTTAAATTGATACTGTACGGCCCGGATTAATAGACATACGTTTTGGACTCTTACCGTGTGGACTGAAAACTGTAGGTACTGCTACGTTTAGCGAAGACTTTGTTCCGCGTTCAGAAGAGAAACTCGACGCACTATGACTAACAATGCCGAAGGTTTGAAATCAATTGAAAGCTGCATTATTGATGAAATTATACTTGCTCGTTACCAGATCGCCCACTGTGCTCTATTATGTTCCGAAAAGAAATATGTATCGCTTTATTTGCTCCATGTCTGATATTTTCCCGTCTGCGAGTTGAATAATAGGCAATAACAAGGTCATCAGACAAATCAAGGACAAAGGAGGAGGAATGCGAATGAAAAATAAAATCAAATCAAAAATAGTACTAGGAGGATAAAGAAGATAGAATGAATTAAAAAATGGCGTATGGCTTTTAGTGCCGGGAGTGTTCGAGGACAAGTTCTGCTCGCCAGATGCAGGTCCTTCTATTTGACGCCAATAGGCGACCTGCGCGTCGTGGTGAGGATGAAATTATGATGAAGACGACACATACACCCAGCCCCCGTGTCAGCGAATAGAATGAATAAAAGGAGATGAAGAGAGTCTAAAAAGGGGAGGTGGCAAGGGGCGAAAAGAACGGAAGAATACTGAAAAGAGATACGAACGTAAAAGAAAGAAATGCGGTAATTAAGTAATACTTGCACCTACATAGCCTAATGGACATACGACGCGTTGAGTGAATCATCGACCAATGTGAAAAGGACGAATTTGGAAATCCGAAACAAATAGAGACAGTGAATGACAAAGAAGGGAATTTCCTCCCCAGAACTTTAATAGCTGGCTGTAAAGATGATTAACAATTCAATTTCGAAGAGCGATTCTGATCGTTCATATTCGTTCGGTTTCGTTAGCTGTGTTACACTCGAAGTATTTTCGTGATCTTAGTTCGTAAGACTTCCGTGCTAAAAGATTTGGTTACAGTAAGAATGAGGTTGCCTACAACAGTTCACTGATTTGAACATACTTGGGCATCTGCAAGATTGTTAATGTTAACGACTCTGTAGAGAGTCGCTACATGTGTAGAGGGATATGACGAAGGCGGGCCCAGTTCGGGTCAATGAGCAGCGCTTCAGTTTAGGCAGGTAAAGGAGCAGAGCGGAAGGTACGACCTAGCACCTGCTTGCACGGCTCTCAGTTACAACCAGTCAGGGGGCGCGGGTCTAAACGGATTTACACTTTTAACAGTTTTATTGTGTCTGATGTCTCGTTCTATTCAGTTTATTAGATTATGGTGAGGAAACAACATAAGTTATTGTGTATACAAACGCCTTGTGCTAAGTAAATGTATGTATATATTCATTTCATGAATACGTAAGAAGTAAAATGAAATATTTTGACATGCGATACTAAATACTCTTTTGACTACTACCTGTACTCATACAAATACTGTAGGTAAATACAAAATCGCATGGGCTAAACAATGAACGACTGGGCGAGTTGGCCGTGCGCGTAGAGGCGCGCGGCTGTGAGCTTGCATCCGGGAGATAGTAGGTTCGAATCCCACTATCGGCAGCCCTGAAAATGGTTTTCCGTGGTTTCCCATTTTCACACCAGGCAAATGCTGGGGCTGTACCTTAATTAAGGCCACGGCCGCTTCCTTCTAACTCCTAGGCCTTTCCTATCCCATCGTCGCCAAAAGACCTATCTGTGTCGGCGCGACGTAAAGCCCCTAGCAAAAACAAAAACAAAAACAAAACAATGAATGACAAATCAACTGCACGACTGTATTGTGTAAACATATTATACTCAGCCAGGTACATTGCTGTGACTTAGCTTGCGCCATGAATCTGTATATTGCCATCTAGGCTTTAGGCCTACAGCACAAACTATTGGAAGCCAGCTGCTCTCGGCTATTCCCACGCTCATGATGTTAGCTCAAGGAGCGGGGCTGTCTTATTGTCTACCTATGTGATATGGAGAACATGTAGGAATACTACTATTCTCGATGGTGGAAAGCGGTTAGTGTGATCTTGGACAGTTCTCTAGCATGTACTCGTTTTAGGAAAAGGAATTAGGTATTGGAATAATTTACCACGGGAGATGTTTGATAATTTTCCAACTCCTTCGATATAATTAAAAAACTAGGTAAACAATCAATAAGGAATCTTGTCATGTGGGTGACAGCTCTAAATGCAGATTAGTAGTGCTTGACATCGGAGAAATTTGGACGATTTTGAGGAGAGAACTTACAACTGGGCAGTGTTAAAGAAATCGTATGTTCCATACAGTGAATCCATCATTCTTCTATTCTGGCCCTTTTTTCCAATTAACTGGTATCAGATTTTAAAGCCCAAATGCCCTATCGCATCTTGCGATGGTGGTTGGTAGTGTGGTATGTTGTAAAGAAAGATTTGTATAAAGGCGATCACGAACACGCAGCTTCCGAGCTAGAGAAATTAATCAAACGTGCCTAAAAATCTCCATCCCGGCCGTGAATAGAGCCCGAAGCTCCATGAACCGAAGGCCAATCCGCCAACCATTCAGACTAGGAGTCGCAATCACGGTGAATCCATTTCCAGAAAACACCTTGCACGATTGGCCGCACATTTAGTGAGGAAGGATATATGTTTTCACAATCCTGCGACAAATCCAGTGTCCAGTCTTTACCATATTGTTATCTGGCTCCGTGGCTAACTGATTAACATTGGCTTGGGGCTGGGTGTGTGTGGAGTTTTCAGCATTAAATTTATTCTAGGTAGAGATTTATGCTGACATGCAGGTCGCCCGTAGGAGTCAACTCGAAAGACCTGCACGAGGCCCCTTAGGAGGACATCTACTATTATTATTATTATTATTATTATTATTATTATTATTATTATTATTATTATTATTATTATTATTATTATTATTATTATTATTATTATTATTATTATTACCGTACTGTTGGGCTGAGAACATATGTCAAGCATTGTTTAGGATGTGTTATCAATCAATCAATCAATCAATCAATCAATCAATCAATCAATCAATCAATCAATCAATCAATCAATCAATCAATCAATCAATCAATCAATCAATCAATCAATCAATCAATCAATCAATCAATCAATCAATCAATCAATCAATCAATCAATCAATCAATCACCATTTATTTGCATTTAGGACTTTCGCCAAGGTGGCAAATTCCTTGTCAGTAGTGTATGGTGGTGAGAGTAGTTAGTTTAAGGTACGGCTCCTACACTGAACTGATTGCTTTGGTCTCAGACTCTCCGTTAATATTATGCTATTGAAAAATGTTTACGTCGCACCGACACAGATAGGTCTTATGGCGACGATGGGATAGGAAAGGGCTGGCAGTGGGAAGCAAGCGGCCGTGGCCTTAATTAAGGTACAACCCCCCACCCCAGCATCTGCCTGGTGTGAAAAAGGGAAACCATATTATATTCAGGGCTGCCGATAGTGGGATTCGAACCCACTATCTCTTGAATGCAAGCTCAGAGCTGTGCGACCCTAACCGCACGGCTACCTCTCTCGGTAAAACAAAGTGTATGGTCTTCTATGGCTTGAGATATTTCCGCGTTTGATGGACAATAATAAATATATTTACTGTTTTATTTTGTTGTTTACTACTTTATTTTTAGTTATAAACAAACGGCTGAATGTAATTCTACTAAAATATGGACTGTAATAGGGATGAGAGTCATTTCATTATTCCACGGTAGGGGTAGGGAAAGTTCAAAAAATGGAATCTGAAATGTCTTCGTTAAAATTGATGCTACCGGTAGTCTGACAAAAGAGGTAGATAATACAATTTCTTGCTACCAGTGCAACTCGTCGTTTTATGCATTCTTTCTGTCAGTGGACTCCACAGAAACTAAATACCACCTTGGTTTTCATTTGTATTATTTCATTGCTTCCATCTATGCTAATCGTTGCCGTGCGTACAATATTTGGGTTGAGAGTGAGCCAGCAGAACGACGAGAACAGGCAGTGCCTCCTTACGTGCATGGCCGTTCGCATATTTACCCCTCTCGAATAGCCATGCCCCTTCTGTTGATAATTACAAGGGAACTATTTGAGTTGGACCTAACCGATTGCAATGAAACTTGGTAGAATGATCAATTAAAGCATTTAATGATAATAGTCATTCTGTCGAAAAATAATGTTTACATACTTTAAAATAGTGATTTGTTTTCTTCAGCTTTAAATGCGACGTGATGCATCGAAAACATTGATTACAATGAAGCTTGTTTGCATGGTCAGTAAGTCATTAGAACAACGCTGCGCGCCTGCCGTTGTTACATAGTGTAGGCTGTCCATAGTTACGACAAAATGAGGTATTCTGAACAGAAATCCGACAGATTCCGCGTTTATGCTAATAAAATGTTATATAAATAGCGTGGATTGTATGTTTATATACACATACAGTATATGATGAAGATTTCATACTACATAATATTTTACCTTCCATTAGGAAAGATGCAAAAGTGTTAAAACCCTAATATTTGGATATATTCATACACTGTACGTGTTATCAAAATAAGTTTGTAGAGCGTGGAATTCTGTTTAAGCGTTTTCGGTACAAAGTTCTTTATGTAACTTGTATTATTCTCCACGATGAGGCCATTGTTGAAATTCCATCATACGGTGAGCTTTTTTTTTGTTCGTCGTTCCTCACACGAGGCACCCACTTCGCTGCTCCGTTACGATAGCCTAGAACACTGCGTATGTCTTCATTTGATCCATAGGAGATATTCATAATTACTGCAACCAGTCCACTCAATACACGACGATCTTCTCGCATAGTGACATCGATTGTGTTGATATTGACGTCGATCTTCAAATTTGAGGACCGTCCGGGGCGTGGGGCATCCTCGAGGTCAGTTTTACCCTTCCTAAGCAATTTATGTCGCCCAAAGACCTGTGCTTATACCACGGCTTGCTCTTCGTAGGTTTGATGCAACTTTTCCACTGTTTGCGATGGATTTGCGTCGAGGTGAACGCAAAATCTAATTGATGTACACTGTTGCAACTTAAGGAAAGTTAACACATTCTTTTACTTTGACTGTTTCCCTCCAACTGAGTTCCTTCAGAGAGATGACGCTCACAGCGTTGTGTCACTCAAGGTCAAGCCTCTCCAATATCGTCAACACCAAACGCAAGCGTCAGAGCAATGAACAGTGATAAATTCATTCCGGTTACTTTTAATATACCTTCGCATTTTACACAAACAGTCTATGAATATTTCAACATATAATATTTTAACACATAACACCATGTATCGTTTATCATGGAATGTAAAATATTATGCATATGAAATCTTCGTCATCTATATGTCTTGTTAGAGATTTTTTTCAAGAAAATCGAAAACCAGAGAACCTTTTGCTTGCATATAATCCTCTCTTACACTGTCCACCAAAACTCTATATCATTCTCCCTTTCACTTTTATTTGCTCTTCCCAACTTCTCTTATGTAGAAAGGAAATGTTTTGTGACCTCATTCGGTCTTGTGTTGGAAATCGCTGTTATAATGAATTAATACACAGTTCAAAGAAATAATTGGAACATGTTTTGTAACGTCTGGTATGTGATCGTTAATTTGGTAGATGGGGTTCCAATGGTCGTACAGCATGCCTTGAGACCTTAGCTACTCAGGGTATGTCAAATCGAAGTTATACTCCACCTGTAGGCGTAGCCATGCATTAAACCGCCAGGTGACCCCTCAAAACAAAGTGAACAGCGGTGTGTCCGTGTGTCTTTGTGAGATACACAGACTACTGCGGTCATTTGAGCACGTTGTATGTAAACCAGCACATCCCATGAGGCATCTTAACGAGGTTCAAGTTGCAAGGGCCTTCACTTTGATCCAGGAAGGATGGACTTTTCGTACAGTTGCTGTGATCTCAATGTCTCTCCATCAGTTATTCAACGCTTTTGGACTCACTATAATGAGACAGGACAGTTCACAAGGACGGTTGGACAAGGTCGTGGTCACATGACAACCCCACAGGATGACCGAAATCTGACCATCTGTGCGTTGCGGCGTCGTTCAGCAACCGCCAGAGAACTGCAACAATACCTCAGGTCACTGGAATCATGATAACTGACCAGACAGTAAGGAACAGGTTAAGAGAAGTGTCCTTACGACCTAGACGTCCTGTTCGAGTGCTCCGTTTAACGCAGCAACATCGCGCATCTCGCCTTCTGTTTGCTCGTACCCACGTCAACTGGCAACTTCGCCAATGGAGACCTGTGTTGTTCACAGACGAGTCCAGATTTCCCCTGACACAGCGTGATGGACGTCAAGTGTATGGAGACGCCGAGGGGAGCAGTACATGCCAAATTTTGTCCAGGAAGGCGACCGATTCGGACAAGGTTCTGTGATAATATGGGGTGGCATCAGTACTGATGGCCGTACGGATGTTGTCGTCGTCCGTGGTAATCTTACCGCTGCGGGGTACATCGATCAGATAGTACCACAGCATGTGTTGGTTGCTGCATACGGTGTTGGCCCTGAATTCGTACACATGCACGACAATGCTAGGGCACATGTAGCACGCATCACCAGAGCTGTCTTCCGAGAACAGGACATTCAAGGGTTGGAATGGCCAGCAGTGAGTCCCGACCTTAATCCCATCGAGCAAGTGTGGGGTAGGCTTGACAGAAGTGTTCGTATGCGTCCTGTTCCACCACAGACTCTCCAGTACCTCGAACAGACTCTCATTGCAGAATGTGGCCTGATACAGCAACGTGACCTCCCGCGACTTATACGGAGCATGCCACGTAGGTGCCAAGCTGTGATAAATGCTCGTGGAGGACATTCACCATACTTAAGCTACCCAAATGTGATAAAATCCACCCTGGAGGACTGTTATCACTTTGTTTTCGCCCCTATTTGGACATTTCTGTTTGTGTTCTGAAAATGAACGCGAATTCATCTATGTTCTTTTGTGTACTTCAACGGTAAAGAATAAAGGTTTAGTTGGTAATATACCTGGGTGTGAGGTATTGTTTTGTGGAGCATGTCATACGTTCAAAAACATGTTCCCCTAAATTTTTCGAACTGTGTATATTAGAAAACTGTTTTAAGTGGAAATGATCCTTTTCTATGAGGTGCATTTGGTTGTGTTTAGGAGTGGAGGTGTGTGATGCGGTGACTGGCTATGAGGCAGTACTTTCTTTACTCAGTAGCGGGTGAGACTGCGTGACAATAAAGGCATGTGTCGTTCGGATAATTCGACGTACAATAGTCATGAGAATACGCGGACCACTCTTCGGCCCGTCACACGCGATAGTATGATGGCAGTGCTAATCGAGGCTGAACACAAGATTAAAATGGCGCTCTTCGGGATGGTGTGGTTATTGCGCGTACGTGCCGAAATGCGCCGTTGTGCTAAGTGTCGTCGTGAGGAAATGCAACAAAAACAGCAACAGCTACAACAACAGCAGCAACAGCAACAACAGCAGCTACATCCGCAGTCACAACAAGCTCAAGCTCAGCTAGCACCATTACAGTCCCAAAGTCAACAGACTTCGGATGACCACTTGTCGGCTTCTTCTGTGTCAACGTTTTACACAACTTTGGATACTCCTGGTCCTGGGGGCACGTACTGCGAGGTGCATGGCTACGTCCCTCCAAAGGAAGGTAAGTCCCGCACGTTTTGAGTTTTTCTTGATTGCTTTTTATGTTATTAAAATATGTGCTTAGACTAATTTAGCATGTCAACAATGAACAATAACTGGATTTCAGGGATATTATTTGTGTATTAGTTTTAGTTCTTTGTGAATGTGTATCCTCAATGGAGCTATTATTGTAATCGAAAGGTATAAAATTTATTCTAGGAGTGTTCCTTAAATTCTAACAATAACTTTCATCAAATGAAACCTTTGCATCTCCAAATTTCATCAAAGTGAATTGTAACTGCACTATGCACTTTTACCAACGATATAACAGTTTAAAATGTCTTTCGTAAAAAAATTCCCAACCCCTAAACATCATTGAAATGTCATTCTCTCCCCTGCTTTCTATATACAGTAATTTGAAAGGACAACTCATAGTACTCAAAAGCTCTGCGCATGCTTCTTTCCAATTTATAGCTTCTAATTATTTTCTTACCTGGAAAACTGCTACTTGCTATGCAATATTTTGATTGGTTAGATACTGAATTTTCCACTATCAACTTATTAACTGTGAGACTGTGAAAATGTTTTCCGGTTATTCGAAGACAACTTATGAGGGAAATGTTAAGCTGATGTTAAAACACAGAATGACATGTTTCTTCTAACCAAGTCTACATCATCAGATAGAATAAGAATTCTGGTTTAGCTTAGCATCCTTAATCTGAAGATACAAACTTAAAAATAATTAGACTAATCACATACATACACACATACGTACATACATAAAGAGTCTCCATAGTTATCCGTTTGGGAAAAATTACCAAAGGAGACGTTTAATAAATTTCGATGTTCTTTGAAATCACTTAGGAAAAGGCTAGGAAAACAACAGGTAGGGAATCTGCCACCTGGGCGACTGCCCTAAATGCAGATCAGTATTGATTGATTGATTGATTGATTGATTGATTGATTGATTGATTGATTGATTGATTGATTGATTGATTGATTGATTGATTGATTGATTGATTGAAATGTTGCCCTTCCCACTTCGTCGCCATTAACCTTCAAATCATGTAAAACCGAGTCGGTCCACCCCATCCACAATCGACTATTACTTTGCATATTACGCATGATTAATTCCATTATTTTTAGCTCACCGTCAAGCTTTCAACGGCCGACGTGGCGTCAGGATGAAAATAGAAGTATAGAAACATTCAATCGTTTGCTCTTAATGTCATGGTAATGTAGGCCTACCTTTGTAAAACTCGTTCAACAGTGAACATATACATTCGAAACACATGCATATTAATTATGATATTATAATACCTAAGATTAAACAGCTTGACTTATATGTAATAACATTATTGTATATTCATATTGCGATGATAAACCAGGACTGATGTAATGTTAGTGGTATTTTTTATATTTTTATATTTATATTTGATATCTTTTGTCTTTATTAACTTCGAAGTGAGTTATAATGTGTTTTTCCCTTAATATTAATCTTGTACAGTAATACAAACTAGTTAAAAGTACAGACATGTGATAATGTCGTGTAGTTCTCCATATTCAATTTCCAGTCAGATTTGACTCCATAATAGTACTTACGTGAAACTAATTTAAGGATAGGAGTTGAGAGTTAAGTATAGCTGCACTCAATATCAGGATTCGAGCGACGAATTTCGGAACGGCGCAGCTTCCTATGCTTGACCACTCGAAAGCCAGAGCTATTCATTCTTTTTCTTCTTGCATTCTAAAATAACTAATTTGTACGTTAAAATATCTGATATTGATAATGTTTCCCAGTTAGATACTTAGTTATTCTGTTCGCAGTTGACCTCGCCCCGTGGAGGGAGGGGTCTTTCCGAACTCTTCTCCTCATAATGTAGTTCAGCACTTAAGTGCATGTGAGCTGTTTATTCGCTGACTTGCCACGCAAGCAACTAGTTTCCAGTCCAGTGAGCACGGCCAGTACGAACAGTGGGCAGGCTAATGCGAACATCAGAAAATGAGCCTGGCTGCTTGGACGGTACTGTGGATGAAAGTGAGGTAACTTACGATAATGCAGTTTAACTTGCTAGTTAACGGTGTCTGTTATTTTTCTGGTGTTTATCCCGAGATACTGAGTATGTTAAGCCACGGAAATGCTACACATAAAGTCATTTTGTTCTATGATTTCGCTAATGGCAAGTTAACTCTTCACAACAAATACTTACATTACAGATTTCCTACTCAGTATTCAGATATTAATCCTGATAGATGCTCTGTAGTTTGTGTGTATCACTGGGGAAGATTCTGGTAATAGAAAGCATTGTGGTTGACTTTTTATTGTCTGCGCTTGCTGTCATTGTCATAGTCTTAATATAAACCCGTACAGAATGACGTATTTGGTCATAAATTCTTTTAGTTGTACAAACGAAACTTCTAAGGGTGAATTATATTGAAATTGGTCCCAATTTACTGTAACTCCCTTCTCGTAATATTCAGTGACAGCTGCATATTATTGTCCAAAAACGTAAGAGTGTCAATATACAGTATTTCCATTGGCATTTTCTTAAATGAAAAGATAGATATCGTTGTGACGGTACTAGATTTATGCATACTTCTTAGATGAAGGAGTGTATCAACAGCGTGATATCACTACTTGCTTATTATGAATTCGACAGGGACATAGTAAATGGCTGGTGGGTATAAGGTATTCATTACCGTACCATATATCTGATTTTTATAATTTTTTTGCTAGGGGCTTTACGTCGCACCGACACAGATAGGTCTTATGGCGACGATGGGATAGGAAAGGCCTAGGAGTTGGAAGGAAGCCGGCCTTAATTAAGGTACAGCCCCAGCATTTGCCTGGTGTAAAATGGTAAACCACGGAAAACCATCTTCAGGGCTGCCGATAGTGGGATTCGAACCTACTATCTCCCGGATGCAAGCTCACAGCCGCGCGCCCCTACGCGCACGGCCAACTCGCCCGGTATTTTTATTATTACTATTTGTTACTTAATTCTTAAGTGATGTGGTCTGTTGTATGAACATATATTTTCTGGTACGTATTTAAAGCAATGTACTGCTGTTGTTTCATTTTAACAGATTCGAAGTCTCCTCTACTTTGACATATACTGTAGGCGTACTTTGTATAATATCTGACTATATTCACTCCCTCCGTAATGTGCTGTATAGGACGCTTTGTAACTCCGATGATGTCCCATATAGACGCGAACAGTTTCGTCTAGTGATAGGTAAACGATGCCCGTGTTCGAGCAGGATTGAGCCGACCCGATACGCGCCGAGGTTCGAGTCTGTTCGAAGCAAGCTCGAGCAGTCACGTGCCCGAAGGCGGAGTCTGGCTCGGGCTACAGCGCGAACGAGCAGATTAACAAATAGCATATGAAGCGAAGCACCACTCACGCAGGTGTGTGTATGATATTGACAACGAAGTTGCGTGGTGTCATATATTACTACATTCAGTACTTGACGTTTATCTTATGGAGAATAAAGACTGCTCATAAAATTAGAAGGCTTAGATTATGATAATATGCTATGAAAAGGACAAAGCATGTATGTGAAATATTCCCTGCGTATTATCGGAAGTATTTCCTCCCAAGGCTGTACTTGTGTATCTTGTAACAACCGTGTAACATTATGAATACGGTAATATTATTCTTACGTTGTAATGTTTTGGGCGGCTAAGGAGCAGGCGAGGTGCTCCTTCTGTCCTCGATGGTGGGGGGTTTGAATCCGCTCCTTGGGAGAGAATTACACTTTTTACTCGCATAGAAGAATTTAAGTAAGAATCAAACGTGTACAAAAATACTTGTATATTATTATGCGGCAATGTCAACTATTTGATAGCGTCAAATATATCAGAACCAAAAGTACCCCTTCCGTGACTCGGGATTTCGAGCTGTATCCTTACCAAATTTCAGGTCAATCGGTCCAGTAGTTTTCGAGCCTATCCGGAACAAACAAAACACCATCGCATGGTGTTAAAAATCCCGACCCTGCCAGTAATCGAACCTGGGACACCTGTGACCAAAGGCCAGCACGCTATCAATTTAGCCATGGAGCCGGACGAACAATGCGTCAACATCTGAAGAAAAAATATCATACATTTAGTCTTATAACCATTCTTATATGTAACTATTTCGACACGTGTAATGGTTTCCTTTTTCTGTATTTATACGGCCTAAGCGACACATTTTAGTAGACAATTGGTTTAGCCTATTCTGATACAGGCATTTGTAACGAAATCATCGCACAAACACAAATTCTGACTGTCTCCAAAATACAGATATGTGTCGAAATTATTATTATGTAGAAAAAGACACGGAAGTAACAGTAAACAGAGGACGAACGGTACTGTCCAGCATAATACTCTTACACATCCTTCTCAAGTTTTCCGGGTGTTAGGTAGAGCAAGCCGATAGGTTGCGACGTGCACTAAAGCTCGAGCAAAGCTCGAACATGTTCGAACTCTGACGTCATCTGTTCGAGCAGCTCGAGCCGGGATGAAGCACATCACTAGTTTCATCCGTTCGACCCGCACAGTGGAAGCTCCAGTGGAGTAGAGGTAAAAAAAAGTGCCCAGGCGCTTAAGGCATGGACTATGTTCTTGTAAATAGTATATGGTGCCAGGAGTGCGAGATTTTTCTCCATTGTCATCCAGTTTCATTCATTTTCAGTATGTGATTCCTCTCCCGCTGCCAGGTAAAGTATTCACTACTTTCTGTAGTTCAGCTACTATAAGCGGCACAACTTTCCATCCATTGTGGATAAATTCTCGGAATGCAAATTCCAGTGGCTTGTTAACCATATGCATTATTTTGCAAAGTCCTGCAATGGATTTTCTTCCCCGTACAAATGAGAAAAATTTGAAGCCCATGTACTTGCGTCGAAGTTGTTTATATCCTGTATGAAGGTTGTGTAAATATTGCATGGTCCGGGGCTTGAGACACTTTTTATATTTGATGCTTGAAATTAAAACATCTTGACTTCAGATTATCAACGATGCTGGAAATCAAGTGAGCTCTATTTAGCTGGGTCAGTTTTTTTGAGAGTTATCGTAACTCCTTTGTAAGAACCCAACTGCACAGCTTCTTCACATTTGTCACTTTTTCTCGAATGCCTTCGCATTTCACCAATTGCTTCAATTGAAAATCATATTAACTTACCTGCTTTTGCCATGTTGCAACTTCGTTCCTGAAGACTTGGGGACAAAGATGACAGCTCTTCCTGTACGTCATACAGAAAAAGCTAGATCTCTCAGAAATTCAGTCGGCTGTACTATCTGCGCACTTTTTAGCGATAGATTTACACCCTTGTGCTGAATCGGTCGACTTTGGTTATCTTCGAGATTCGTATTGGCAACCTATGAAACACAAACTAAAAATCGCTTATCATCGCTGTGCGACATCTGGCGTACACTTTACGTACTCGTACTGTTGTTGTTTACACAGCAAAGCCAAACTATAGAATTCATGCTAGGAACACGTTTCTTATCGGGAAATATTATATAGTATTATATATTGTGTGTGTGTGACACAGTTGTTGGCGTTAAGATAATAAAGGTTTCGAAAATTCATATCGATCGATCATATTATCGATCCAATTCAGATTTCATTTCCATTCAGTTGGCAGTATTTACCGGAACCGGGAGTGCTCCCTTCTTACTCCTCACCGAGTACAAAAATCTATCACTAAAAAGTGCGCGTACAGTAATCATTTTTAGTAGTCCCTTGTATTGAGTTTGCTCAGTTCTTGACCTGCTGCTATCAGTGGATGCCTGAAAGAGGTGCTCATTCAAAGCTTTGTAATTTTCCAAAAATAGCTTTGACAGTCCTGAAACTGCTACCGACCTAACGCACTCCAAATATTTTCCCAATTTTCTTAATCTGCAAATTGAGATCTGCAGCCATATTTTCCAATTCTCTGCAGGCTTTAGGCGACTGGTGGTAAAGCGAATGCATTTTACCCATGAAAAATTCCAATTGCAGATTGTTCATCAATTGCACCTCTAAGTGCAAGCAGTTTGGTTGTTCAAACAATGCCAGATTACTATTCGAGGATATCTATCTTTTAAGAGCACAGCAACACTTGACTTAACACCCAACATTACGCTTGCCCCATCACTGGCAAAACACATAAAATTCTTTCTCTTTTTTTTTTCATGAAATCCACGATTATTTATACAGTTCAAAGGAGATTAAGATGTAATTTTTCTTTTTGATCTTCAAGTTCGACAAGGTCTAAAAATATTGACGTGTATTTTCAAGAACTGCCCTAATATAGATGATTAAATATAATTTTTTAATAACAGTTGTTGACTCATCAATTAAGATAGGAACTTTGCCATTTTCTCGAACAATTGGTTGTCCTAATTTCTTCCTAAATTCACTAGCAATGCGGCTAATAATTCCGGTGGCAATGAATCTAGAGTTAGTGGTGCCCATATCCAAGCCATTTATTTGCTGCAAATGAATCAAGTCTTCATGGTCAGTAAATGTACGGTTGTTCTGAGCTACATAATGAGCAGTAGTAAATACATTAAGTGTAGTTGCGCTGCATTTCTGAATACTGCTTTGGACAACACTTTCTAAAACATTCTTCTCTGCTCCTTACAAGATATTTTCCACTATTTTATGAGTTTCGCTTGTCTGATGAAAACTAATTTTATTTCTCAACGATTTCAGTTTCGCAGCTTTATGTGAGTTTGAAGAATAAGTCACAGTGATATTACTCCATTCAGAACTTACACTGAAATCCTGGCTTATCGTAGCACCAAGAGTTTTAATTTTTTCGCACGATTTATAACCCAGAAAACTATTTTTGTACCCCAACCACGGATGTATATTTTGCCTGACAGTCCACTATTTCTCTGTCCGCACATCTGGATAATCAGTTGTATCCGTACAATTCGACATTTCAGTACCTGATTCACTTTAACTTGTATTGCCACCGCTTATTTTATTGTCGACTTTTTCGCTTTCACTTACCGATGTGGTTTCATTTTTATCACCTGAATCACTTACACTGTTATTGCCATTGATTATTATATCGTCGGATTTGTGGATTTTATCTTTTTCCGTTTTTACCTTTGTCTACATTGTTTTTAAAAAACTTGGAGGTACTTGATTGATATTCTTTAACTCGCTTCATATTGAAAGAAAGTAAGAAAACGACGAAAGAAAGTGACTGTCGCACGCGATAGCCCCCCAAAAACTGAATAACTGGACGAATGGCAAATGGAATGCGTTGTACTCGTGTTGGAGGGAGAACAATATTGCCATATTGCTCTTTTTTCTCATGATTAAAATGTGAACAGTCACGTAGAAGTACAAGATTTCTCTCTTGTATACCTCGTCGCATGCTACGGTATTTTTTTTGGTCTTACTCTCTAATATGCAGGAATGTTACAAGTAGTGTTTAGTGCAGGTTTGATGGAATGTTGTAATTTAAATTCTTTCTTATTTTCTCAGTATTTATTGTATGACTAGTACACAAAATCTTATAACGTATAATTCAGGTAATGAAAGCGCTGGATTGATGTTGGGATGATGACATTAAGGAAATCTTCTGTATCTTGCGGGTCGGATAGTAGAGAATATTCTGTGATTGTATGTAAGACCAATTGCAAGCCTGTCAACGACGGGAGGAAGTGTTTCCAAGTATTAGGTTGATATTCAAAAAGTGTAGACAGAAATACGATTTTAAATGGATAGTTAGTCTACCGAGCTGTTCCACAGTCACACTGCGAATATGGTATCTTGCCCCATTTAAACACCAATCTGCACAAATACCATACCTTCCTTTGAAGCATCCTCTGACAAGTTCAAAGTGAGGAGATCTCTTGTGTAACTTAAATCCAAGAAGCCATGAAGCTCAGGGTTTGTCCGCATTTTCCACTGTTCTTCCTTCTTTGCTGTAATGTGGAAGTTTTCTCTGTTTATTTGTTGGGAAATTAGGATTGGATCGTCCATATTTTAGCCTATTGATCCGCGTAGGATTCTAAATTCGTTCTAATAGCGTAGAGGTACGCTCTCTTATTGGCAATGTGTGCGTATTAACAAGCCAAGAGATACTCAGACGGACATAAATGTTCACACAGCAATGGAGACATATCCGCATATTGGCAATAGTAATTACTTTTTTTTAAATAGATATTAAACAGAAATATATTTCGTTTATAACTGTATATTTAGTTGGAGAATATACAAACTTAAAATAACTGCTTTGCTAAAAAATAAAATAAAGATGGTCTTCTAGTCTCTTTATGGTTGGACATAAATGTTCCCACAACAACTTGAACTACACGTTCGTTACCATTTGTGTACGGTTTAGTAACATGTGTGCATTCCCTTGTTGCGAATAACACTTCTTAATCTGTTGGGCATTGAACCTACTGATTTTCTTGTGACTTCTTCATCAATAATATTCCATTCCAATTCTTTCAGCTGGTTTTTGCTGGATATATAGTGTTTTCTGACTTCCCATTCGAGTTCACCCCATAGATATTCAATGGCGTTAAGGTAGAGGGACTGGAAAAGGGTTTTCAGGGTATGAGGTATATTATAAACAAACCAATAACGAACATTATTAGCAGTCTGCTTCGGGTCGTTGTCCTGCTGAAAGTAGCAATCAGCCTGTAGACCAAGATTTTGGGCACTATGTCGTAATTTTTTTCAAAATATCCAAAGAAACATACTGGTCCATTGTTCCATCTATAAACACTAGTTCCCCAACACCTGAAGCTATATCCGGCTCCATGGCTAAATGGTTAGGCTGCTGGCATTTGGTCACAGGGTTCCCGGGTTCGATTCCCGGCAGGGTCGGGAATTTTAACAATCATTGGTTAATTTCGCTGGGGCAGGGGCCGTGTGTGTGTGCCATCTTCAGCATAAGTTCATCCTCATCACGACGCGTAGGTCGCCTACAGGCGTCAAATCAAAAGACCTGGATCTAGCGAGCCGAACTTGTCCTCGGACACTCTCAGCACTAAAAGCCATACGCCATTTCATTTACCTTCATTGCCACCGTACACTTGCACACCATAACTGTAGCCTGGATGTTGGCTGCTTCAAACTCTGTATTAATATTCCTGCACACAGACATTCATCCATTATGGCGAAAAATATTAAATTTGTTTCCATTTGGAAAAAAAAAAAAACTTTTTTACAGAAGTCGTCATCCTTCGTTATGCACTCTTGAGCAAATGCCAGTCCCTTCTTTCTGTTTACTGGGCTAATAAATGGCTTCCTCCTGGGACTTCGGGCATGATATCCCACTCCATGAATGGTCTGAGTATTTACGTGTTTACCATGGCACTCCTGAAGTTCTGCTACAATTTTGGAAGATTATATTTTCGGAGACTTTTGCACTGTCCTAATTACCGTCTTTTCTTATCTCAGAATGAGCTTACAGGGACTTCCACGTCCCTCTTTATTTATCAAAAGTGTTGAAGTTTTGTTCCTCTTAATGATGATGTATCTGCTTCGTTTAATGATTTGCACAAATTCGGCGTATGATTTGCCTTCTTCGTGCAGAGTTCGTATTATTTTTTTTCCTCCAATTGTACTTTCCTTCCTAATTTTCCCCATTCCTATTTGAATCATCAGTATCCACTTCTTATGTAAACGAGGCTTGTAACATGTTCACCCCTCGATATTGAAGTCGAAACTGATGTGTACTACTATGTTTTGTTGAGGGCTTTCATCGGTGTGTGTAAACTTCTGTCCAGACATACCACCACTGGCCGGCATTATTTTCCTCATCACTTCATGTGTGATTAGGATCTTATTGTAACCTACATATTTTAGCGCATGTATTCATAATGTATCGTTTCAATTCATATTGGACCGAACAACTTACGCAGTTTGTTACCGTACCTATTTTATACAGACCAATGGTTCAATGGGCATCAGTGTGAACACACATATCCATCTGTGTATCTATTATAATATGCTGCTTCCTTTTGGTCCTGCTTGTATTTGAAGACTTGCATTTTCAGTCCGTCGCTTTCTTATGTGTTTCAGGAAGTGTACATACTACAGTAACTTTCTTGGTTTTACATTCGTCTAACTACTTCTACGGTTTTCGAAGGCGTCGAGGTGCCGGGAGTTTAATTTCGTGCCGGCAAATTTACCGATACGAGTCTGGCATATATGAACACCTTCATATTCCACCAGACTGAGCCAGGACCGATCATGCCAACTAGGGCTCAAAACAGGATCATGCTTGGGAGGCGGTAAGGATGAAAGCAAACTTCTCCGCTAAGGATGTTGTTTGTTACTCATAATTCATAGTTCTCCTATGCGGAAAGTAACTACGCTATCCAGAAACTGGTCCATTCTGACTTTATATTTATTACCATATCCTCAATGAGATGTTTCCTAGTCTTCCTACAACAGGTGAGGGTACCGAAACTTCCACTTTATATCATCCACTCATTTGCACATGAAGCAACATTTTCAACAAAACAATCACCTAAGGTGTTTATTCAGCTCGTCCATTCATGCGAAACTAACTCTCATATTAGCGGTGTATTTAGGGAAGTTCCACATTACAAATTCAAAAAGAGTGGAATGTGTGGGAAGTCCGCAAATGTTTGCCACAGTTTAGCTCCCAGCGCACACAAATAGGCTTCCCCTGGTAGGTGGTTTGTTCCAGTCGTAAAGTGTCCTCCTATAGCAAGGCATTTGCGTAATTAACAAAGTTCTCGGCGAATACCAAGACATAGAGGCTCTAATACCCGCATCTCACCAGACAGTATGCACCTCAAGCTAAGTATGGTAAGAGCGTTTTTTATCTACTAGGTTTGCAGTTTGTGAAATTTAAGTGTCTTTTTTAGAGAACTTTCTACAAAGCTTGCTATGTTTATGATCACCATTTTAAAGTTTTACCTTCGTGCGCTTTTGTTACTTCTAAAACATAACAGCTTGCTTTCGTACAGCCTAACCAGTTATTTGATTATCTAGTCGTTGTCCTTTCGAATAAAATGTAAGCAACAATTGCCTCTTAAAAAGAAATGGAACAAAATGTAATGCTATTATTATTATTATTATTATTATTATTGTTATTATTATTATTATTATTATTATTATTATTATTATTCGTTGTCATGAAGTATTCAGTTTTGCGACTGGTTTGCCCCTGTTGTATGTCTTCTTCATTTGGCTCGGTCTGGAATAGCACATTTCGCCTCTTCGTTGCTTCGCAGTTCAGCATTTTCAAGGAAAGTCTCCACTAAGGTCTTTTTCGGGTGCGTTTTCCTGGTATTTTGCCTTCAATCGCGGTAGTTTATCAAACTAACATGCTGAATGCGTATAGTCTATCCACATGAGTTGCGAGTTCCTGATGGGACTGAGCAGCTATCTCCAACACTTACATCAATCAATGTCCGACTCGTTGGCTGAATGGTCAGCGTACTGGCCTTCGGTTCAGAGGGTCCCGGGTTCGATTCCCGGCCGGGTCGGGGATTTTAACCATCATTGGTTAATTCCAATGGCTCGGGGGCTGGGTGTTTGTGCTGTCCCCAACATTCCTGCAACTCACACACCACACATAACACTATCCTCCACCACAATAACACGCAGTTACCTACACATGGCAGATGCCGCCCACCCTCATCGGAGGGTCTGCCTTACAAGGGCTGCACCTGGCTAGAAATAGCCACACGAAATTATTATTACATCAATCAATCAATTAATCTATCTATCTATCTGCATTTATGGTGCTCGCGCTGGTGGCAGATTCCCGATCAATTGTTTACGTATACATGTATGTATAAATGTTTATGTAGCTTTTTCTTAAATATTTTCAACGAACTTGTAAATTTCCCTTGATAATTTATTCCAATCCGTTACTATTCGTCCTATAAATGAATATATGCCCCAATCTGTCCTCTTCAGTTCCAACTTTATCTTCAAATTATGATCTATCGTACTTTTTAAAGCCCCACTCAAGCTTACTCTTCTACTTACGTCATTCCACGTCAACTCACGACTGACAGCTTAAAACATACCGCATAGTCGAGCTTCTCCTTACTCCTAAGTCTTCCTACCCTAAAGTTTGCAACATTTTAGTAACACTACGCCTTTGTCGGAAATCTCCCAGCATTGGTGTTCATTCTGTTTCTTGTTTTCTGCATTCAACGCCATCACATCTCGAAATCTTCCATCTCCTTTATTATTTTCTTCTTATTGAAGGTTTGGACAAATTAAATCGCTACACCCCATGCGCATGCTTTCATTACTTGTTTATGTTGGTTGAAAGATACTGTACTTCGATAGGCCCTATAATAGGGTTTGTTCATCATGAAATACTTGCTTTGCTAGAGCTACAAGAGTTCTAATTTCATGATGGAATTTTCTGTGATAATCTAGTCAAACTGAGCTACTTCTGTACTGATTCACCTTCTATTTACGTTTGTAATGGGCGTGTCTTCTTCTTCTTCTTCTTCTTCTTCTTCTTCTTCTTTTGTCCTTGAGTAAAACTTGAATGGTCATACACAAGTTTTGCTAGCTCGGTCAGCATTACGTAATTTTCGAATTATATGACAACTGTGGGGTATAACTGCCTTCTGTAGTTTCTTATACTTGGTGGTAGATTCAATTGATGTAGAGCTGTCTGTAGCTATTTTTTATCTCACAACTGATATAACAGTCACTGTTGTCTGATTCAATAGACGTCTGATTTATGCTTCCAGGTCCACGTAGAAAGCGGATTTTGCTTGGATCTTATTTTTCATGTTATGAAAATGTGATGTAAGAATGTTTATGATCCACTTGATTATACGCAGTTTATCTGTAACGATGAGATAAGGTTTGTGGGCAGATGTCCGGCTCCATGGCTAAATGGTTAGCATGCTGGCCTTTGGTCACAGGGGTCCCTCCCGGTTTCGATTTCCGGGGATTTTAACCATCATTGGTTAATTTCGCTGGCACGGGGCTGAGTATATATGTCGTCTTCATCATTGTTTCATCCTCTTCACGACGCGCAGGTCACCTGTGGATGTCAAATTAAGAGACTTCCGTCTGGCGAGCCGAACTTGTCCTCGGACACTCCAAGCACCAAACGTCATACGCCATTGCATTTGTGGGCAACTATTGTCCTGTTAGTGATGATAGACGAATTTCAATATATTTTATAATTTCGATTTTCAGTTAGTGTGTGGTTGGAATCTGAAAAATGGCTCTGCGTATGTAGAGAGTTCACGCTGTTTGCAAAGTTCTTATGTACGTAGCCCTGTACTAGTCTCGATCAATGATTTCAGTTTCGCTTTGACACTAACGACCTATATCAGTTGATGTTCGGCCATTAATACTGTACATTTTGGTCATAGTGGATATATATGATGCAATTAGAAGTCCCATTCAACCCTTTTCGTCTACTAACATCACTTCATGCCGGATGTAACTAGACAGCTGGAAGATGACGCATATGACAATATGCGAGGGATGTGGTAGAGGAAGCAGCTCAACAGAAAACATCACTACATACTAATTTCCCTCGAGACCAACAAAGAAGCTAGCAATGGCTCGTTACTAAATGTATAATGTACTCCGAAACAGAAGAATTTGTGTGGTAAATAGGAAGTGTGGTAAGTAGGAAATATCATTTATATGAAAATAAAGTTAGAATTTAAGGGGACAAATCAGGGCAAATATTTTTTTTTTGCTAGAGGCTTTACGTCGCACCGACACAGATAGGTCTTATGGCGACGATGGGATAGGAAAGACCTAGGAGTTGGAAGGAAGTGGCCGTGGCCTTAATTAAGGTACAGCCTCAGCATTTGCCTGGTGTGAAAATGGGAAACCACGGAAAACCATTTTCAGGGCTGCCGATAGTGGGATTCGAACCTACTATCTCCCGGATGCAAGCTCACAGCCGCGCGCCTCTACGCGCACGGCCAACTCGCCCGGTGGCAAATATTTTATATAGGAAGAGGGATTAGGGAATGGAATAATTTATTAAGGGACCTGTTCGATAAATTTCGAAGTTCTTTGAAATAATTTACGAAAAGACTAGGCAAGCAACTGATAGGGAATCAGCCATCTCGGCGATGGACCTAAATACAGATCAACGGTGACTGACTGACGTGATGCGACTGTTAAATAGGGCACGGAGTACCTTTCTGAATTTCGTTTTTTTTTTCTTTTTTTTTTTTTTCTTTCTAATGTCAACAGTAACACCCATTCATTCCCTTCTCTCTATTTCTCTCTTCGTTAAAATATCACGCGGAACCTTTTCACGGTTTACTACGAAATGACAGCGCCAGAACATGGCTCTACCGGGCGAGTTGGTCGTGCGGTTAGGAGTGTCCGGGGGATAGTGGGTTCGAACTCCACTGTCGGCAGCCCTCAAGATGGTTGTCCGTGGTTTCCCATTTTCACACCAGGCAAATACTGGGGCTGTACCTTAATTAAGGCCACGGCCGCTTCCTTCCCATTCCTAGGCCTTTCCTACCCCATCGTCGTCATAAAACCTATCTGTGTCGGTGAGACGTAAAGCAAATAGCAAATAAAACTAGGCTGTACCACGGTCCAAGCTGACTAATACGTTCCGACGCTGAGGCAGTGTGTTGATATTATAACACATAACGAAATACAGACAGGTAATCCGCGCCCTACGTGACGGTCGCTTCACGTCATCGATTCAAGGCCGAATATCTAATGATCAATCCGTGTTCTTTAAGTTATTTTTGTTATTATTATTATTATTATTATTATTATTATTATTATTATTATTATTATTATTATTATTATTATTATTATTATTATTTCTATAAGGCAGTATTTAAACGTCCATAAGTAATGGTGAGTATTTACCTCCACCTTATGTCATTAGCATTTTCCTAAGTTCAGTCTTGGTTTGTATTGCAGATCCCATCATTAGCCACGTGGACTAATCGATTTGCTCCTTTCATCACAATGGCGAAATGGCATATCATGCCCAGTTCATATCCAGTATAGAATTGGTAGCTAATGGAGAGTGAATTCGTCACCTCTAGGCTATCAGAAGGCGAACATTTGTAGCTCCTCTTTGTCTAGAATCATGTTAACTTCTGTCTCTTAAAACAGGGCCTCTCAGGGTGCATGCGCGTGGTGCATGCGCGTGGTGCATGCACTGTGCACGGTGCAAGAGACGACTTGGCTTGGTTGACCAGAGTGCAGACCCCCCCACTCCTCGATTTGGAGCAATAGCGCTTACTCTCTTTCCTCACGCCTTTCTCGCTCGCTCCGCCTGTCTCCCTCTGCCCCACTTGCGCCGTAGCGCTACAAATCCGGGCTGAGTTGAGCCGAGCTTAGCCGAGTAGCCCAGAGACGAAGCGTTGATCCGAGCCATACCGAGCGGCACCGAAGCACAGTGCACGGAGCTCTTGCGCCTCGCTCTGCACGCGTGAGATTTTGGGCGTTTGAGAGGCCCTGTCTTAAAATGTAATCGTCATAATTCAATGAATGAATAAATTGTCTGTTAGTACTTTCCAAGTTACCTTCTCATAGTTTCTATATGGATTATTTAAATGGTGTACCGCTAAACAGAAAAGATTGGGTGGTATGAATTAACTGTATATCTTGACTAAAACTAACGACGTGGACAACACCCGCAGAATCTGAGTGCAAGTGAGTTTATGAATGTTAATGGTGTTACGTACCACCATACTTCTTACGGGTTTGGAGACACCGAGGTGTTGGAATTTTATCCCATAGGAGTTCTTTTTCGTGCTGGTAAATCTACCAACACGAGGCTTCAAACACCACCACCGAACCGAGCCTGTATCGAACCTGCCATCTTGGCGTGTATAGGGCAGCATTTTTACCGTGTAAGCCAGTGGCCGGCAGAAGATGCAGTTGTGACGCTTTTGGCGGAAAGAGCGTGGCAGGGTGAGCAGTGAAGTCGTATTACTGTTAACGCGGCAGGGGCTCAGTGGTGCTCTGGGTATGGTTAAGTACAAGAGTGTGGTCGTGAAATCATTAAATCCCACGAATTTTATTTTGTGTGTGGGAAAACCGTACGTTTATTTATGGAGCATGGTGGATATTTACCATGTGGAAAGAATCGAACGGAGCAGTGTCGGGGTCACAGCTGCAAGTTTTGACCTAGCATATGTATCCAATGATAGGTACTGTCGAAATAAAATATCTAGCCGGTATAGGTTTTAAATTTTACTGTTGGCACTTTTTTCCTGATTTTAAAAAAAATTACACATTTTAAAAACACAGTCGTGCGGCCAGTATCCAGTATTCGGTAGATAGTAGGTTCGAACCCCACTGTCGGCAGCCCTGGAATTGGTTTTCCGTGATTTCCCATTATCACACCAGGGAAATGTTGGGGCTGTGTGAAAATGTGAAACCACGGAGTCCATCTTCAGGGCTGCCAACAGGGGGAGGGGTGTTTCGAACCCACTACTTCCCGAATGCAAGCTCACGGATGCGCGCCTCTAACTGCACGGCCAACTCTATCGGTAACGTCAGTATTACGGGCAACACTTGAATCTACACTTGTACCATGTAGACTCGTGAGAGCTTCCATGGGAGCACCGGAATCTCTTCATTATCACCAGAGCGATAAGTATTCACAGCCTTGGGTTCCAAAACACTTTATACCACTGGGACATATGTAGCTAAATTTTGCGAAATTATTTTTTCTCACTCCATCGTACCACAGTTTTCTCAAATGTTCTTTATTTGATTTTCCTCGCTGTATAATAATTGTAGAACTCATTGAGACAAATAAAACGATATCTTACACAACGTGCTATCGCGCTGGAGTCCAGAGTGGCACGGAAAATTTAGTACCTCAAAATGGTGGTATTATTGTACTAATGATGACGTCATAACGTATCAGACTCGTGTTGCTGGTTACACTGGACCTTCCTATTTATATTGAGGTGTTGGACACTGTCATCGCACGCATTGTTTAAAAATTACTTCATTTTCAAAACTTAGATATACGTAGAATTACAGTTCCGAAACTATAGACGTATTCTACGCCAAAAATCATATTTACAGCTTCATTATTCTGCATCTCGTGCCAACGAATGTGAGAAATATGTTGCTAGTGCAACAAGTGAAATATAAGTGAACATGAGGAACACATTGTCAGTGAATAAGTCCTACGTTTAAGTTATACTATTTCACGAGTGACGGGGAACTTGCAAAATATATTCCTTTTGTGACCGTAGCCACTGTTCAGTCGAAGCGTATCAGCCGTCACGCCGCTCTCAGCACGCAGAGATTGTCCACATGCCAGCCACTGGTCTCAGCCACACAGTCAGGTGCTAGTGAGTTACGTAGAGATTGCTGAGTTAATTCCATTTCCTGAATCTGGTCCTCATTTTATTTATCTGTTTTCATTCCTTTGTTTTGTTCATAATCGTTTTCCAAGTTTTTTTTTTTTTTTTTGCAAGTTGCTTTACGTCGCACCAACACAGAGAGGTCTTATGGCGACGATGGGACAGGGAAGGGCTAGGAATGGGAAGAAAGCGGCCGTGGCTTTAATTAAGGTACAGCTCCAGCATTTGCCTGGTGTGAAAATGGGGAAACCACGGAAAACCATCTTCAGGGCTGCCGACAGTGGGGTTCGAACCCACTACCTCCCGAATACTGGATACTGGCCGCACTTAAGCGACTACAGCTATCGAGCTCGGTGAAGTTTTTTTTTCTAGTTGCTATACGTCGCACCGACACAGATCGGTCTTATGGCGACGATGGGAAAGGAAAGGCCTGGGAATAGGAAGGAAGCGGCCGTGGCCTTAATTAAGGTATAGCCCCAGCATTTGCCTGGTGTGAAAATTGGAAACCACGGAAAACCATCTTCAGGGCTGCCGACAGTGGGGTTCGAACCCACTATCTCCCGGATGCGAGCTCACAGTTGCGCGCTCCTAACCGCACGGCCAACTCGCCCGGTGGTGGTTTTGAATCCCTTAACTATTTTAGTGACCTTTCAAATATAGTGGGCGCTTTTTATGCCTTAATAGCTTGAATACCGGCACATTTGTTTGGTAATAATTATTTGAATGGCAATCGTATAGCCTCAGCTACCGTGTGCACGTATTTCGATTTCATACCATTTAGGCAGCCTACGTTTGAAAGTCTACGTTCTTCTTAATTTACTAGTTGACAGAGAACCAAAACTGTTTCGGGTGACCTATTATCTTCTGGTAAACACTGATCTTCAACATGCCGATAACGTACCGACAGGAAGCATTGAATATATAGTTTTTCGCCTTTCGAAAATCCGAATGCTTCCACCGGGTTAGTATCCGAATTCTTAAAATCCAATGCCCAACACTCTTATCCATGTCGCATTCGAACATTACATAAGGTATCCTTCTAATTGTGAACGTAGGCTGCATTTGAGACGTCGTGTTTGCAGACACCCATGTAACGTTCCCAGGTAAATCCGCACCCGGAGTTGCCAAGATTGAAAGTGGGATTACGTTCTGAGTCCTTACAGAATGCTCACACACACATACACAGAGTAAAAAGAAGAAATTGAAACACTGCAACTGTAGTATGTTTAGTTATTTTTCCAATGTTGTATCGCGTCAGACTTTATAGTTTTAAATCGGTGTCTTTAAAGAATATGGCGATTGCATTATACACCTCTGGTGGTTGCGATGATAAAATTCACTGTATGTTGAGCGGTAGTTGAAAATTCAATGAAAGTAAAGTTGTTATGAATGTCTTCCGCTGTATACTACAAAAGACGGCACGAGAAGATGTGCTTGTTGAGGTCAGCGATTGCTTGACGGTCACAGGAACAGTAAGACGAGTTTAGGGCTCCTATCCGCCAGAGATGATTTGCAAAACTGCCGTGATTGAACGTCGTGCAAATAAGAGAAGTGTCATATCTGCGATGCACATTCCATTTGGAGAACCAAGGTGAGGGAGGAGGGGTTTCTATTGTTGAGCTAGCACGATCGAATCATCCCTCTTTTATTTATGGGTGCTGAAATATCAGTGACCTAAGACGGTGGATTTTCTGGCATAATATATCTATTCGAGGAACATCATTCAGGACAAACTTATGACATTGGGAACTTGTTCAGATATTTTTCATTTTAGAGACGTGTAGAGGTTAAGAATGATAAAGGGAGGGATTGGTGCAATCAGTGGCTACGCACCCACTCAATCTATATGAGATTTTTGAAATGAAAAGGCACATCTTCCTCTCTTCCTACCGCTTTTCCCACACCTGTGTGGTTGCGGGTGCGAACTGCGCCGTACATGTGGATTTGGTCTTGTTTTACGGCCAGATACCCTTCCCGACGCAACCCTATATGGGGGAATGTAATAATCACTATTGCGTGTTTCTGTGGGGGTTGGTAGTGTGGTATGTTGTCTGAATATGATGAGGAGAGTATTGGGACGGACATATACATCCAGTTCCCGAGGCAGAAGAATTAATCAGAAGCGATTAAAATCCCTAATCCGGCCGGGAATCGAACCCGGGACCCTCCTAACCAAAGACCATTCAGCCAATGAGTACAAATGAAAAGTCACATCGCTGCAGTTCGAATGTCACGTAAAACTTCCAATGCCAATGATCAAGATATCAAGAGGTACACGAAAATAAAATCTTGCTTGCTTGGTGATGACTGATTGTATCAGAACAGGAGAAGATGGCATTAAGAGCTGCAGTTCTGTGGCCCGATTGTTATTGTTGTTGTTGTTATTATTATTATTATTATTATTATTATTATTATTATTATTATTATTAAGCACAGTATTAGCCTGCCTGGTAACTATGATCGCTAAGGCGTGAAGTCTATATGGTCTGTCAGTGTGGTTAGCCGGTTCGAGTCCACTTGATCGAAAAACAATTTCAGCGTCGGAATGTTGGCCGACAGGGAACGGTAGGTTGTGGTATACAATTTTTAATCACTAATAACCCTGGATTAAATTCCAAACGTCTTAGCAGTGTTCATATGGAATGAGGGTACATGGCCCTGTCAATGGTGATTCATCCGTCGGACGGGGACGTAACGTCTTGAGCAGACCGCTTGGTACTATCCGACATGAGTAGGATATGTGCCGGCACCGGGTTTCACTCTCTCTCTCTCTCTCTCTCTCTCTCTTCCTACTATCATTATCACGCCATTCATTTCACTTCATTAATTAAATTCTCTGATAAGGTTGACGTCAGGAAAGACATACGGCCCTGTAGAGAAACGGGACAAGGGTTGGAGAATTAAAAGCCCAGTATTATTCTTAACGTGAAATGTAACGCCGAAACGTGGATCTAATACATAAAGTCAGTATAATCTCATTCCGTCCGGTGCAATCAAATTGTTAAAGCCTAAAAGGTCTGCTTAATCAAGGTAATGGTGAACTCCGACTGATAGACTTATTCTTTCAATTATAGCTCCACCACTAGCGGGTACAGAAGCCACATAGGAAAGGAGAAAGGAAACTGTGACTCTCAAAAGTCCAAATACAGCTCCAACTGTTAGCTAACGAGTGATTGAAGCGCGGCCGTAATCGGATCAGTCTAATTGTCGACAGGCGATTGTAAACACTGAAGTGGAGGAATGAGCAGCAGTTTTATCACGTGGCATGCAGGAGAGGTTGGGGTGGTTGCTACAGCTTTTGTATACTCCTATACTCCAGTTCAGTACATGCAGTTTGCATTGGTTTCCATCACGAAATATTTAAACATTTTAGTACGAATGCTTCGCTGTTTCTCATTTCAAAAAAAAGAAAATGAGTGTGAGTTCCTTCTTATCCTATTCAAAGATATAGTGAGCTGTAGTGAAGATTCTGTAATATTTTTTCCTCTTCCAGATGATAAATACTTTTTTGTGATTTAATTGTATTTTATCTTTCACATTCTTCGGTACGTTTCGCTTCAGTTTATTGTATGTTACTCCTTTATATATTGTTTAACTTACTTTCAAGGAATTCTTTTTAATGTCGTTTGTTTTGGAACTTTAGTATTTCAACCTAATTCGAAATATATGACTAAATAACTGAATACATTACTAAAATTAAATTAATAAAAATAATTGATAGAGATGTCCATAGTATGGGCGCCAGATTTCACCAGAATGGATCCCATAAATTTTGATAGAGCATGATAAATCTTTACCTCCCATGGCGTGTACATAATGCTGCGTACTGGTACATCTGCTTCAGGCCTTACCTAACCTTCTGAAAACAACTAAATAGGTAGGAACTGTACCTAGGTTCCTCAATAATTCCACTGATTTTTTTAAAAAAATTGCTAACTATATTCTGAATAACATCCGTTCATGAGCACCTACATAAAATACATTCATAAAATATACCTGGAAGACTCCATATTTACAACAACAACAACAACAACAACGAAAACAGTGGGAAAACAAAATCGAGGACTAAGCTACCATTTTAAGTTAGTGCGTTGAACAATGTACATATATGTAGATAAGTAACCTTTACTATCTCTGTATCAACACGACTTGCAGATTCTCATAATTGACACTTATTATATCACACAGATACATATTTTCATAATACTGTGTTCACTGACTCTAACACTTCGTTTAAAGGTATATTCACTTGAGCAACACACGCTTGTCGTTCTAAAACGTAAATTCTGGAAAGTATGAGATATAGCACCTCAGAGCTTTCATACCAAGCCGTCACAAGTGATACAATAGCCAGTGCCTGAATCAACAGTTGTAGGTCAGTCACGTTCCACCAACATAATAAGACCACGTTCCACCAAAGTTTGAAGTCCAGTCCAGTAACGTATCAGAAGTTGTAAGTGTAGCAGTGTTCTCCACCAACGTTTGAAGCCAAGTCCATTTCGCCGTATGATCATATGCCTATGTAGACCTCAGCCTGCCCCTTCCTTCACACGATACGTCAAGATTGATCCTGCCCATCCAATCACGAGTAGATCCCCTTGTCAAGACCACGCCCTGAACTTCTTCTAGATCCCATGACAATAAGAACATAAACTTACTATGGGGTGCTTCACATGAGACATCGGAACTTAACGACTCCAACATCAACAAGTCCACTTCATCGGACTCGGGAATGTCCGCAAGAGTCATACAAAGTTTTCGAGTTATGAATAGCCCTGTTTTCCTATCCGTTCGTACGAAACAAATTACTCATATCACATATGGAGACCTTCCAGCTTACAATATTACGACTAAATATACAAATGAAATAATAATAGGAATAATGACAATAATATTTCTCACTTCTGCATACAGTGTGAGGGTTGGGTTTGTATTTATTTTTCATCCTCTTCTTCTTGCCGGGATGAATGGCTCAGACTATAGAGTACTGGTTTTCTGTGTTCAAGTTGACGAGTTCAATCCCGATTTAGTCTGGTGGCATTTGAATGTGCTCATATATGTCGGCCACATGTCAGTTGATTTACTGGCGCTTCTACAGGAAAGAGCTTTCAGCACTATGGCGTATCTGAAAACCATTTAACGTATATAAAGGGATACGGTATGAAAACAATTTTCTTCTTCTTCTTCTTCTTCTTCTTCTTCTTCTTCTTCTTATTATTATTATTTCCGGGGACACCGTGGCTCACAGAGGGATAAGAAGCGTGTGGGTTAAATGGCTGGACAAGGAATCAACTAGAGCAGAACTTAACACAACAAATTTTGACATTTTTCTCTCTTTTTTCTTTAAAATTGATAAATAGAAAATATGAATGAATAACAACAATATTAATAAGATCGTCAGCTCTAACAAGAACAGGGACTGTCCCTGATTTCCGGAAATCAGGTACAAAACTTTCGATAATTAACAGTTTGGTTGGTTTACATAGAAAAGAGCCTTATTGCTCTTTACAGGTACAGAATTTACAAGAGCACTATTTGCTCCAATCATTTACACTACATCGGGGTCTGTGCTCCAAAAGTACTATAGTACAGCCTCGCAGAGGTATTAATTTCTTATGGCGCACTTAAGCTCCACCTGACAACCTGTCGGCTGTGCTCAATTAAAGTACTTACACACAGTTACGCCGAAGTGCTCAACAGTTATAGGGCTCACTGTTCCCAAAGAGAACTAATACCAGAAAAACTTTACACACAGAAATAAATGTACAGGGGCACAATTGCCCATACTAAGTGGCCTTAGTGTAAAAAGAAAAGGTTGCACATGACCGGCCATAAACAAAAGGCTAGGAGACGAAACACTTGCCCTCCGTACAGAAATAGTTTGGGCTAATGGCTCAAAGATGCAGAGGCTAATCCTTTACTACACCGGGGTGACTAAATGAGAAACATTAATGCCAAACAAGATTTAAGAAATTTAGAGGTTTAGAAATATTTGTTTATAGGAAGGGGAGTTAGGGATTGGAATAAATTACCAAGGGAGATGTTCGATAAATTTCCAATTTCTTTGCAATCATTTATGAAAAGGCTAGGGAAACAACAGATAGGGAACCTGCCACCTGGGCGACTGCCCTAAATGTAGATCAGTAATAATTGAAATATGAAGGAAATATTATTTACCACCCTCTCCCACCAACCGGACGTTGGTGATTATCTAGGCAGGGAGAGAGCATGTCAGCAGACATGAAGATCCCCTTACATTATGGGCAGTGTTTCATTCCCTAGCTTGTAGAAGAGTGGTTTCCGAATTTCTGTTACCTTTATAACGTTTCTGATCTCAAGAATTATTTAAAGTATACCTAGTGACAAGAGAACATTGAATACAATAACAAAGAGTACTTCCTCTCAGAAAAACAGTTCGTGAATAGCTACGAGAAAAAAAATACGAAAATGAACCAGATACCAAGAGCAGTAAGTAGTCAACCAGGAAATAATTTTAACCTGGACCGGCCCACATATAAGGATGCAACTGAGAGTTTTCATTTCAGTACTGCTGCTATAATTGCAGTGAGGTTGTTTTATTTTCCTGTTTGCAATGAGGTACGAAAATTATAGTACATTGTTGCAAGCATCGCATTACATGAATGCCTCTCTCATAGAAAGGTGACATGTAATCAGATCATTATTATGTTTTATTTTCATTTGAAACTAGTTCGTAAAACTTGAAGTGAACTTAATACAGTCTCAGTCATTTTCTTTAAAAGTTATTTTGCTAATCTGTTGATCATTTATGCAGTAGTTTTTAGTTTAGATTTACTTCTTACTCTGAGGTTAAATGTTAGGAAAGCAACGGGAAACTACCTCACTCCTCATTTACATAGTACGCCTCTTCAGTGACGCCCAAGCCATCTATGACAGCTGATGGCGGAGCTGTTGAGGATCAAACCAGCCTTCGGGTTGAATACCCAACATACAACAACATGAGGTTAAATAAGGCATTCAAGTTTGCTAATGTGTTCATCTATAAAATACTTGTGAAACTACTACAACAACTATCTTTGTCGCAATTTTATGTTCCCTTTCCGCTATTAGTTTTTATGCCGCAACGAGTCGGACAGGTCTTATGGCGATGTGAGGTAGGACGGCACTAGAACTGGCAGGATTGCCGACAGTGGGGTTCAAACCCATCATATTCCGAACACAGGCTTACAGCTATGTGAACAGATTTTCTATTTTCTCTAATTCCAGAGTAGAAGGCACCCGCTCCTGATAACACATCGTACCAGACAGTGTAATATTCACTTTTGAAAGTATTGTTGCATCATGATCAACAGCATGATCTCGGAAAAACCATGAAAGTCGTTAAAAGGACATAAAACCAATAGCATTATTATAAACTGTATGATTTGGGACTGCAGTAAAAAGGTGGTAAGCGCTTGTGAATACAAAGTTCACTTGAAAATGTCACTACCGTGGAATGCAGTTGATACTGCATCTGACGAGTAGGTTCAAATTCCGAGTAAGTCCAGTATTTTCAAGTTTATAATTTCACTTCTTTATCATCTTAAAAACTATTTTTGGTGATTAGGAATTTAAAAATGACTGGCTTACGGTTATTTTTCTAAACATATTCAGCCGTAGTACGTAATGCACTAAACACTGTTGTCTGACGTCAGAGTGAACTTAAGTTTTAAATTATCCTAGCGTTTTGAATTCGTTATATTTTTAAATATTCAATACCTGATGAATTTTGGAAGGCCTGTCGCCCAGGTGGGAGATACCCTGTTAATTGTTTACATAGTATTTTCTTAAATAATTTCAAGAACGTCGGATATCTCCCTTGGAAAATTATTCCAATCTCTCATTGACAAAATCATCGAAATGAAAATGCTTGTAACCCCCCCCCCCTCATGGCACCACAACCCTTGAAGAGCCTCGGCCTACCAAGCCACCGCTGCTCAGCCCGAAAGCTGCAGATTACGAGGTGTCGTGTGGTCAGTACGACGAATCCTCTCGGCCGTTATTCTTGGCTTTCTAGACCGGGGCCGCGGTCTCACCGTCAGATAGCTCCACAATTCTAATCCCGTAGGCTGAGTGGACCTCGGACAAGCCCTCAGGGCCAGGTGAAATTCCCTGACCTGGCCGGGAATCGAATCCGGGGCTTCCGGGTAAGTGGCAGGCACGCTACCCCTACACCACGGGGCCGGCCCAAAATGCTTGTAGTTTCAATCCAAATTGATTGCAGAATCCGGCTCTGTCTGATATTATTATTATTATTATTATTATTATTATTATTATTATTATTATTATTATTATTATTATTATTTAATGATTTATTTATTTATTTATTTATTTATTCTCCGAAGAAGGTAGCCCTGTTTTACCTTAAAGTACTTTTTGGCTTTAGTTTATAAGAATAAAATATTAATTCATTACTTCCCCCCCCCATGGCACTACAGCTCTTGAAGGGCCTTGGCCTACCAAGCGACCGCTGCTCACCTCGAAGGCCTGCAGATTACGAGGTGACGTGTGGTCAGCACGACGAATCCTCTCGGCTGTTATTCTTGGCTTTCTAGACCGGGGCCGCTATCTCACAGTCAGATAGCTCCTCAATTCTAATCACGTAGACTGAGTGGACCTCGAACCAGCCCTCAGGTCCAGGTAAAAATCCCTGACCTGGCCGGGAATCGAACCTGGGGCCTCCGGGTAAGAGGCAGGAACGCTACTCCTACACCACGGGGCCGGCTAATGCATTACCTACTAGAACAAAATACTGCAAAGAATATTACAGTGAGTTAAAAACATCATCTAAGGAACAGATACAAACTGTGAAGTGCAGCACCTGTTCACAAATATCTCAGAAACTGGCAGGGATAAGTTTACATTGCTGGAACTCAGGTGTCCTTACAAATTGTTCCTTTGGATAGCATATAGTGGACAATAGAAAATTAAATGAGCTACTGATTGTTCAGTTTGGCACATAAAAAGGTATCCCTCTGGTGATTGTATTTAAACCGCTGAAAATAACTTCTAAATGTACCATGTCCCGTAATAAACTGGGTAACGACAAAAGTGGGTTCGAAGAATAATGAAGTTAAACGTTGATGAACGGTTGGAAATAACAACTCCCGCGTGACATGTCCCTTCATGCTATTCGTTCATACAGAGTTCCATCTCTCTTCCATTTCACTTCTTCCACGAACCTACTACGCTGGCGTAGCAGGGGGAGAGGTGATACTCCCACGTGGCGCGTCGCAGGTGGCGGATAGTGGGGTCCTAACCGGCTTGCCGGCAGACTTGAGGGAAATAAAATACCTCTCGGGGACCAAACACATAACCCCCTGCGGATGGGGGACACAGACGAAGAATACACTGGCGGTATCCCCTGCCTGTCCTACGAGGCGACTAAGAGGGGCGACCAAGGGATGATCAAGTTTGAACCATGAAACTACTTGTGATAAGTACTACCACGCGGGGAACACCATGGGTCGATTTTACTTGCGTGTGATACCACTGTGTTAGGCACAAAATAGGTTTGTGATTAGTAGCAACAGAGTGCGTCGCCAGCTTTTACAGTACCTGTGATTAGTAACACTTTAGGAGCGACACCATGGTTTGCGTATGATTAGTACCCACTATATGAGGAACACCATGGGATAGTGCGATTCCTTGTGGTTAGTACATGTATGTGATGAACATAATAGGTTTGCGTTGCCTGTAAATGGCGCCGCAATGTGCGAAACACCATAGGTCTGTATTCCATGTGCGAATTGCATTACCTCTGAGTAGTACCATAATGTGTACAATGCCACGAGTCTACGGTACTTTTGATTAGTACTGCAAAATGACAAATACCATGGTTTTATTTGCCTAGCGATAAGTACCATTATGAGAGGGCCGATGACTTGGATTTTGGACTCCTTTACACAACAAGCATCATCGATTCAGTATAATGCTATAGACGCAGTCCCTTGGTTAGTAATACTCTTGTTTTACGTCAGTTTCTGTGAATGTGAGGCATTGCGAGTCGGATCCACTGATTGTTTTAAATTCATATCCATTCATTTCTCGTCCTCACGTTTTCATTCCGGTCAGTTGAGGATTTTAGACTTTTAAATTGTCGTTACATTTCGTACAATTAGGGGCCAATGACCTAGATGTTATGCCCTTTTAAACAACAAGCATCATTATCATCATCATCATCATCATCATCATTTCACTTATCATCTCTGTCTGATAGACGAGTAAGTAACGATGACTGATGACAAAGGGGAAAAGTACACCGAACATTTAACCAGTTTTACATGAAAATGATATCCTCTTGAGAAACAATTAGAATTTCTATGATTGAAGGGGAAATTTGAAGGCAATGAACAGTTTGCCTTCATGTTTCTTTCTTACGTACTTAAAGTTGGTTTACTAGGCCACGTCAAGTCCTTTGTATTGGAACTGATCAGTAAAAATATACGAAGCATTATTACACTAAGCTACATCGTCATAAATCGGCACAGGTTTGTCGCTGCCTCTCGTGATAACATGCTCGAACTTCATTGCCCTCGGCTATAACTCTTGTCGGTCTAGTTTCACGTGTGGCTGAGCGAATTTCATTTTACGACAAGTGACAAATAATGCTGCTGGATATCTTGTGGGAAGTATATCTCCCCGAAATTTAAACGGCATCCATTCATTATGATTCGTTTCTTTATGATATATCATTTTATTCCTCCATCGATGTCCTTTAAAATACTCATGGTAGTAAATAAAGTCGACAAACATTTAGGAAGCAGGTTTTCATACGTCAGTCGCTGTAGATATATTCTTTTTCATAGTAAGTCAGTTGGCCTGTTACTAGCACATTCTTTAAGTGTATTTGACATGTGAAAAGTGTATACTTATTTCGGACCTTTTCTACCGTTTTACCGTTCAAGGAAAATTAATCATACTTACAAATATCTCCGGAAATTCTATTTCTATCTAAACAAACATTATAGAAAGAATTCCAATTTTTTTTATTCGTTATTCCCAACTAAGGAGCGCGTGAGAACTTATTTAGCACAATATTTCTTCTTGTCTTCCCGAAATCGCTTCACCTTTTCACTGTGCTTCTTTTTGCGTTCGTATCCAGTATTCGGGAGATAGTAGGTTCGAACCCCACTGTCGGCAGCCCTGAAAATGGTTTTCCGTGGTTACCCATTTTCACACCAGGCAAATGCTGGGGCTGTACTTTAATTAAGGCCACGGCCGCTTCGTTCCCACTCCTAGCCCTTTCCTGTCCCATCGTCGCCATAAGACCTATCTGTGTCGGTGCGACGTAAAGCAACTAGCAAAAAAAAAAAAAAAAAAAAAAAAAGCTTTTTGCGTTCTTCCGTCCATCTTACAGCTTGTCTTTTTTTTTTTTTTTTGCAAGTTGCTTTACGTCGCACCGACACAGAGAGTTCCTATGGTGACGATGGAACAAGAAAGGGCTAGAAGTGGGAAGGAAGCAGCCGTGGCCTTAATTAAGGTACAGCCCCAGCATTTGCCTGTTATGAAAATGGGAAACAACGGGAAAGCCATTTTCAGGGCTGTCGACTGTGGGGTTCGAACCCACTCTCTCCCGAAGACTGGATACTGGCCGCACTTAAGCGACTGCAGCCATCGAGCTCGGTGATTGACTTTTAGGTTGATCGGCAAATTTGTGTTTCTTTATGAGATATCTGAATGTTTTTCTGTCTTGCAAGATTTCTTCATTGATACCAATTTGCTTAAAATCTTTGTTTATTTCTGTAAGCCATTTGTGATTTTCTAGAGATACTGCGAGATTTCGTATTTTCTTTGTTAACCTATTGTTATCCATCCTGATCAGGCGACAATAGAATTTTAATCTTCTTTTTTCTAATAGTGTCTGTGATTTTTTCTGTTGTTTGATAGATTTCTTGTGATTCCTTTTCATCCAAATACCATTTTCGCATTTCGGTCCTAGAGTTTTCCTGAGAATTTTCCTCTCTTTTTTTCCAATGTTCTTTATTTGTGATCTGCCAAAAATTATCAGAGTTTCTGATGCAAATGCTGGGGCTGTACCTTAATTGAGGCCACGGCCTCTTCCTTCCCACTTCTAGGCCTTTCCAATCCTATCGTCGCCATAAGACCTATATGTGTCGGTGCGACGTAAAGCAAATAATAATAATAATAATAATAATAATAATAATAATAATAATAATAATAATAATAATAATAATAATAATAATAATAATAATAATAATGCATTTTTGTTTGGAATTTGAAAAGGTTATTATTATTATTATTATTATTATTATTATTATTATTATTATTATTCCTTTCTATCGCGTGGCTTAGATTATAAAGCCTGTTGCCTGTTGTTCTGCCAAACTATGTCTAATAACACTACAATATACAAATCGTGTAACCATAACGCATATTACATACAAACTACTGTATACCGTTACACTAAACTTAACATAATTATAAAGAAGACATGAAAGGAAGGGAAAACGTGAAATAGCCTACATAAAATAGTCAACATAAAATAGCCCAGAACGAAGAAGGTTTTCTTAGTTTATAAATAAAAATTAATTTAACATGCAACTCAGTAATACACAGAATGAAGTAGAAAAACAGGAAAGCAGAAGTAATGTATTTACACTCAACTTAATCCTTCCAAATATTACTGCCAACATTTTTTTAATAGGGGATAGTGTGTTCGAACCCACTGTCAGCAGCCCTGAAGATGGTTTCCCACGGTTTCCCATGTTCACACCAGACAAATGATGGGGCTGTAACTATATTAGGTTTATGGTCCCTTCCTTCCTATTCCTAGGCCTTTGCTTTCCCATCGCCACCGCTTTGTCGGTGCTACGTAATGTAAATTGAAAGAATAAATAAATAAATAAATAAATAAATAAATACGATCGGGTTATACAATAATAATGGATAAAATTATCATTTCTATTACTAACTGAAGTGAAATATTGTTTAGCCGTCATGGAAACGAAGAAACTAACGATGGTGGTGGTTATTGCCGTGATTGTTTTTGATAAACAACAAATCCGCGTGGTTATTACCCACTATTGATTAAGAAGTCAGTGAAGACGCTGTCGTAATAAGAAAGAAAAGCGTGGAGGAATGGTCACTCGGAGAATGAGGGGAGAAAAAGGAATCGTAAGAGTGGTTGAGAGCTTAGGACTCTGATACCTCAATATTGTCCGGCTCCATGGCTAAATGATTAGCGTGCTGGCCTTTGGTCACAGGGGTTCCGGGTTCGATTCCCGGCAGGGTCGGGAATTTTAACCTCAATTGGTTAATTTCGCTGGCACTGGGGGCTCGGTGTGTGTCGTCTTCATCATCATTTCATCATAAAGACGCGCAGGTCGTCTACGGGCGTCAGGTCAAAAGACCTGCATCTGGCGAGCCTAACTTGTCCTCGGACACTCCCAGCACTAAAAGCCATACGTCATTTCATTTTACCTCAATATTGCCGAACCAGAAGAAAGTGAAATATGATGTCCCACAATGTCCCGGTCTCCAAAAACTTGTTAATTCGATGACCTGAATGTTGGACCGTCCGCCTCTGTGGTGTAGTGGTTAGTGTGATTATTTCCCACCTCCGAAGGCCCGGGTCCGATTCCCAGCTCTGCCACGAAATTTGAAAAGTGGTACGAGGGCTAGAACGGGGTCCACTCAGGCTCGGGAGGTCAAATGAGTAGAGGTGGGTTCGATTCCCACCTCAGCCATCCTGGAAGTGGTTTCCCGTGGTTTCCCACTTCTCCTCCAGGCACATGCCGGGATGGTACCTAACTTAAGGCCACGGCCGCTTCCTTCCCTCTTCCTTGTCTGTCCCTTCCAATATTCCCACAACCTCGCAAGGCCGCTGTTCAGCATAGCACGTGAGGCCGCCTGGGCGAGGTACTGGTCATACTCCCCAGTTGTATCCCGACCCAGAGTCTGAAGCTCCAGGACACTGCCCTAGAGGCGGTGCAGGTGGGATCCTTCTCTTAGTCCGAGGGAAAAACTGACCCTGGAGGGTAAACAGATAAAGAAGAACAAGAAGAAGATGCTGGACCCGTTTTAACAACAAACAAAACTTGTTAACAATAAGATTACTCTGAATTACTATTGCTATAAGTAGAGGTGTGCCGGCCCCGCGGTGTAGGGGTAGCGTGCCTGCCTCTTACCCAGAGGCTCCGGGGTCGATTCCCGGCCAGATCAGTGATTTTTACCTGGACCTGAGGGCTGGTTCGAGGTTCACTCAGCCTACGTGATTAGAATCGTAATCTGCAGGCCTTCGGGCTGAGCAGCGGTCGCTTGGTAGGCCAAGGTCCTTCAAGGGTTGTAGTGCCATGGGGTTTGGTTTGGTTTGGTTTTATAAGTAGAGGTGTGCTTTGTATCTTCTGTTGTCACTCATCTCGGCAAGATATCGGGTACATGACAGTAAACGTAAGTTTGGATTATATCATACTCCCAATCCCTTTATGGTTATACCTATGTATTATTTTGAATGTAAGTTTAGAATTACAAAGAATGGATAACATTTTGCTTCGGTAATGATCAATGTACTCATAGTAATTTTTCTCATGAGATGTAATTATTTAAGTTTAGAGTCACCCTCGCTTTAATGGAAGTCCCGCATTGCAGAGAAAAGAAGTGCTGTTTCCTCCCCCATAAAATAATAAATTAGTGCCTGTTGGGTGGGAGCGTTAATCGAGTAATTTGGCAAGGAGCGAGATGCTGTGTTTTATGAAGATTTTAGGATTAAGTCGCTCTTAAATTGGAATCAATCTTGAATTTTAACGGGAGAAAATAAATTTATTTTGGAATTTGGCTGTTTCCATAATCGATTGTCTCCGCTTGTAGGTACGAGGCGGACCTGGACTTGTGAGGGAAAATGAGTCGAGGTCTCATTTTGTGGTATTAGAAGGCCAAGGAGCAACATCAAGCTGGGCTTGCGGCTTGGTCCCGGGCCAAACGGTAGGAACCTTATTAAAGAATCCTGCCGGCCTTGCCTCGATGGAGTGGGACTCTTTTCTTAATAAAGATACATTTGGCGAAACTCTTCCTTCTTTTATAACTTAATGTAAGATTTGTTCTTCAACGGAATGAAACCGATCATTGTATATTTCTTAGAGGCTGGCATGGTCCTGTGTAGATAGACAGATAGGTAACGTCTATATCAGCGGCGCATTTAGAGATTTAGGCCCTTTTTTAGATTTAACCACTGCATTTACAATGGGTATTCTTATTCGTCTTAATCTGTTTACCCTCCAGGGTCGGTTTTTCCCTCGGACTCAGCGAGGAAATCCACCTCTACCGCCTCAAGGGCAGTGTTCTGGAGCTTCAGACTCTGGGTCAGTTTATACAACTGGGGAAGATGACCAGTACCTCGCCCAGGCGGCCTCTGCTATGCTGAACAGGGGCCTTGTAGAGGGATGGGAAGATTGGAAGGGATAGACAAGGAAGAGGAAAGGAAGCGGCCGTGGCCTTAAGTTACGTACCATCCCGGCATTTGCCTGGAGGAGAAGTTGGAAACCACGGGAAACCACTTCCAGGATGGCTGAGGTGGGAATCGAACCCACCTCTACTCATTTGACCTCCCGAGCCTGAGTGGACCCCGTTCTAGCCCTCGTACCACTTATCAAATTTCGTGGCAGAGCTGGGAATCGGATCCGGGTCTTCGGAGGGGGGAAATAATCACACTAACCACTACACCACAGAGGCGGACGGTCCAACATCCAGGTCATTGAATTAACAAGTTTTTGGAGACCGGGACATTGTGGGACATCATATTTCACTTTCTTCTGGTTCGGCAATATTGAGGTAAAATGAAATGGCGTATGGCTTTTAGTGCTGGGAGTGTCCGAGGACAAGTTCAGCTCGCCAGATGCAGGTCTTTTGACCTGACTCCCGTAGACGACCTGCGCGTCTTTATGATGAAATAATGATGAAGACGACACATACACCCAGCCCCCAGTGCCAGCGAAATTAACCAATTGAGGTTAAAATTCCCGACCCTGCCGGGAATCGAACCCGGAACCCCTGTGAGCAAAGGCCAGCACGCTAATCATTTAGCCATGGAGCCGGACAATATTGAGATATCAGAGTCCTAAGCTCTCAACCACTCTTACGATTCCTTTTTCTCCCCTCATTCCGAGTGACCATTCCTCCACGCTTTTCTTTCTTATTACGACAGCGTCTTCACTAACTTCTTAATCAATAGTGGGTAATAACCACGCAGATTTGTTGTTTATAAAAAAACAATCACGGCAATAACCACCACCATCAGCGAGGAAATCCACCTCTACCGCCTCAAGGGCAGTGTTCTGGAGCTTCAGACTCTGGGTCAGTTTATACAATGTTCAGCAATGAAATTTTAAAATCATGCAATAGTTGGACCTAATATTAAAAGTAACAAGAAACTAGTGCAATTGAATCAATATTTCTCATGAATTGTACTAATAGTATAAAATGGAGATATATTAATATTAATAATAATAAAAATTACCTACGTATGCAATAAACAACGAGAGAATATTAACCGGGCGAGATTGGCCGTACTGTTAGGGGTGCGCAGCTGTGAGCTTTCATCGGGGAGTTAGTGGGTTCGAACCCCATTGTCGGCAGCCCTGAAGATGGTTTTCCGTGGTTTCCCCGTTTTTACACCAGGCAAATGCTGGGACTGTACCTTAATTCAGTCCACGGCCACCACTTTCTTTCCACTCCTAGGCCTTTAAAGAAATAGAATATAAATATAGTAGAGTAATATTAAAAACAAGAATGTGAAGTAGCAAATATATTTCTTTAGAAATTCACTCATTCACTCACTAATTTACACTGTACTCATCATAAAAGTACTCTGGATGTATTCAGAAAGTGATTTCGACAATCCTTCTAAAATTCTGTACGAGAATGCAAAACTCTAATGTTGATAGGGAAGGTATTCTACAGCCTAGCAGCAGTGACTTTGAAAGCGCGGTTCTAAACAGTGGAGTGATTTGCATATACGGTTAAAGAGTAGCCAAATTTTTCAGGTGGTAATGATAGGGAAATTTGAACAGAGGTAATTTTAATACACTTGAATTTAAGACTCCATGCACAAGTGACAATATTTCAAGATTGCGACGCTTATACACACGAAGTCATGGCAGCTGCCCATGATACGGTGAAATGTGTGGATCGTAGCACAGCTTAAATATGAATCTAATTCACGTGTTTAAATTTCATTCGAGTATCTTTCAAAATGATGCTCGTCACGCTCAACAATTGCCAATACTGTCACAACTCAAGGCGTAATAAGACAAAGCAATAGATTATTGTTATTTGAAACGTTTCTCTGTTTGATACAACTTATTACTTTTAGTGAATCAGATGGTGGGATTGAATCCCACTGTCGGCAACCGTGAAGATGGTTTTCCATGGTTTCCCATTTTCACATTAGGGAACTGCTCGGGCTGTACCTCACCTGCGGCCACGGTTGCTTCCTTCCCGGTCCTACCCTGTACTGGCCCATCGTCGTCATAAGACCTGTCTTGAAGGTACGACGTAAAACAAATAGAAAGTGTTGATTAAGTCAACCAGTATACCGAATAGAAATAGAAGGACAACACAGAGACCTATACATGGAGCACACTAATGATTTTTAAAAAGAAAAGAAAAGAAACGAAAAGCTATCCCCTATCATGCCAAAAGAAAACTTCTGGAGATACAAAAGTACACGTCACTCTTAACCACAAGGGACAGGAAAGGGCTAGGAGTGGGAAGGAATCGACCATAGAGTTGATTAGGGTACAGTTCCAGCATTTGCAAAATATTGCAAACTAAGCAAAACCATTTTCAGAGCTGCCGGCACTTGGGTTCGAATGTAATCTGGCAACCACGTGACCCAAACAGCACAGCCACTCGATCGGTGCCACAAGGTTTCTAGCCATTAAACAGATCAGCGATAAGTAGATAGATGTAGGCTATCGTTAGCAGTTCCTTGTAATTTATGGAGAGTTTATTTAACTAATCATGCATTTCAGTGTTTTCGTAGTTCTGAGTCAATATTTATTTTATCTGTGTCATGCGGGCTGCCTAGTCCGACTCCTTGGCTGAATGGTCAGCGTTGAGGTCTCCGGTTCAGAGGGTCCCGCGTTCGATTCCAGGCCGGGTCGGGGATTTTAATCGCGTTTGATTAGTTCTTCTGGCTCGGGGCGGGGTGTTGTCCCAACACTCTGCTCTTCAAATGAAGACAGCATACCACACAACCAGCCACCACAGAAACACGCAATATTATTTACATCCCTCTTCCACACAGGGTTGGCGTCAGGAAGGACATCCGGTCGGGAAACAAGATCAAATCCTCATGTGCGAGGCAATTCGAACCCACGACACCACAGCTGTGGGAAAACCGGTTGAAGAAGAAGATGAGGTCTGCCTGGTCGAGACGGTCAGAAGCGTGCACGATTCTCCTGGAATTAATTTATGGCGATAAACATATCCAGACAAAGACATAATGACTCTTTCCTAATTAATGCTGATATTACGGAGAGGGAGAGAGAGAGGTGGGGGGGGGGGCTGTTGGGGAGGAAACAAGAGTGAGTGTGTGTGTTTTTTTAATGTAAGAGGAAAGAATAGTAACAGCTAATTGAGTTATCATGGATATGTCACACAGAATGCTAACACAAGTTTTACAAGCCCTTGAAAATAAGCAACAGTCTTAAGATCAGTTGAATTCTCTCCGAGGAATGTGACCTTTACCGTACATGGCACTACCGCAGCATAACCGGGGTCTTCTATGGGTTTACTAATACAGTTTATCTTCTATATCCAGGTACTCTGGTGTTTGGTGGCACTGTTATGAGGATACTATAAGGTTAAGCTTCAGCTTAGGCTTTATCAACAGGATCACAATGAAGTGTGCTTCGATACAAGTAAGCTCGTGTGTCAGACTACGGTTCACTATAGCCAGTTTTGCTGAAACATGGGTTACCTAGTTGAGGACTTTGAATACATAACCTGTTAATTAAATTTATTGACGTTCTGTTGTAAATGTCTCCTGTCACAGTCAACATAACATTTATAATCGAAGCCGACTTTCAGTCTATTAGATCGTGTTACGTACATATAGTACGTGCTGAATAGATGTTACGTACAGAATCGAAACTGGCCAACCGGACACCAGTGGGATCCAAACCCACAGCCTCCCGATTTTGCGTCGGTTGCTCTACCAATTGACTTAGCCCACAACGGGCGACTTGAATTATCTCTAGAGTGTGATGATAGAAGTCCCTGTATCTTAGATCTTTGCCTTAGTAATACACAGGCGGTATTGTAGGGAACGGGCAAAGCCCATCAGCTGATCAATTAATGCAAGCTAAGCGAATGTTACAAGTTGTACTTGTGAATGTAATGCGTAAGTATTGGGAGCATTCTGTGGATAACTGTGACCATGCCCTTGCCTTGCACGGGTCGGATGGAGGAAACAGTTCACCTCTTTGCGTGACGCCGTCGGAGCTACAGTACGGCCTGTACATCACGAAGTGAGTGCCCAGATCCTTTCCAACAGAATAAATATGACCTAGGCCACAATAGCTCAATTTGTGGAGCAACCGACGCGAAATATGGAGGTTGTGAGTTCGGATCCCAGTGGTGACCTGTTGGCCATCTTTGTTCTGTACTTAACATCACTTCAAGGCATGTACGTAACAGGGCTTAATAGGTTGAAAGTCGATTACGATTACAGTACGGCCGTGAAAATTCAATATTCCATGCCATTTCTTAATTAATTCATACTTCATATTTTCAGTTTGAAATTCCACGGTCTGTTAATGATAGAGGTACATCTGTTGTTCGCTTAAATTAAATCTGCAGTTCGTTAGCCGTAGGCTCAATGAATATGTGCATTATTATTTAGACGAAGTTATTTAATGGCTTATCAACAACGTACTGTAGGCCTACATTCCTCTAAGATATACTTTAAAATGAAATAACACCACTTATGCAGTTATGGGAAAAATAGGAAAACCGAGGATGGCGCCAAAGTGAGGCGTACTGGGCAAAATGAGGAGAGAGTTAGTTTCCAATTGCTTTCGTTATTGAGCCAGAAAGTGTTATCTCAGCATGACTGACACTGTGAGTAATCTTCTCATAACCCTCACACGCACTAATCATGTTCCGAATGGCCAGTACCTCGGTAGCTTCCATATTGTCACAGCCTTTAACAGAACTGGGATTTCGGTGGAAACATTTTGCTTTGGGATGAGCCCAGAAAAAGATAAAAATATACTACATCCATCAAGAAATAGCAACAGGCGGCTTAAATTAAACAAAATTCAAATTGTATACATTTCATTTTTAAAAATTGGCTAATCCCTAACATTCATGGCATTGCTTTTTTTAAATATTCCGATTCTTAAATGTTAATAATAATAATAATAATAATAATAATAATAATAATAATAATAATATTTGCTTTACGTCCCACTAACTACTCTTTTACGGTTTTCGGAGACGCCGAGGTGCCGGAATTTGGTACCGCAGGAATTCTTTTACGTGCCAGTAAATCTAATGACACTAGGCTGACGTATTTCAGCACCTTCCAATACCACCGGACTGAGCCAGGATCGAACCTGCCAAGTTGGGGTCAGAAGGCCAGCGCCTTAACCGTCTGAGCCACTCAGCCCGGCTTTTACAATTTTAAACCGAGCTCGATAGCTGCAGTCGCTTTTGTGCGGCCAGTATCCAGTATTCGGGAGATAGTGGGTTCGAAACCCTCTGTCTTCAGCCGTGAAGGTGGTTTTCCATGGTTTCCAATTTTCACACCAGGAAAATGCTGGGGCTGTACCTTAATTAATGCCACGGCCGCTTCCTTCCTAGTCCTGTCCCATCGTCACCATAAGACATATCCGTGTCGGTGCGACGTAAAGCAACTTGCAAAAAAAATTTTTAAAATCCAAATAATCAAAATTGCACATTCATATTTTGCTGCTAATATGTGTTTACTACAACTCAATGAATATGTGCATTATTATTTAGATGAAATTATTTACTGGCTTGTCAACAACATACTGTAGGCCTACATTCCTCTAATATATAATTTAAGATGGAATTTTCTTTGTACAGTATACAGGGTGGTCGGAACCAACGTAAACCGAGTATATGAGCGTTAGAGTGTTGGTCGTACTGAAAAATAATTGGAGAAAGAATAATTAGGTATCTCGCGCCATTGTCATTTTATCATCTCCTGAAATTAGTCAATCAGATTGCTTCGCTGACGACTTCAGATGGGCTTTGCGAGGCGGTGTTGCTAAATCTGCACCTGGCTTATGACCTGCTTGAGAGCTCCAATAGAAGAAATAAACTTCTCCAGGGGAGGACTTCAACAAGGACCTCCCTGCCGATAGGCTCGCCGCATAACAAGCACGATATACGATGGCATAGGCTGAAACCCCACGGTGTGTTAGTGTTTGATGCTCATTTCTCGGCGTGGCTTTCAAGCCCGACCAAGCTACCTGCAAATTTAGCGACACTGCCTCGTGAAGCTCATATGAATTCCCCGCGACACGCAACGCTGCACCTGCGTAGCAGCAGGTTTTGACCACCTGCTCGCAACGTTGTTCTGTTGAGCATCGTGTGTGTGCCGTGTAAGACCTGTTTGACACAGTGCGTGTTTAGTGCGTTGGTTCTGAACTGCGAACAGGAACTTGAACGACCAAAAGATCAATATACAGTTTTGTTTTAAGCTTGGCAAGACAGCAAAAGAAACGCATGCGTTACTGGTACATGTCTATAAAGATCAAGCACTGTCCTTCAAGTGTGTGTACGAGTGGTTCCCCCGTTTTCGAGGAGGCCGGGAAAGTGTTTCTGACAACCCCCATAGCGGAAGACCGGCGACCGCCGTCAGTGACGAAAACATTGAGAAGGTAAGGACAGTAACCACGAACGATAAGCGATTAACTGTGCGCATGATAGCGGATGAACTGCAGATTAACCGTGAATCCGTGCGACAAATCGTTACCCAGAAGTTAGGGAAGCGGAAAACGTTTTCTCGTCTTGTGCCACATCACTTGATTGACGATCAAAAGCAAGCACCTTTAGAGGCTTCACAGAATTTTGTCGAAACGACGGATTTGACACCAAATTTCTTGAACTGTATCGTCACTGAGGATGAAACCTGGTGTCTCAGGTGCGACCCTCAAACGAAACAGCAAAGCATGGAATGGCGTCCTCCTGGATCCCCTCGTCGGAGAAAGGTCAGAGCCGAAAAGTCGCACATAAAAACGGTGCTCATCACCTTTTTTCACGATATTCCTGACATCCAACGAAACGTGACGAGGCTTTTGAACACCATCCAAAAGGAAGCCTACTTGAAAAGTTTCCAGGACATATATCGCCGATCTCAGCAGTGCATAATAATTATTATTATTATTAAATATCCAAAGCAGTTTGGAACCCTGTCTTACATAGTATACTAGGGTTGTAGTTAAAATACATATTCAGATTTACAATGAAAATGAATTATGTATCTAATCGACGGAAAATGAAGTGGATGAAGTGCATAGTTATGGGAGGGGACTATTCGAAGGACAGTAAGGTCACTGTCGTGCATTGTTCATCTACAAAGTTGATAGTATAGGACTATTCATCGAACATTATTATCAAATGTTGTAGGATAGAGACGTTCGACTGCACTTTCGGATGACCCAGTGGATCCGTAAGACGAAAAGAATAGGCTACGTATTTCCATCGAGAGAAGAACAGACGTTTCACAACAATGATTTAAATTAACAGATTTTAAAACATTTCTTCAGTTATTTTTAGGGTCGCTGGAATCATAGGCTCATTTTGGTTTTGGCCGGAGGTTTAAGTCCGTATGCCCTTCCTGATATCGCATGATTCTTGAGATGGAAATCTCAAACCAGGATTAAGAGGGATTCAAGCGTCTGCATTCCGGGTGTGAAGCCAGCATCTAAACCACTGAGCTAATTACGCACACCTCCCCCCACTGCCATGTACAACCAAATCAGTAAAACGTAATAACTTCAAAAAATTTCATACCGAAAAACAACTAAAAATACAAACGTGTAGATACAATTGATTAAAAACCCTTCAGAACCATAACGGATAGATGTTGTAGATAGTTGGATGTGAATCCCACCTTCTTGACCAAGGAGCATTTGACCTCGAAGGAGTTTCTACAGGCTCTAAATGATCTTCGCTTCCCATGTATGTATAGAGTGGTAATGTATCTCTGACTTAAATGACGGAAAATGAAGTGGATGAAGTGGGGACTATTCGAAGGACAGTAAGGTCACTGTCGTGCATTGTTCATCTACAAAGTTGATAGTATAGGACTATTCATGGCCATTAAGCAGCTTTCTTCTCTTCGTCCATGCCTTTGCTGGCAGGACCTAGTGTTTACAGCGCACTATGTCTTTTGGTATAGGTTAGAGCAATTTTGTTTCTTTCATTGATCTCTCTGTCTTATACTTGGCTTTGACAATATGAAAGTGATTGAGGTATGAACGATGCTAGTAATGCCAATCCTTATGCAGCCAGTCCCTGCCATGAATGGTGTGAAAATGTTGCTCATAGGGTCGGTTGGTGTATGCATTTCAGTGGGCTTGGCTGACTGATATGTAATAGCAACTCTGGCTCGGTGAAGAAAGCAACGGGAAACTACCTCACTCCTAATTTCCGTAGTACGCAACTTCAGTGATGCCTAGGCCATCTATGACAGCTGATGGCGGAGCTGTTGAGGATCCCACCAGCGGAAGCGCTGGCGGACTGAACATACATTCTCTACGTCCCTGTACTGTGTTATTCCCAAAGCATACAGTGAGATGCAACAGAAGACATTTGTTCTGCGTTTGGTTGATGACAAATATAGCCGCAGTTTTTCATATTTTTTAAATGTTTACATTGTTGTTGTTAGTCATCAGTCCATAGACTGGTTTGATGCAGCGCTCCATGCCAACCTATCCTGTGCTAACCTTTTCATTTCTACGTAACTACTGCATCCTACATCTGCTCTAATCTGCTTGTCATGTTCATATCTTGGTCTACCCCTACTGTTCTTACCGCCTACACTTCCTTCCAAAATAAACTGAACAAGTCCTGGGTGTCTTAAGATGTGTCCTATCATTCTATCACTTCTTCTCGTCAAATTTAGCCAAATCGATCTCCTACCACCAATTCGATTCAGTATCTCTTCATTCGTGATTCGATCTATCCATCTCACCTTCAGCATTCTTCTGTAACACCACATTTCAAAAGCTTCTATTATCTTTCTTTCTGAGCTAGTTATCGTCCATGTTTCACATCCATACAATGCCACGCTACAAACGAAAGTCTTCAAAAACATGTTTCTAATTCCTATATCAATGTTTGAAGTGAGCAAATTTCTTTTCTTTAGAAAGCTCTTCCTTGCTTATGCTAGTCTGCATGTTATGTCCTCATTACATTCCCTTTCCAAATTCCTATTCGATTTCCTTTACAGCCTGTTCTATGTAAACATTGAAAAGGAGGGGGGACAAACTGCAGCCTTGCCTCACTCCTTTCTGAATTGCTGCTTCTTTTTCAAAGCCCTCGATTCTTATCACTGCAGACCGAGTTTTATACAGATTGTAGATAATTCTTCGTTCTCGGTATCTGATACCAATCACCTTCAGAATCTTAAATAGCTTGGTCCAGTCAACACTATCGAATGCCTTTTCTAGATCTACGAATGCTATGTACGTAGGCTTGTCCTTCTTCATTCGATCCTCTAAGATCAAACGTAAAGTCTGGATTGCTTCATGTGTTCCTACATTTCGTCTGAAGCCAAATTGATCTTCTCCCAACTCAGCTTCAACTTGTTTTTCCATTCTTATGTAAATAATACGTGTTAAAATTTTGCAGGCGTGAGATACTAAACTAACGGTGCGGTAGTTTTCCCACCTGTCAGTACCGGCTTTCTCGGGAATAGGTATAACAACATTCTGCCGAATATCGGATGGGACTTCTCCTGTCTCGTATATCTTACACACTAAATGGAATAACCTTGCCATGCTGGTTTCTCCTAAGTCAGTCAGTAATTCAGAGGGAATGTCATCAATTCCAGGTGCCTTGTTCCTATTTAGGTCACTCACACCTCTGTCAAACTCTGGCCTCAAAATTGGGTCTCCTATGTTATCAGCACCAACAGCCTCTTCTTGTTCCAGAACAAAATTATCTACATCTTCACCTTGATACAACTGATGGATATGTTCCTGCCATATTTCTGCTTTGTCTTCTTTCCCTAGAAGTGGCTCTCCATCTGAGCTCTTAATATTCATACACATATATTTCCTTTCTCCAAAGGTTTCCTTGATTTTCCTGTATGCAGCATCTACCTTTCCTAGGACTATACAACCTTCAATATCCTTGCACTTCTTCTTCAGTCATTCTTCCTTAGCTACCTTGCACTTTCTATCCACTTGATTCTTTAATCGCCTGTATTCTTTTCTGCCCTCTTCATTTCTAGCAATTTTGTATTTTCGTCTTTCATCAATCAGGTCTAGTATCTCCTGAGTTATCCACTGATTCTTAGTTTTCTTCCTTCCTAACATTTCTTCAGCAGCCCTACTGACTTCATTTTTCATGACTATCCGCTCTTCCTCTATTGTGTTTACATTACTAATATGTATTTTAAGTCTTTATTACTTGTCTCAAATAATAAGCTAAAGAATGTCGTTTATATAAAATACACTACCGTGCAAAATTTCACACATCTTCAATAGTACTTGAATTATTATGAAAAAATGTAAACAAATGAGCAACAAACATTTGACAGAGTGGGACGTAGCATGTGCACAAACATATATTTTGAGGTAGCCTAGAGCATAAAAAGTACACCAGATTAAAGAGGGAAGTATATTTCTGAAAAAAATAGATGTTTACTCATAAAACTGTACCCATCTCCCGTAAATTCAACATAGTCTTCGTCCGGGTTGGAATATATCGTAGTTTTATTTTAATGATGTTTTAGTTGTTGACATTTCGGATGTATTATGTTCATAATTTAGGTAACTGAAATACCCTTCTTCACTCTAAGGCAATCAGCCTCAACCGGCAGATAATTTCGAACACATTGACCTTTCCTCATTGTTACTGTATTTACTATCGGATGCATGATGAGTAATTTGATTAGACATACTGTATGAGTCAACTGATAGGAAAAAGTAAGGACTTGCAATTGGATATATTTTACATATTTACGTTGAAATAGCTTTACTCTGATGTGACAATACGACAGTGAATACTCCAGGATAATTGCTGTTGATAACTGTTTCAGTCTAATCAAATGTATAATCAAGGGTAATATGGGCAGTTCACGACGCCAGTCTTGAACAGATGACCCGTGAAAGCCATCATGATTAGGTTCAGAATCATAAAGAAAAAATAAGGCGGGAAACGGAGGAATAGTAGCAAGCGCGTGGAGAAAAGGACCCTGAGTACGGTCTGCCGTGAGCAATATGCGGAAGTGCAATTCTCCAAATAAAGACCGGGATTTAAGTAGATATAATAGTTCTTCCAGGAGGAGCTTAGATAAATGCAAACTGAACAATTAAGAAAACCTCCCCTGTCTCCTGACAGGACTATTTCTACCTTATCCGTCAACTCTCATTCATGAGCTTCTTGTGACGAAGCGTAGGTAAGTCAACAACGACAGATTAAATTCATATTATTCATATTATATTTATATAACTGTAAAATATATCGACAGCTGTTAGACAAAAATTACTAATAAATAATCAAAACTTGAAATTATTCAGTTATTCAAAATTTTCCAATCCTAACATAACCAGAATTTGCCCCCGAGCGGCAACAGGCTTGGAACTCCCTGTATATTTCTTAGTTCTTTTCAATCCTGAGCCAAATGTGACGTGCCTCCGTTGCTCGTCCACCAGAGGTGGTCCATTTACTGAAGAGAGTAGATCTACTCCCAGCCCGTTGCGTCACAGGGGAGAGGCGCTTGTTATATTTCGATCGAACAAGCCTGAAGAATATTTTACGTTTCTTGATTTGGTATTCTGAATAGGTGAAATTAAATAACGTGTTCCTTACTGGAAACTTAACTTTAGTAAACATAACATAGTAGAAAATGACTCGACATAACTCGAGGCACTAAAAACGTTCTGGTTAAAAGGAGACATGTTTGTTCTCCTATAATTTTAAAAATAATAAGATTTCGACATGGATTTTCCCCTGTCACGAAATGGCAGTATGACGCACTTGACTGGTTGAGAGCTGAGCTGTTTACTTTAGGAGACTCGAGACGGAAGTTAATTTCCAGCTGCCAGTTCTTACCCTCTGCAATGTTGTTCCAGCCGGTACTCTTTTACCGAGAAAGACGTGACTGAATATAAATTACAAATTAATTTTGCTTCAGTTAATCAGTTCAAATATCTAAATTTCACACTAGTGGAATATTATCACATGACCTGCATAAATCTGCGATTATGCTGAGAAGGAGCATTTCTCACTTATATTTTGCACTCACCTTGTCCCATTAATACTTAATTGCCCTTTGGCTTGGGTGATCTCGAGAAAAGTGCATAACATGGAACGTACCGCAACTGTCAGCGAAGATATGAGAGTTTGATGTGAGCTTTTTCATGGACTTCTCTGCATATGCTTTTTCGATCCTGAACCGATTCGAACGTTCTTCTATTGATTCTCCATTAGAGTTAATTCTGCTAATGCATAAAAGGTTACCTTAAGAATGGCATATAAGTTCAAAAATCTTGGAAATTATTGCTTAGGTTCATTATTCCTCTATCTGCAACCTTACGAAGAGGACTCCCCGTCTCGCTTTCTAGGCCTATTTTCTGAGGATTAAGAGAGTGAATTTTCCACAAATCCATTGAATTTAGATGGTAGACTATCGTGAGAGTTGAATCCATGACAATTTGTCCCTAAATTTTCTGATAGGGACAGACAGTGGTGCTAAGAAAACTATCATTCAAATATGTACATAATGGAGCATCCTTTCCTGTTTTTTCTTGCTTTTATCAGAGTTGCTACCGTGAATGTCGAGCCATTGTCGGGAGTTCTGCGTCGAGGATAATCTTCTCTGCCCACATCTACTTTTCCGTACTATCATGCCTTCTATTATCAGCTGTACCAGGCTATGTTTATCATTTCTGAAGATGTGAATGAAAGAGGCTCTTTTCCTTTGTTCTTCGGAGGTTAAGAGTTCAGATGATTTCCTGGTACAACGAGGTACCTTCTCATTGGTGACATGGTCTTCCCAAGCGATATATCCACATTCCAAAGGCCTGAGATTCCATCGTTCGACACCATGAAGCAACACCTCATGATACGTCTGCGAGTTTCGAATTATTATTTTCAGGCCAAACTTCTCGCTTACTTTAGACTTGTACAACTTATCAAATAAAATAAGTAATTCGGCCAGAATGTACAAAATTTCAAATATGGTAAAAAATTAAAGAAATTTGGTTGTCATTTGAGGCGAAAAGGCTGAAAATATAACAACAGTCGCTTATCCATTCATTCAACAGTATTATTCCTACAATATTTTTCTTTACTTTATATTATAATTTTGGTAAACGTAAGCCAATTCTTTCCCCGAAAGTGTATTGCATAAAACGGAGCGCTAGTGAAAGCTATTCTTTTTAGTTGATGTTTTTGTAATAATTATTTTTCCTATTTATTTTTGAATTATACAAATGCATAACACGTTTATGTATTGAATTCCTCAACTAAAATCATTTGGTAATTTATTCCTGTGTCTTTCGACTGGAAATGCCACTTGAAATAAAGATTTACTAGAAATGTGTAGCTCTAGTTTTTTGCGTGTAATGGAAGAGTATTCACCTCATAAATGAGTCTGATCCTCTTTACAGTAATGTAAAAACAGAGGCTACAGGTTGTAGGCGCACGTGTGTGTCTGGTGATGAGGATCTACTCTGCTGTGGGATGCATCACGATGGATGCGGAGTTTCATTAGTCTCGACCTGACCCGACTGGCTTAACCCCGTCAGACGCGCTCGGATAATCCGTTTACCAGGCGACAGTCTCCTCGTCTTAACTTCTCTCCTCGTCTTCCTTTACCTCGCTCATCTCTGCTACCGCAGCAACGACTATTTCCAACTCTCTCTTGCTCTAACAGACTGTTTTAACTTCCTGCCTTAAAGCATGCTTCGCTACTTTTAAATACCGATTCGAATACACCATTAAAGGCAGTTTGTTTTGCAGATTTTCAAAGGAAAATTAAAGATAGATGTGTATTTTCCACTAGCATAGTGAAAAATGAACACTCCGATCTATTAAAAAAAAAGTGAAGGAAAGATACCCTTTGTAGTCCAATGATCACGGCCAGACGTAAGATGTCTAGTAAGGCAGATTACAAGAAACTTTGTTTAGTTAGCAAAGCATAAATGTAGAAGAGAAACGTCTGAAAAGAGAGAACAATTAGATAGACAAGAAACGATTGGACGAGAAATAACATCAGTAAAGAACAATTAAATAAGTTTATAAATGCAAACATTAACCTTCCTCTGTTGATTAATGAAAGTTTGTAGATGTTTGGACACAAATGCTGTGGGTTCAAACCCGGCAGATGTAGTCAGAATTTTTAAGGACGGTAAATAGCACACACATCACTTTGTCTTTCAATGTAGAGATGTTAAAGATCTCAGACTTGACAATACAGTAGGTCATCCTATTATGTTCCGGCTTTCTGCCATGTGGTAAATAAAACCAGAAAGTAAGAACAGCTTAAATGACATCAAATAAAAGTGCTTGCACATAGTATTTGATTAAATGTATTATTATTATTATTATTATTATTATTATTATTAGTATTATTATTATTATTAATATTATTATTATTTACAAGTTGTTTTACGTTGCACCGACACAGATAGGTATTATGGCGACGATGGGATGGGAAAGGGCTAGGAGTTGGAAGGAAGCAGCCGTGGCCTTATTTAAGCTACAGCATTTCCCTGGTGTGAAAATGGGAAACCACGGAAAACCATCTTCAGGGCCGCCGACAGTGTGGCTCGAACCCACTATCTCCCGGATGCAAGCTCACAGCTGCGCGCTCCTAACCACATGGCCAACTCGCCCGGTATTATTATTATTATTATTATTATTATTATTATTATTATTATTATTATTATTATTATTATTATTATTATTATTATTATTATTATTGGACACCTTAAGAACAGTCTTCACACGTATCAAATACACTCCGTCGTTTATCACGGCTGATAATAAATCATACATGACGCAAAAACAAAAGTGTACAAGTTAGGTTTTTGTGCGGTATCAAAGCAGTAAAACCGTGCGTTATATTTCTCTTTTTTCCCAGTGACGCAAAAAATGCCATATTATCAGTTGATATCATCAGAGACACTTCAACAATGAAAAAAGGAGTGTGCATAAAATTATGAGCCCTGATAACGAACGCTAATTTAACGCACATTTCCGTTTTCATTAATGCGTGACTTATATTTTATTACTCGTATATCAAATAGATAAAGCTTATTCGTGTTGTGTGTAGAGCGTTTTATTGTATACATTTTATAACCGCAACACCGATGTTATAGAAGTTTTGTTTACGAAATTTCGTTCACGGTTTCAATTGCATTTTTGAAATTCCGCTTTTCCCACACATGTGGGGTCGCGGGTGCGAACTGCATAGCACATGTGGATTGGACCCTGTTTATTGCCAGATGCCCTTCCTGACGCAACCTTATCGGGAGGGATCTAATCACTATTGCGTGTTTCTGTGGTGTTCGGTAGTGTGGTGTGTTGTGTGAATAAGAAGAGGATATTTTTGGTACAAACACAACACCTTGTCCCCGAGCCAGAAGAATTAATCAGACGTGATTGAAAATCGAACCAGGGACCCTCTGAACTGAAGGCCTGAACGCTGCCCATTGAACCAAGGAGTCGGACAAAGGAAAAATATAGTTCTCCATGTTATATTATAAATGTATTTTATGTATTTGTTACACGAACATAATATCCGGTGAGCCTTTCATAACAGCTTACAATGCGTGTAGGGGCATAATTTCCAAGCTCACTTAGATGATTAAGCAATTTAAAAAACTTGTGCAATAAAGTACATCGTACAAGCTGTGAGATAAAGTAAAACTGAAATTTATTTTGTAAAAATAATTACGACAATGACCAAAATATCAACTGAATAGGGATCGATGATGGTTGATAGTAAGTTCACAGTTGAAGTATTTATGCTAGAGTAAATCTAAAAAATAAAGCAAGGAATGTCAATGCATTTAAGACATGTCTGAGAAGAGATAAGGGAATTCATTGGCAGTATATGAATGAGAATGATATTATGAAGAATTGAATCTTAATTTAAGATTATTGCATGTGTTTAGTTATCAGCCCGGAGGTTGATTAGATCACCTACATTTATAACATTGGTTGTCATGGAGAGCTTAAGGGAAATGAGGAGTGAGGTAGTTTCCCGTTGCATCCCTCCCTTAGTCAGACGGTGTCCGCCATGCTGACTATAATGCGTACACCATCCGCTCGTATGCGTGATAGTTTTAACCATTTATAACAGGGACTGGCTACGAAAGTAATCGCATTACTAGCATTCCTCACTCTCACTTTCATATTGCCAACGCTCTAGCATGATGCAGCGTGTTTTCGACGACTCTGGGAGAAGAAAGTTCTTGAAATGGGAATGTAAATGCTGAGGTCCTAATTATTGTAAAACCAAACCACGGTGATTACGAGGTGTGAAAATGAGAAACCACGAAAAACCAACTACTAATGGTAAGATAGCTTACAGTTATACGACTTCTATCACTTAATCAGCTCGCTGGATATCTGTAGTTTGTACACGTACAAAAAAGTGGGGCTGTTGACCAAAAAAGTGCTAAATCGTATTTTTCGAAGTCGTAATTCTGAACGAATCATACTTCATAGAATTTTATCTCAGCCTATTTTAATGTTTCATTCCTTTGTATTTTGTTTTGAATCGAAAATCTCCAGGAAATATTCTAGTCATGTTTCTCACGTCAGTATATCTTGTTTCGGTGTGTTTCCCTTCCTTAGCTGCATTGCTTTATTTAATGTTATTTTGTTGAACTTTCTTGTCATTTTCTACCATTTTCTCTCACGTCTTCTCTGTTGCTAACGGTTAGGACCCCTCTTACTTTTTTCTATCACCCTCGCTGAAGTTGGTTTGGAGGGAGCGAACAGTTGTTGGATAAACTTCTCCTTCCTCTCCGAGACTCGTCTGGTTTGTTTCTTCAACACGTGCTACACATGGTCACGTTCCAACGATATAGCAGTCAGTTTTATTTTTATGGCAATTTAGTATTGAAGCCATTTTTGTCATTACAACTTGGCAATTGTAGCCAGATGGTGGTAATGCAAACCCACGAATTTCTGATAAAAGTAATATCAGCTGCAACCGACAAAACACGCATGTTGAAATGTTACATAATTTTAATAATACATACACTTTTAGAGACGAACTAGTTATGAATCCCATTGGAGATCGGTATAATATTGTTAGGACGTTTGTGGCCTAGAACAAACCAACTTTGTAATTAGATATAAATTACTTTTAGTTTATATTTAAAATTAAAAGTACAGTTTTCAGTTAGAAGTCATGATGAGAGCTTTCTTCCAGGATTTTATATTACTGTAGGAGACTACTCAAATGGAAATAACTAATTTAATGAATACCAGTAAATAGCTTATCCGTCCGGCACGCGGTATAGGGGGCAACGCGTCCGCCTGTCACCCGGCAGCCCCGGTTTCGATTCCCGGCCGAGTCAGGGGTTTTTATTTGTAAATGATTAATATCCCTGGCCTGGGGTGTTTGTGTCGTCGTTAACGTTCCTTTCCTCACATTCAACACTCTACACTTTCGATATTACAATTACACGCTGGTTCATATCATATGGTGCAAGTAGTGGCTAAAGATCTACATAGGTCGACGCCACGAACAAATGTAATTAAAAAATGGCTGATCCACAAGCATAACCCGCTGACGTTATCGTGACTACGGTGGAACTGAAACCTAGGACATGTGCTTGAATTTCACCGCAAGACAGAGCTGCAAGGTGACATTCTCCATCACAAAATGCGATTCATACTTGCCATTGCTATTTGAGACGTAGCGCGACAAGACCATAAATACGTCAACTGCGTATATTCTACTGGATCTCTGAGTATACGAAATTTTGTAGCAATTCATATTCGATCGCAGCATGTTGCAGTGATAGAAATAACCATCCGCTTTCAGAGAGACAGTGATGGAAACCTTCAAAGTCTATTATGAAGCAGAGAACTGCTACGAGCCGCGTGTCTTGCATTTCTATCAACTTCGGATATCCAACGTGATGAATGCAAAAATTAAGTATTCGTAAAGAAATACAGTAGTAGTGAATATAAGACTCTGTTAGTAGTTAAAATCACAATTTATTTTAATCACTGATAGTTCCCTTGAATGAACCTCGATATTTCATACACTAATGCAGGGCCTCTTAAACGCCCAAAATCTCACTCGTGCAAATCGAGGCGCAGAATCCGTGCACTGTGCATCGGTACGACTCGGCTCAACTCGGCTTGACTCGGATGGTGTAGTGTGCTGAGAGCGACGAAGCGTTCGGTGATAGACGGCTAGTTTATCAGTGAAGTAGATAAGTGCAAGACAACAATATAGTAATCGGGAAACCTGTTTCGAAGAAAGCAAAGTCTTCCGAAAGTCCATTTCAATCGAACTGGGAACTTTCGTATTTTTGGTCACTCGTGACGATAAAGCCAAATGCTTAATCCGTGGGACAATAATTATGTGATAAGTTAATCAAAAAGATCTATTTTTCCAATACAAAGGCTTTGCTCAAATTCTACGAGAATTTGTCGAAGGAAGATTTTCCTAAGCTGCATTGAGAAGCAGCTAAGATTATTTCTATGTTTGGTTCCACATGGATATGTGAAAGGTATTTTCTCCTGTTTTGACTTGTACGAAAACGAGATTGCGTGCGAGTAGGCCTATTTCTGATTGTAATTTAAATAAGGCACTCCGAATTGCTGGCAGCCGGTCCCTTGTTCTAGGCATAACTGGTATCATTACAAAGATAAAGGGAAAGAAGAACTAGAGAAGATAAATTGTCAGCTCAAACCAAACTGAAAGAAGAGTGTTTAACACCGGGAACATTGTCCCATACAACAGTGTCACCGCTCACGGCATATAAACATTTCGCAGTGAGGGGGGAATCAGCGGGGAAGGTGAAGAAGGCGAAGACAGGTCGAACGGGTGAGACAGGTGTAGAGGAAGTGGAGTGGAGGTTTGCACTCTGGTCAACCTAGTGATGTCGTCCCCTGCATCTTGCGCCGTGCAGTGCACGGGCGCATGCACACTGAGAAGCCCTGCACTAATGAAAAGTTTTAAGCTGCAAGGCAGCTTCAAGAATTAATGTAACAAAAGCACGCAGGGAAAAATCTTTATTTTTCCAGTCAGGTATTAGAATACAGTATATAGTTGTAGGACACTGATACACATTGCTATTCAGCATATTTACGATTCTTATCCAAGCACTTGTTCCAACGGTTCATCAAGGCAACGATGGCGGCGTAGAAGAAATCTGCGTCCACTTTTGTATAATCATTGCAACAACACGACGCCTGTTGAAAGAAGTCCAGATCGGTCTCTACGAACTGCTACCCGCAAACTCTCCTTTAAGTCACAGTAACTCGTAGAATTCAATGTCAATATCCCTACAGCCCCGACCTGGCACCCAGTGATTTCTGTCTATTCGGACCATTGAAGAAGTATCTGGGCGGTAAGGGATTCAATGACGATACGGCCGCTCAGCGAGCGCTTATGACGGTGCCTTCAGGGACTGGATGCAGATTCCTTCCGTACCAGAAATAATACGTTGGTGTACCGTTGAAACAAGTTCATGGACAACAATAGCGACTATGTTGAATAATTATACACATCAGTGCCCTACTACTGAGTATTCTTATACCTGCCTGTAGAACAAAGTTGCTAAGTACGAGCTCTTGTTAACTTGCTTTTTTGAGACGCGTTTATGTATATTTACTACAGATTACACCTAGCAATTTACAAATTAACGGGAAAGATAATTCACTTTTTCATGTTTCTGGATCATTTATCAGAAAATTTATTAAAATACTGTGCTTCATATTCGAAAACTGTCTGTATCTTAACACTTCAAGAACACAATAATTACATTTACAGTCACTACTACAGGTAAAATAACCCATGTTTACTCAGACATTTCATTGCACATATTCGTGCCTTAGTGACTAAACTTCCCCGATTCTAAACGAGTTGTAAGTAAATCGATATATAACTACGTAGAGGAACGAATTTTGAATTTGCAGTAACATGCGAGATATTAAGTCAATTATTGAAGATGCGAAGCTGTGCTGGCCAACGTGTTTCTAGTTATCAGTATTTATCTACATTATTAAGAGAACGAATGTAATAAATGTAAGCAATGGTGATTCTACTTTACCCCTTTAATGTTGATATACGTCTACATCTTTGCCTGCTGCCATTTCTTGATGGATACAGTACTTTTGTATCCATCTCTTGGCACAGGCCAGAGTAAAGTGTAGCTTCCACCGAAGTCCCAGTCTCATCCATGGCTGTGACAATATGGAAGCTGCTGGGGTATGGGTGGTGCTGAGTAATGACATTCAGAGCACGACTAGTGCATCTGAGTGTTATGAAAGGTGTTGCTCATAGGGTCAGTCATGCTGCAATAGCACTTTCTGACTCAGTGAGGAAAGCAATGGCAAACTATCTCACTCCTCATTTTGGTGCTGCCATTGGTTTTTGCGATTTCCTTATAACCGCATAACCTTTGGTGGTGCTATTTGAGGATCCAACCAGCCTCTGGGCTGATGACCTAATAGATAGACGTCTACATCGGACGTACTCTGCAACAGATGTTCAACACGACCAATGCTACATCTGAACATCTTGGACAGTATAAGTGAGAATATTTTCTTGCTCTTGGTTGGAAAGACCACCCTTAATAAAATAAATACACTATCTCAGCATATACCTTGAATCTTAAACCCTATGGCACGAACAATTAAGCTCGCAAGTATATTGACCTGCCAGAACAATTGCTGTCCACGATGATGCCCAGGAAATAGATGATTGTTGTGTGGTCAGCGTAACGACTTCTTCACCTGTATTGCTTAGTTTCCTTGGCCGAGTCCACTGCCTCTCACAGCTGAACTCATGAGAGTGATTTAATTACTTTTGACCCTTAATCGAGACAGGATTCACCGAGCTAGATAGCTGCAGTCGCTTAAGTGCGGCCAGTATCCAGTATTCGGGAGATAGTGGGTTCGAGTCCCACTGTCGGCAGCCCTGAATATGGTTTTCCGTGGTTTCCCATTTTCACACCAGGCAAATGCTGGGGCTGTATCTTAATTAAGGCCACGACCGCTTCCTTCCAACTCCTAGGCCTTTCCTATCCCATCGTCTTCATAAGACCTGTCTATGTCGGTGCGACGTAAAACCACTAGCAAAATAAAAAAGGCAGGATTCGAACCCGGGGGTAACGGGTAAGAAGCAGACATGCTCTATACCACTGCGCTGGTTCTTTACTTCAATGCGTGTGTTTAAATCACAAACAAGAGGTTCAACAATGTCAATCCAAATATTTCCTCCTCAGGATATGATACACACGTGGTCCTGAGGGGTGATACTCCGTTCCCTCGCGCAGCCTCTCCACCACATTCGACTTGCGATCTTTGTGAATCATTGGAAGACTTGGCACACGTGCACTACTTCAAGTGAGACGTGCCGACTTCCTTCTTTTCATCGTCACGTCTCTTCTTCCTCTCTCACGTCTCTGCCGACTGCCGGTTTAAAGGATTTATTGAGAACGAAAAATTCTTCCGAGACCTTGACTGAACGTGTAAAACTTCAATAAAGAACTAGTGTATCTACATGCCATTATTTCTAATGTATGTTCGTCTCTGGCTTGTGACTAGAGTACAGCATGTACCACCTTTTATTTACACTGACTGACAGAGCAAATGCAACACCAAGAAGGAGTGGACAGAACTTTATGCCAATTGCAGGGTAGACTGACGTCACTGAGGTATGCTCATGATGTGAAATGCGCCGCTGTGCTGCGCACGTAGCGAGCGATAAATGGGACACGGCGCTGGCGAATGGCCCACTTCGTACCGTGATTTCTCAGCCGACAGTCATTGTAGAACGTGTTGTCGTGTGCCATAGGACACGTGTATAGCTAAGAATGCCAGGCCGCCGTCAACGGAGGCATTTCCAGCAGACAGACGACTTTACGAGGGGTATGGTGATCGGGCTGAGAAGGGCAGGTTGGTCGCTTCGTCAAATCGCAGCCGATACCCATAGGGATGTGTCCACGGTGCAGCGCCTGTGGCGAAGATGGTTGGCGCAGGGACATGTGGCACGTGCGAGGGGTCCAGGCGCAGCCCGAGTGACGTCAGCACGCGAGGATCGGCGCATCCGCCGCCAAGCGGTGGCAGCCCCGCACGCCACGTCAACCGCCATTCTTCAGCATGTGCAAGACACCCTGGCTGTTCCAATATCGACCAGAACAATTTCCCGTCGATTGGTTGAAGGAGGCCTGCACTCCCGGCGTCCGCTCAGAAGACTACCATTGACTCCACAGCATAGACGTGCACGCCTGGCATGGTGCCGGGCTAGAGCGACTTGGATGAGGGAATGGCGGAACGTCGTGTTCTCCGATGAGTCACGCTTCTGTTCTGTCAGTGATAGTCACCGCAGACGAGTGTGGCGTCGGCGTGGAGAAAGGTCAAATCCGGCAGTAACTGTGGAGCGCCCTACCGCTAGACAACGCGGCATCATGGTTTGGGGCGCTATTGCGTATGATTCCACGTCACCTCTAGTGCGTATTCAAGGCACGTTAAATGCCCACCGCTACGTGCAGCATGTGCTGCGGCCGGTGGCACTCCCGTACCTTCAGGGGCTGCCCAATGCTCTGTTTCAGCAGGATAATGCCCGCCCACACACTGCTCGCATCTCCCAACAGGCTCTACGAGGTGTACAGATGCTTCCGTGGCCAGCGTACTCTCCGGATCTCTCACCAATCGAACACGTGTGGGATCTCATTGGACGCCGTTTGCAAACTCTGCCCCAGCCTCGCACGGACGACCAACTGTGGCAAATGGTTGACAGAGAATGGAGAACCATCCCTCAGGACACCATCCGCACTCTTATTGACTCTGTACCTCGACTTGTTTCTGCGTGCATCGCCGCTCGCGGTGGTCCTACATCCTACTGAGTCGATGCCGTGCGCATTGTGTAACCTGCATATCGGTTTGAAATAAACATCAATTATTCGTCCGTGCCGTCTCTGTTTTTTCCCCAACTTTCATCCCTTTCGAACCACTCCTCCTTGGTGTTGCATTTGCTCTGTCAGTCAGTGTATATAAAGTAAGAGTTTTGTCTGTACATTGCTCAGAATTTAAAAAGAACGTCATTTCTGTACAGGTCATGTCCACAGTAACAAGAAAATACACTTTCAGTTTTCCGTAATTTCTGTCTGTCTGTCTGCCTGTCTGTACGCATGGGCATCACGAGAAAAAGGCCGAAGAGATTTTTTTGAAAAACGTCATATAAAATTAGGGAATGAGGCACTACAATCTAAAACCCCATGGCACTACAGCTCTTGAAGGGCCTTGGACTACCAAGCGACCGCTGCTCAGCCCGAAGGCCTGCAGATTACGAGGTGTCGTGTGGTCAGCACGACGAATCCTCTCGGCCGTTATTCTTGGCTTTCTAGATCGGGGCCGCTATCTCACCGTCAGATAGCTCATCAATTCTAATCACGTAGGCTGAGTGGACCTCGAACCAGCCCCCAGGTCCAAGTAAAAATCCCTGACCTGGCCGAGAATCAAACCCGGGGAACTTCGGGTAAGAGGCAGGTATGCTACCCCAACACCACGGGGCCGGCACTACAATCTAGGCTTTAAATAATTTTACTCACTTTGAGTGAAATGGTAGTTTAGGGGAAGGCCTAAAATTATATTCTCAAATATTTATGTTATTGGAGGTCCTATCGATAAATACTACATAACTAAAGTTATACAGAATTACATTCCCGATCATTTATGCCTTGTTTAGCGTACCAACTATGATAATAGAGATGTTTACGAATTTCGATTTTTGTTGCTAGTCCGCCTCCGTGGTGTAGTGGTTAGTGTGATTAGCTGCCACCGCCTGAGGCCCGGGTTGTATTCCCGGCTCTGCCACGAAATTTGAAAAGTGGTACTAGGGCTTGAACGGGATCCACTCAGCCTCGGAATGTCAACTGAGTAGAGGTGGGTTCGATTTACACCTCATCCATCCTGGAAGTCGTTTTCCATGGTTTCCCACTTCTCCTCCAGGCAAATGCCGGGATGGTACCTATCTTAAGGCCACGGCCGCTTCCTTCCCTCTTCCTTGTCTATCCTTTCCAATCTTCCCATCCCCCACCAAGGCCCCTGTTCTGCATAGCAGGTGAGGCCGCCTGGGCGAGCTACTGGTCATTCTCCCCAGTTGTATCCGCCGACCCAATGTCTTACGCTCCAGGACACTGCCCTTGAGGTGGTAGAGGTGGGATCCCTCGCTGAGTCCGAGGGAAAAACCAACCCTAGAGGGTAAGCTGATTAAAAGGGGGGAGACCCAGCTTAACAAAGGAAAAAAGAATTGTTAAAGATTGTTAAATATGCTACAATTGTTGTTGACAATTCCTGCACATATCCCAGTGTTGGCATGCTTCCTGGCAACCGGAAGCAACGTCAATAATGTCAGAATTTTAATACTTTTAATTTAAAATAGAATGTTCAAAATTTCCCACTTTTTTAACAATATATCACCGTTTCCAATATAAATTCCAACTTTATAAGAATGTTCGTACTTTTCCTTTTTTAAAGTGTGTATCAAACCTCCAGCTACAACATGAACCTCAATCATTAACATAGACTGCAATTCGGATTTTTTGTTGGGTTTTTATTCCGAGCACCAGAAAATATTAATATTTTTGTAAATTAATATGTTATATAAAATCGAATTGCAATCCCATTGATCTCAATGAGATAGAGATTGTAGTACAACACAGTGGGAGGAAACTCTGAAAAATTCATAATTATCCGTGAAACAGTAAGGGAGTTATGAAGGAAACCGTTAAAAAGGCGGGAAATTTTTGAACATTTTATTTTGAAATGTTGTAATTAGAATTTTGACACCGGGCGAGTTCAATCAATCAATCAATCAATCAATACTGATCTGCATTTAGGGCAGTCGCCCAGGTGGCAGATTCCCTATCTGTTGCTTTCCTAGCCCTTTCCGAAATGATTTCAAAGAAATTGGAAATTTATTGAACATCTCCCTTGGTAAGTTATTCCAATCCCTAACTCCCCTTCCTATAAATGAATATTTGCCCCAGTTTGTCCTCTTGAATTCCAACTTTATCTTCATATTGTGATCTTTCCTACTTTTATAAACGCCATTCAAACTTATTCGTCTACTAATGTCATTCCACGCCATCTCTCCGCTGACAGCTCGGAACATACCACTTAGTCGAGCAGCTCTTCTTCTTTCTCTCAATTCTTCCCAACCCAAACATTGCAACATTTTTGTAACGCTACTCTTTTGTCGGAAATCACCCAGAACAAATCGAGCTGCTTTTCTTTGGATTTTTTCCAGTTCATGAATCAGGTAATCCTGGTGAGGGTCCCATACACTGGAACCATACTCTAGTTGGGGTCTTACCAGAGACTTATATGCACTCTCCTTTACATCCTTACTACAACCCCTGAACACCCTCAACCATGTGCAGAGATCGGTACCCTTTATTTACAGTCCCATTTATGTGATTACCCCAGTGAAGATCTTTCCTTATATTAACACCTAGATACTTACAATGATCCCCAAAAGGAACTTTCACCCCATCAATGCAGTAATTAAAACTGAGAGGACTTTTCCTATTTGTGAAACTCACAACCTGACTTTTAGCCCCGTTTATCAACATACCATTGTCTGCTGTCCATCTCACAACATTTTCGAGGTCACGTTGCAGTTGCTCACAATCTTGTAACTTATTTATCACTCTATAGAGAATAACATCATCCGCAAAAAGCCTTACCTCTGATTCCACTCCTTTACTCATATCATTTATATATATAAGAAAACATAAAGGTCCGATAACACTGCCCTGAGGAACTCCCCTCTCAACTATTACAGGGTCAGACAAAGCTTCACCTACTCTAACTCTCTGAGATCTATTTTCTAGAAATATAGCAACCCATTCAGTCACTCTTTTGTCTAGTCCAATTGCACTCATTTTTGCCAGTAGTCTCCCATGATCCACCCTATCAAATGCTTTAGACATGTCAATCGCGATACAGTCCATTTGACCTCCAGAATCCAAGATATCTGCTATACCTTGCTGGAATCCTACAAGTTGAGCTTCAGTGGAATAACCTTTCCTAAAACCGAATTGCCTTCTATCGAACCAGTTATTAATTTCACAAACATGTCTAATATAATCAGAAAGAATGCCTTCCCAAAGCTTACATGCAATGCATGTCAAACTTACTGGCCTGTAATTTTCAGCTTTATGTCTATCACCCTTTCCTTTATACACAGGGGCTACTATAGCAACTCTCCATTCATCTGGTATAGCTCCTTCGACCAAACAATAATCAAATAAGTACTTCAGATATGGTACTATATTCCAACTCATTGTCTTTAGTATATCCCCAGAAATCTGATCAATTCCAGCCGCTTTTCTAGTTTTCAACTTTTGTATCTTATTGTAAATGTCATTGTTATCATATGTAAATTTTATTACTTCTTTGGCCTTAGTCTCTTCCTCTATCTCGACATTATCCTTGTAACCAACAATCTTTAGATACTGCTGACTGAATACTTCCGCCTTTTGAACATCCTCACATACACACTCCCCTTGTTCATTAATTATTCCTGGAATGTCCTTCTTGGAACCTGTTTCTGCCTTAAAATACCTATACATACCCTTCCATTTTTCACTAAAATTTGTATGACTGCCAATTATGCTTGCCATCATGTTATCCTTAGCTGCCTTCTTTGCTAGATTCAATTTTCTAGTAAGTTCCTTCAATTTCTCCTTACTTCCACAGCCATTTCTAACTCTATTTCTTTCCAGTCTGCACCTCCTTCTTAGTCTCTTTATTTCTCTATTATAATAAGGTGGGTCTTTACCATTCCTTACCACCCTTAAAGGTACAAACCTGTTTTCGCATTCCTCAACAATTTCTTTAAACCCATCCCAGAGTCTGTTTACATTTTTATTTACCGTTTTCCACCGATCATAGTTACTTTTTAGAAACTGCCTCATACCTGCTTTATCAGCCATATGGTACTGCCTAACAGTCCTACTTTTAAGACCTTCCTTTCTATCGCATTTATTTTTAACTACCACAAAAACAGCTTCATGATCACTAATACCATCTATTACTTCAGTTTCCCTATAGAGCTCATCTGGTTTTATCAGCACCACATCCAGGATATTTTTCCCTCTGGTTGGTTCCATCACTTTCTGAATCAGCTGTCCTTCCCATATTAACTTATTTGCCATTTGTTGGTCATGCTTCCTGTCGTTCGCATTTCCTTTCCAATTTACATCTGGCAAATTCAGATCTCCCGCTACAATCACATTTCTTTCCATGTCGTTTCCCACATAGCTGACTATCCTATCAAATAATTCCGAATCCGCATCAGTGCTACCCTTTCCCGATCTGTACACTCCAAATATATCAAGTTGCCTATTATCTTTAGAAATCAGCCTTACACCTAGAATTTCATGTGTCTCATCTTTAACTTTTTCGTAGCTTACAAATTCTTCTTTCACCAGAATGAAAACTCCCCCTCCCACCTTTCCTATCCTATCTCTACGATACACACTCCAGTGCCGTGAGAAAATTTCTGCATCCATTATATCATTTCTCAGCCATGATTCAATTCCTATTACAATATCTGGTAAATATATATCTATTAAATTACTTAATTCTATTCCTTTCTTTACAATACTTCTACAGTTCAACACTAACAATTTTATGTCATCCCTACTTGGCCGTGCGCGTAGAGGCGTGCGGCTGTGAGCTTGCATCCGGGAGATAGTAGGTTCGAATCCCACTATCGGCAGCCCTGAAAATGGTTTTCCGTGGTTTCCCATTTTCACACCAGGCAAATGCTGGGGCTGTACCTTAATTAAGGCCACGGCCGCTTCCTTCCAACTCCTAGGCCTTTCCTATCCCATCGTCGCCATAAGACCTATCTGTGTCGGTGCGACGTAAAGCCCCTAGCAAAAAAAAAAAAAGAATATCTGATATTATTGAAGTTGCTTCTGATTGCTCTGAAGCATGCATATACTGGGTTATGTGCAGCATTTGTCAACTACGTTTGTAGCATATATAAATGAATATTGGCCTATTTTCCCTGTGTTAAGATAGGTCTCCCCCCTTCGCCCACCCAATGTCTTACGCTTCAGGACACTGCCCTTGAGATGGTAGAAGTGGGATCCCTCGCTGAGTCCGAGGGAAAAGCAACTCTGGAGGGTAAGCTGATTAAGAAAGGGAAAGAAATAAAATCCATACCAAAGTCAAGCCACGATAAAATGGGTGAACAGAGTGTAATGAAAATCGGTATGTAAAGATGGGAAATAATATACCGCAGTATAGGCTATAAATAACTTTATTCACGCTGGGTGAACTGGTAGTTTAGGGGAAGGCACTTAAAATTTAATTTTTAAATGCCTACCTATGTTATTATGTAGTTTAATAAAAACTGCATTCACAACATGTACAAGACTTCATCTAGAATTCCGTAGCGAAGCACTGGTAAAACAGCTAGTACTTCATATTGGCAATCAGAAATTATCAAGAACTATCGCATCTTCTGTGTCACGAAGAAGCTCTTTTTTTTTCGTCGAGATTTCGTTAATATCTTATAATAGGCCATAACTATAATATCATTCAAAATGAGGTACATTCGAAATATCTTGGAAATGACTTGAACCGTTAAGGTATAAATTTCCAAGGTCATTGGAGGAATAAACAGTGAAGATTTTTTCTGCACACAGTCTGCATCGACGTCTTTCCTAACGGGCTCTAGCGGTCTACCAGTCGATGCAAATGTCCAGATAGGGAGAGAACGAAGGGGCTGTTGGAAAAAGAAGAGGTTAGGATTGTGTCATAAAGCAAGTTATCGAAGCGATTGACATAAATAAACTGAGCGGGATGGCCGTGCGGTTAGGGTTGCTTAGCGGTGAGCTTGCATTCAGGAGAAGGTGAGTTCGAATCCCATCGTCGGCAGCTTTGGAGATGGTTTTCCGTTTTCTCCCATTATCACATCAGGTAAATGCCGGGGCTGTACGTTAATTAAGGCTACCGACGCTTCCTTCCCAATCTTAGCTCTTTTCCATCCTTGCGTCGCCGAAAACCTCCAATGTGTTAGTGGGATGTTAAACCGCTAGAAAAAAAAAAAAAAAAAAAAAAAGGACAAATAATTTTTCAGAATTGACGGGAACAACAAAAGCCTGGAAGTCCTAGATTCATGGCAATTGACGACTGTTGGATAGGTGGATAGATCGATTGATGGCCGTAATATTTAGTAAAGATAGATGTATGGGATGATCGTCACTGATCGAGTTTTTAGCTGGAGTTGCGCGATCAGTTAGTGAGAACAGAAGGGTGAAATTTAACTTGCAAGTCGCTCGGAGAGAGATGTCGATTCGGAAGACCTGCATCTGTATACCTGAGGCCATACAAATTATTATTATTATTATTATTATTATTATTATTATTATTATTATTATTATTATTATTATTATTATTAGAACTGTTATTATTGTTGGTATGAATATCTTGAGAATCTTATCGTTGGAAATCGTTTCTACTGTACGTTCACCTTGTAGTTATAGAAAGGATCTTCTAAAGCGGGACAGACCGCTTATTTGGAACTGAATATATCTGATATATGATAGTCCCTTTATACTTCAAGTGGCTTTGAAAATTAGTTACGAGATTAACATAGCAATTTGTCCTGGAAAGTTATATGTTCCCTAGCGTTTAAATAATCTGATCGTTTTTATAATGAAAGTATAAATTTTGCAGGAATGTTATCTGAACTGTTTTGGCCGAGTGACGTAGTTTGTGGGCTGTGCTAAAGTTCATCCAACTGAAAGTTATTTAAATATAGCTCACCAGTTTTCGCTTCTACTGTAGAAGATATTGAGTACAGTGCAAACCTCAAGGGCTTAAAAGTGATGAGACGTACTTAATGGACGCGGGGTCCCTCAATTGCATCTGGCATTACATCCAGCATTTTTCTGTTTGATCACTGCTGTCCAATTTATGGCCAGTCTTCCTTCTCTGATTGATTCCGTGGGGCGCAGTATATTAGGCGCTTGCTGTCTGTTGATACTCAACACTTTGATGGGTGCTTACTGATGATGAAATGCAGTATTCCGGTAATATTAATTGATCCATATATCAAATAAGCCATATCATTGCACTTTGGCGTTCCTAAGACTTTTAGATTTGCAAGTGACGCTGATCATGAAACATTATTGAAATCGGTGAATCAGATGTATAGATTGTCTGACTTTTCATCCCAAGATCCTATAGTCTTTTTTCTTGGAGATAAGACAAACGTTTGGCTCTCAATTTTGTAAGTATTGCTATGACCTACTAATTTTCTTCTCCGCGCGACAAAATTAAATGCTCAACCTTAGAAACCGTACGAGGAGGAATAGAGTTCAACTTCCCCTAACTGGAACGTCGAAATGAGTGAAATGACACCACTTCAGGAGATATGAGCTGAGGCCGTGTGATACATTATCTATAATTATAAAAGGAAGTGTTTGTCTGTGTGTCTGTCCACGATGGCCAGCAAAATCTACAGCACGCAGAGATCTGAAATTTTGAACATAGGTAGATGGAAAGGGGTCCGAATGCACCTTGAAGCCGAAATTTTCATTTTCGCCTTCGTTGGTGAGTTATGAACGAAAAACCACCGGAAAACGTGCATTGGGATATGACAATCCAACGTGCTGTAACCAAGATTAAATGCATAGAGTCGCTGTCGCTAGGCAACGTACATAAGATAGGTAGAGAACACAATATTAAAGGAGCCATTTTACGTCCAGGGCGTAGGAAACCGTTTTTAGTCTTATATGGCGTGAGGGCATATGACGCTCTTGATGGTAATTCGTCCGTTGGATCGGAACGTAAAGTCTTGAGCTGTTCGAATGTCATTCATTTCATCTCATTAACTCATCTGATTAGGTTGACGTCATAAAAGTCATCCGGTCGTAAAAATTCGCTACGAAGATTCATCTGACTTCATACCCAAACCCCGTAGAGAAAGGGGACAAGGGTTGGACAGTTATACATTTAGAGGAAACATATATGACACAAGATAGACGATAATAATAAACAAGGAATAATACATATATCAGTCAGGATGCCATTGTAAGTCCGTGGAATAGGAAGCAATTTTCCTTCAATCAATGATGTCTGTTTGTCTGTATGTCTATCTGTCCCTGTTCATGTGTGCGATGCCCAGCAAAATCCACGGCAAAGAAAGATCTAAAATATTTGTCATAGGTGGGCACAGGTTTTCACCTAAGACGCATGGCTGTGTCTGAAAGCAATTCTTGCACCAAGACATGAAGCTGTCAAAGTCATCAACAAGCAACAGTCACAAGAATTATCCGGTTTCCTATAAATTGAAAAGTCTATCGGCACGACATGTCATACAGATGAGGCTGTCAACTACACGACAGAGATGTTGAACAATTTGGAGTCACCTGGAGTATCCTCCAACATCTTGGGGTCGACGATTGTGGCACCGATTATCCTATGAACCCTTCCCTCTGCAATGAACACGGCTCTGAAACTGATGACGAATATTATTGAAGCCACAATCATGACTGAGCATGCCGCGGGCGAAGTAGTATTCCTCGGGCTGTAAGTCCATTGAGTAGGAAGCCATTTCCGGCCCGCGACAGGAGGAGCCACCAGCCCGTAATATTCGGAAGTGTTTGTGTGTATGTAGCCCTGTCAAATCTACGACCCACTGAGATCTGATATTTTGACATAGGACAATTGCTTAATGTTGTACGACTCATCTTCGAAACCGGTGCTTTTGCCATTGTCAACTGTACGTGAATTGTTCAAGAGTTCGAAAGGCAAACACAATACAGTATATATATCTTACCTCCAAATGGAAGGACATTAATATAGTTTATTCCGAAGCTCTAAGGAAACAATATATATTGTATTATATAACATGGTCTCTTACATGGTTTTAATATTATTTGTACCATCCATCAACCCGGTATCGTAAGCATTGAAAGTAACAATATAATAAAAATACAATAATGTATTTCATGCAATTTACGTCAAAAATATGTGAGTTAATAAATATAAAGCTTTAATTTGCTTTTAAATAAAGAGTTTACAAACATCTAACGGTTGAATTACAAAACGCGGGCAAAGCCGCGGGCACATGCTAGTTTGTTGATATTATTTTCTTTATTTCTATTCCAACAGTATTACAGTATCTGTTACCTACGTAGTCTGGGGAAATAATGGCAACACCACTTTAATGTGTATCTGGCTTTATTGGCAGAGGTCATAAGACCTATCTGTGTCGGTGCGACGTAAAGCCCCTAGCAAAAAAAAAAAAAAAAAAAAAAAAAAAAAAAAAAAAAAAAAAAAAAAGAAAATATTGTCAGAGAAAATTACCGTTACGATGATTCCATATAATCTTCACCCATGTGGACCGGCTTCTACTACACTTATAGAAGGCGTTGTGCGCCGTCAGATCGCACATCTCTGGCGATGTTCCACAATGGCAGCTTGAATGATTCTGCTGTGTTCAAATGCTTCTCATGAAGGGGTTATTTCTTTTCTTGCGAGGAGATCATACTCGAACGGTCTTATATCGGGTGAATTTGCCGAATGTTCCCCTGTATATTATCGTCAGTCGTTCTAGCTGTTGGTCGCCAATCCACGCTCCTAAGTTAAGAGCCCGTGGAGCGATCTTAGGATCCGAAGGTTGACACTCTGCCACAGATCCACAGAGGGAGCTAGTATATTTTATAGACTCTCATGGAGAAAGAGATAAAAGGATGTAACAAGAGAGGATAATTTGTATCCGATTATAATTATCTTCAATTACAGAAACTCAGATATATGAAAATAAGACTGGCCAGACTGTAGGAGGAAGTTTCAGGAATAATGCCAAGAAAACAAAGGTGAGAATGAATTCTGGCATTAAAGCTAGATTAAATTTGAATTTGTCAGACTTAGAGCAAGTGCATTCCTTTGATTAACCTAGGAATCATTATGATGGGTGTTTGAGAAGACGATGTAACGTATCGTACCTGTGAATCAGAAGTCACCCTTGTTTTACTTTTGTTTGGAAGATAAAGCACTTCGCTTTGAGAGCAACGTGAAGTCCGTTCTTTTATACGATTTCAAATTACGGGACATTATAGACACAATAAACGGACATCTGGATATTTTTAACAATAGATGCTTAGAGGCGTGTATTTCATGTTATCGAATTTAAA